>NC_090439.1:889809023-890151523 GCF_031143425.1 Pleurodeles waltl | reverse complement strand
GTGAAATTTAGTATGCTTCCTCTTGCTCAGGTCTTGTCTGCCCTAGACCAAGGAGACTGGGTGGTAGTGTTGAATTTGCAGGACGCGTATTTTCACATCCCTATCCTGCCCGCCCACAGGCATTACTTGCGGTTCATGGTGGGTCACGAGCACTTTCAGTTTACCGTGCTCCCCTTCAGTCTCACCAGTGCCCCTCGGGTGTTCACCAATGTGACGGCGGTGGTAGCAACTCATTTGCGCAGGTAAGGGATTTCAGTCTTCATCTACGTCGTCGACAGGCTCTTGTCAACCACCTTCAGACGACGGCGAACCTCCTGCATTCGCTGGGGTTAACAATAAATGTGCCGAAGTCACATCTGACTCCCTCTCAGAAGCTCCCTTTCATCTGAGCCGTTCTGGACACCGTGCAGTTGCGGGCTTATCCTCCCTAGCAGCAAGTCTAGGATATTCAGGTTATGATACGGATGTTTCTGCCTCTATCCTGGATTTTGGTGAGACACTCTGAGGCTGTTGGGCCTCATGGCCTCCTGCATCCTGTTAGTCAAGCATGCCAGATGGCATATGAGGGTTCTGCAGTGGGACCTGAAGTTCCAGTGGGCGCTGCATCAGGGATCTTATCGACACGGTTCAGATCTCGGAGGGAACTGCAAAAGACTTGAATTGGTGGTTAGTGAACTGCGATTGGGGCAGAGGCACACTCCACTCCCTTCCCCAGCCAGATCTCACAGAAGGGACAGATGCATCACTTCTGGGATGGGGCGGCCATCCGGGAATAGGCGGAGATCAGAGGCCACTGGTCTCAGGCGGAATCCGGACGCCATATCAACTTACTGGAGCACAGAGTGGTCCGACTGGCATCGAAAGTATTTCTTCCTATTGTAAAAGGGAAGATAGTGCAGGTGTTCTCCTTCAACACTACTGCAATGTTGTACTACAATAAGCAGGGTGGTGTGGGGTCATGGACTCTTTGTCAAGAAGCTCTGCGTCTCTGGACATGGCTGGAACAGCATGGCATAAACCTGGTGGTTCAAAACTTGGCAGGTTCCCTGAACGCCAGGGTGGATGAACTCAGCCGTCGATGCCTAGCGGATCACGAATGGTATCTCCACCTGGAGATGGCGCAAGGACACACTCAGCAGTGGGAGGAGCCTTAGTTAGATCTGTTTGCCTCCGAAGAGAACCTGCAATGTGAGCAGTATTGCGTGTTGGCGTTTCCAAGCGGCAATTGCTCAGTGACTCTTTACGTCGCAAGTGGAGTTTAGGCCTCCTGTACACTTATCCGCCCATACCACTTCTGCCTAGAGTTCTCAAGAAGATCAAGAGCAACCAGGTCCAAGTCATCCCAGTGGCTCTGGATTGAGCACAGAGAGTCTGGTATCCCAAACTATTGAAAATGAGCATCAATCATCTGATCAGGCTGCCCCTTAGGAAGGATCTTTGTTCACAGCAGTAGGGGAAGGTTCTCCATTCGAACCTGTCAACTCTGCGCCTTCATGCGTGGAGATTGAGCTGCGACAGTAGATGGCTTTTGACTGTCCTCCCAAAGTCTGTAAAGTTATTTTGCCAGCCAGGCGTCCCTCCACTAAAACAGTATACGCCTGCCGTTAAAAACGCTTTGAATATTATTGTACAGAAAGGTCTATTGACCCTCTTTCTGCTTCTCTTTCTGATATACTTCTCTTTATTCTTTCCCTTGCCCAGCAGGGTTCTGCCTTGGGTACTCTCAAAGGCTATCTTTCTGCCTTATCTGCATTCCTTCTGCTGCCTTATCAGCCTTCACTTTTCAAATCTCCCATTGTACATAGATTCTTCAAAGGGTTTGTACATATGTTTCCCCCTACGCCCTTTGTTGTACCCCAATGGGACTTAAATCTGGTCCACACATTTCTTATGTTTTCTCACTTCAAGCCCTACACAACTGTCCCCTCTGGCTGCTCACCATCAAGACAGTCTTCTTAGTGGCAATACCATCTGCCAGTAGGGTGAGTGAGACGCGCAGGCCCTTTCATCCAAGCCACCATATCTCACCATATTTTCAGACAAGGTGGTTCTCATAACTCGTGCCTCTTTCCTCCCCAAGGTGATGACCCCATTTCATCTGGGTCAGAACATCACCCAGCCCACCTTCTTTGCTCCACCACATCCCTCTGAGAAAGAGGTGCGACTCCACCGACTGGACCCAAAAAAACATTGTCGTTCTACCCTGACCGCACAAAAGAGTTCCAGGTGGATGAACAACTATTTGTAGGGTATGTATAAGAAAATGGCTCCCTGTTGCAGTTACCCCGCACTTTTTGTCTGATATTGATGCTGACTTGACTAAGAAGTGTGCTGGGACCTTGCAAACCAGGCCCCAGCACCAGTGTTCTTTCACTAAAAATGTTCCCTTGTTTCCACAATTGGCACACAGATAAGTCCCTTGTAAAAGGTACCAGTGGTACCAAGGGTCCTGTGACCAGGGAAGGTCCCTCAGGGCTACAGCATGTGTTGTGCCACCCTAAGGGACCCCTCACCTAATATATGCACACTGCCATTGCAGATTTTGTGTGTTGGTGGTCGAGTAAAAGGCAAAGTCAACATGGCATCCCCCTCAGCATGCCATGCACACAAAATACTGCCTGTGGCATAGTTAAGTTACCCCTCTAGCAGGTCTTACATCCCTATGGCGGGTGCACTATACCACAGGTGAGGGCATACCTGCATGGGCAATATGCCCCTACAATTTCTAAGTCACTTCTTAGACATTGTAAGTACAGTGTGGCCATATGAAGTATATGGTCTGGGAGTTTGTCAAAACAAACTTCACAGTTCCATAATGGTTACACTGAACACTGGGAGGTTTGGTATCAAACTTCTCAGAATAATAAACCCACACTGATGCCAGTGCTGGATTTAATAATAAATGCACACAGAGGGTACCTTAGGGGCTGTCCTGACTGGTTGGTGACTCCTCCTTGTTTTTCTCATTATCTCCTCCAGCCTTTCCTCCAAAAGTGGGGGCACTGGCCGGAGGGGTGGGCATCTCCATTAGCTGGGATGCCCTGGGGCGCTGTAACAAAAGGGGTGAGCCTTTGAGGCTCACCGCCAGGTGTTACACTTCCTGCAGGGGAGGTGTGAAGCACCTCCACCTAGTACAGGCTTTGTTCCTGGCCACAGAGTGACAAAGGCACTCTCCCCATGTGGCCAGCAACTTGTCTGGTTTGTGGCAGGCTGGCAGGAACTGGTCAGCCTACACTTGAAGTCGGATTGGTATTCAGGGAGCATCTCTTGATGCCCTCTGGGTGCATGTTACAATAAATTGCACACTGGCATCAGTGTGCATTTATTGTGCTGAGAAGTTTGATACCAAACTTCCCACATTTCAGTGTAGCCATTATGGAACTGTGGAGTTCGTGTTTGACAAACTCCCAGACCATATACTCTCATGGCTACCCTGCACTTACAATGTCCAAGGTTTTGCTTAGACACTGTAGGGGCATAGTGCTCATGCGCATATGCCCTCACCTGTGGTACAGTGCACCATGTCTTAGGGCTGTAAGGCCTGCTAGAGGGGTGACTTACCTATGCCACAGGCAGTGTGAGGTTGACATGGCACTCTGAGGGGTGTGCCATGTCGACTTAGTCATTTTCTTCCCACCAGCACACACAAGCTGGCAAGCAGTGTGTATGTGCTGAGTGAGGTGTCCCCAGAGGGGCTTAAGATATGTTGCAGCCCTTAGAGACCTTCCCTGGCATCAGGGCCCTTGGTACCAGGGGTACCAGTTACAAGGGACTTATCTGAGTGCCAGGGCTGTGCCAATTGTGGAAGCAAAGGTACAGTTTAGGGAAAGAACACTGGTGCTGGGGCCTGGTTAGCAGGGTCCCAGTACACTTTCAATCAAAACTTAGCATCAGCAAAGGCAAAAGTGTAGGGGGTATCCATGCCACGGAGGCATTTCCTTACAACTACTCAGTGAAAACACTAGATGGTTGGATAACTGGCACTGGACTGCATGACTATGATGGGCTTTAAAATCTGTTTATGGAGAAACACCTATTAAGTAACTGCTTCAAGGGCAAGTTGCATCAACATCTGGTAGATTGAGGTCCAATTTCTGCCCAAGAATTGGGAAAGAAGGCAGACCATTGGGTCACGACTAGGGTGGCCAAGATCTCCACAGGGGGTGACCAAAAGAAAGGGGTCACAAAGCCTCCCCAGGGGAAGGGTGGTGAGACGCCTAAGGACAAAACTAAGCGTCCTCTCAAGGGCCTCTAAAACCTGCTCAGGATGGGGTGGGCCTGATCCTCTTCACAGTCCAAAAATGGATAGAAGGGTAAAAACTTTGATCCCAAGAAGGCCTGGTGTCACAACTGTAAACAGCATAGACACCCAACTGGAGACATGGTCTGTCACAAGAAAAATCCCACTAGCACTACTCCAGTTAATACCAGAATAGCCAGTCTCCAGTTTGGGATCAACAGTGTGCCCAGAGCAAAAGCTACATCTTTAAACAGCATGGACACCAACCTGGTGACTTGGCCTGTCCCAAACAGAATCCCCCTAGCACTGCTCCAATTAGTACTTGTATAGCCAGTCTCCAGGTGGGATCAGCAGTGTGTCCAGAGCAACTCAGGATCCACACTGAAGCTACTCTAGTCTCTGAGGGTGGGGTGGGTGTAGCCACACTTGCTGTCTGGCCACCTAACATGCAAAAATACAGGCAGCAGCTCTTGCTAAAATGGGCAAAGGTAAAAGCCCTGAGGGATACAGGTGCCAGTGTCACCATGGTGACAGAGAAACTGGTTTCCTCAGGACAGTATTTGGCTGGACAAACATATCCAGTCACCAATGCGGACACTGTAACTAAGGTGCATCCGATGGCTATGGTGACTTAAGAATGGGGAGGGGTTACTGGCCTGAATCAAGTGGTGGTCTCTTCTGCAATCCCAGTGAAACGTTTGCTAGGGAATGATCAGGAGTCCTCAGCTTGGGCTGCCATAGAACTCAAAACCCATGCAGCCATGCTAGGAATCCCTGAACTGGTGTCTGTGAGGGAATCCCTGAACTGGTGTCTGTGAAAACCAGAGCACAGAGCAGAACACAGGGTGAAAAAGAAGTTTTGGAGCATGGAATAATGGCCCAACCATCCAAGAGAAAAGGTAAGTAGACTGGGGGACTATCCTCTGAACAGCCAGAGAAACAAGACTTCTCTTCCCAGGAAGATGTCTTATCCCCTGAGGGAAATGAGTCCATGGAGCTGGAACCTTAACAGGCAGAGCTGTTGGGCCCAGGGGGACCCACAAGGGAACAGCGGTGTCAGGAACAGAAGACTTGTCCCATTCTTGAAGGCCTGAGGCAGCAAGCTGCTGCACAGGAGAAGGGATATGTCAGTGGCTCCCACAGAGTCTATTGGAGGATGGACTCCTTTGCAGTGAGGCCAGAGACCCCAAACCTGGTGCCACTAGGAAAGTGATAGTGCCTCCGGAATGTAGAGAGTTTATCCTCACATTGGCCCATGGCATTCCCCTAGCACTTTTATTGGCCTATATGTCCCAGAAAGCAAGGGAAATTTGTAGCTCCTGTGTCCCCTGTTAAGCCAGTGGCATGACAGGTGGCCATCCAAAGGGCCCCCTCAATCCTCTGCCTGTTGTGGTGGTCCCCTTTGAAAGGGTTGGTGTGGACATTGTGGGTCCACTGAAACCACCCACAGCCTCAGGGAATCAGTACATACTGGTAGTATTGGATCATGCTACCAGATCCCCTGAAGCAATTCCCATTAGGTCCCTACTTCCCCTGTAGTAGCCAAATTGGCATTTTTACCAGAGTGGGTTTACCTAACAAGGTGATTTCTGACAGAGGTACAAACTTCATGTCAGCTTACCTAAAACACATGTGGAGTGAGTGTTGGGTGACTTACAAATTCACCACACCATACCATCCACAAACCAATGGTCTTGTTGAGAGATTTAACAAGGCATTGAAGGGCATGATCATGGAGCTCCCTGAAAAACTCAAAAGGAGAACGGATGTACTCCTGCCATGCCTGCTTTTCTCCTGCAGAGAGGTGCCACAGAAGGCAGTAGGGTTTTCCCCTTTGAGCTTCTGTTTGGCCATCCTGTAACGGGACCACTGGCACTTGTTAAAGAAGGCTGGGAGAGACCTCTCTGTGAGCTTAAACGAGATGTGGTGGACTATGTGCTTGGCCTCTGCTCTAGAATGGCTGAGTACATGGAAAAGGCATCCAGAAGCCTTGTGGCCAGCCAACAAGAAGTTGTGGTATGACCAAAAGGCTGCAGTGATTGAATTCCAGCCAGGGCATAAAGTCTAGGTTCTGGAGCCTGTGGCCCTTACCGTTCCTAGAAAAGAAGAGTCCGGTCACTTACTTAGTGGATCTTGGCACTAGCAGAACACCCAAGAGGGTGATCCATGTTAACCACCTGAAGCTCTATAATGACAGGGCAAACATAACCATGCTGATGAGGATCAGGAAGTAGAGAGTGAACCTCTCCCTGACCTTTTCTCAACTGACCCTAAGGATCGGTCTGTAGATGGAGTTGTCTATTCAGACACCCTCTCTGCCCCCCACAACAAGCTGACTGCAGGCATGTCCTACAGCAGTATGCTGAGCTCTTCTCTTTGACCCCTGGTCAGACACACCTGTGTACTCATGATGTCGACACAGGAGACAGTTTACCTGTCAAAAACGAAATATATAGACAGTCTAACCAAGTCAAAGAGAGCATCAAAATGGATGTCCACAATATGCTGGAGTTACGGGTAATAGGGCACTGTAGGAAGCTTGCTCTGTATCTACTATATCAAAATGAGATATAGTGTGTACAGAGTCCAGGGTTTCCCTAAGAGGCTTGACAGAGGCAATAATAGATAATACTAATGCTCTGTTTGTGGTAGTGTGGTCGAACAGTTAGGCTTATCAGAGGGCAGTGTTAAGCATTTGTTGTACACACACAAGCAATAAGTGAGATCACGCACTCAATGACATAACTCCAGGCCAATGGGTTTTTATATAGAACAATATTCTTTTGTTAATTTATTTTTAGAACCACAAGATTCAGATTACAAGTAAGTACCTTAAATGTAAGGTACTTTGCATAGTAATATTTAGAACTTTAAACCAAAACAGTAATGTACGCAGTTTTTCATAAAATGGTAATAAGCTATTTTAAAAGTGGTTACAGTGCAATTTTCAACAGTTCCTGGGGGAGGTAAGTAAAGTTTAGTTATTACAGTAAGTAAAGCACTTACAGGTTCAGTCCCTTGGGCATAGGTAGCCCACTGTTGGGGGCCGGCCGGGTGCAGTGGGCAAGCAGGGCATTGGATTTTCAATAGGATTCAATGGAGGGACCCGGGGTTACTCAGACGTAGGCAGGGCACAGGGGGGCTTCTCGGGCCAGCCACTGACTGGGCAAGGGTGAGGGACGCCTGCTGGTCACTTCTGCACTAGTGGTCAGTTTCTCACGTCCTGGAGGCTGCGGGTGCAGTCCTTCTTCCAGGCATCGGATATCTTCGTCCCGGACAGTTGTGGTGAGGGGGTTCCTCGGGATTCCCTCTGCAGGCGTCGTTGTGGGGGTGCAGGGAGGTCAGCCCAGGGTGGACACGTCGTCGGAGTCGCCCGGGGATCCTCTCTGGGTTATTGGTTTCTCTGGTCACAGGCCAGGGGCGTTGGGTGCAGAGTGGTGGGGACTCAAGCTTCTGGAGTGTGGTGGGAGTCCCTCTAAAGATGGATTCTTCTTTCTTGGTTGCACAGGTCCGCTGTCCATGGGAGTTCTTTATCCTTCTTAGGTGCAGGGCAGTCCTCTGAGTCAGCAGAGGTCGCTGGGCCCGCAGGATGCGTCATGGTGCAGGTTCTCTGAAGAAGGAGACAGGCCAGTAGGCCTCGGGACAAAGCAGTTGTCGTCTTCCTCCTTCTCTGCGGGGGTTTTCAGCGAAGCAGTCCTTCTTCTTTGTCATCAGGAATCTGATGATCTGGGTTCAGGGTCGTCCTTACATACTAAATTTAGGGTTTGTGTTAGGGTAAGGGGGGTAGCCAATGGCTACTGTCCCTGAGGGTGGCTACACTCTCCTTGTGCCCACTCCCTCTGGGGAGGGGAGCACATCCCTATCCCTATTGATCCTAATCCTCCAAAGCAAGATAGAGGATTTTGCAAGAAGGGGGTCATTTCAGCTCTGGTCACCTTAGGGGTGGACCTGGCTGAGGGGGTGACTCCTCCTTGTTTTTCTCATTATCCATCTTCACTTGCAGCCAAAAGTGGGGACTCGTCTAGAGGCTGGGCATCTCCACTGGCTGGGGTGCCCTGAGGGCATTGTAATACTAGGTCTGAGCCTTTGAGGCTCACCGCCAGGTGTTACAGTTCCTGCAGTGGGGGAGGTGTGAAGCACCTCCACCCAGTGCAGGTTTTGTTTCTGGCCCCAGAGAGCACAAAGGCTCTCACCCCAGGGGGTTAGAAACGTGTCTCTCAGTGGTCGACTGGCACAGACCAATCAGTCCTGCACTGAAGGATTGGGTAAAATACAGGGGGCATCTCTAAGATGCCCTCTGTGTGCATTTTTTTATAAATCCAACACTGGCATCAGTGTGGGTTTATTATTCTGAGCAGTTGGATACCAAACTTCCCAGTACTCAGTGTAGTCATTATGGAGCTGTAGAGTTCGTTTTGACAAACTTCCAGACCATATACTTAATATCGCTACCCTGCACTTACAATGTCTAAGAATGGACTTAAGACACTGTAGGGGCATAGTGCTCACGCAGCTATTCCCTCACCTGTGGTATAGTGCACCCTGCCTTAGGGCTTTAAGGCCTGCTAGAGGGTTGATTTACCTATGCCACAGGCAGTATTTTGTGTGCATGGCATCCTGAGGGGGATGGCATGTCGACTTTCCCTTTGTCTCCCCACCAACACACACACACAATCTGCAATGGCAGTGTGCATGTGCTAGGTGAGGGTCCCTTAGGGTGGTACAACACATACTGCAGCCCTTAGGGACCTTCCCTGGTCACAGGGCCCTTGGTACCACTGCTACCTTTTACAAGGGACTTATCTGTGTGCCAGGGGTGTGCCAATTGTGGAAACATTGGTACATTTTTAGAGAGAGACCGATGGGGCCTGGTTAACAGGATCCCAGCATACACTCAGTCAAGTCAGCATCAATAGCAGGCAAAAAGGTGTGGGATAACTTGCAACAGGGAGCCATTTTCCTACATGCACTTTGACAGTCCCTGGGCTAGCCCAGTGGTCTTGGTCCCCAAACATCATACCAAAGATGGCAAGATTCTGTGTGGACTACCATGGGCTCAACTCTGTCACCAAGACAGGTGCACACCCCATACCCAGAGCAGATGAATTCATTGATAAATTAGGTGCAGCTACATTTTTAAGTACCTTTGACTTAACTGCAAGGTACTTACAAATTAGGACGGAACCTGGAGCAAAATAAGACAGCATCCTCTGCACCCGTTGGGCGTTATCAGTTTACTGTTATACCCTTTCGCTTAAAGAATGCCCCTGCCACCTTCCAATGGTTGGTGAATCAAGTCCTTGCTGGCTTGGAGTCTTTTAGTGCAGCATATCTACATGATATTGATGTCTTTAGCTCCAGCCCACCTGCTCCACCTGTTGAAGGCTTTTCTGGCCTTGCAATCAGCAGGCCTCTCTATAAAAGCATCTAAGTGCCAAACAGGGGCAGGGCACAGTTGTATACTTGGGCCACCTTGTAGGTGGAGGCAAAGTGCAACCTTCACAACCAAAGATCCATACCATTCTGGACTGGGACGCTCCAAATCCCCAGACTTAAGTCAGGGCATTCCTTGCCTTGACTTGGTACTACAGGAGGTTTGTGAAGGGATATGGGTCCATCGTGACTCCCCTCACTGAACTGACCTCAAAGAAGATGCCAAAGAAGGTAATCTGGACTCCTGACTGTCAAAAGGCCTTTGACACCCTGAAAGAAGCAATGTGCTCAGCAGCCAGTTCTTAAAGCTCCAGATTATTCTAGGCAATTCGTTGTGCAGACAGATGCCTCTGAACATGGAATAGGAGCAGTCCTGTCTGAAACCAATGATGATGGCCTTGACCAGCCTGTTGCTTTCATTAGCAGGAGGTTACTCCCCAGAGAGCAGCATTGGCGTGCTATTGAGAGGGAGGCCTTCGCTGTGGTTTGGTCCCTGAAAAAGCTGAGGCCATACTTGTTTGCCACTCACTTTGTTTTTCAAACTGACCACAGACCTCTCAGATGGCTAATGCAAATAAAAGGTGAGAACCCTAAACTTTTGAGGTGGTCCATATCCCTACAGGGTATGGACTTTGTACTGGAACACAGACCTTGGGCTGCCCATGCCAGTGCAGATGGCTTTTCCATGTCTTTCCACCTAGACAATGAAGACTCTCTTGGAAAGGTTAGTCTCATCCTCTTTCGTTTGGGGATAGGGGTAATTTGTAGGAAAGTGCTGCTGTTGGCATGGTTACACCCTTCCCCCCCCCCCCACCCCCCCCCCCCCCCCAAGACACACACACACACTTTTTTTGCATAGTGTTGATGCGAACTTGGATTGAAAGTGAGCTGGGACCCTGCTAACCAGGTCCCACTGTTCTTTCCCTAAAACTGTACCTTTGTTTCCACAATTGGCACCCCTGGCACACAGTTAAGTCTCTTGTAAAAGGTACCCCTGGTACCAAGGGCCCTGTGGCCAGGGAAGCTCTCTAAGGGTTCTAACATGTATTATGCCACCCTAGGGGACCCCTCACCAAGCACATACACACAGCCTTGCAGCATGCTAACCATACCAGCAGTGGCACTTCCCTACAGTATTCATATTGAGTATATGGTCTGGGAGTTTGTCATTATGAACTCCACAGCTCCATAATGGCTTAAATGAATACTGACAAGTTTGGTATCAAACATCTTAGCACAATAAACCCACACTGATGCCAGGGTGGGCTTCATTGAAAAATGCAGACTGTGGTCAGAACAAAGCCTATCCTGGGTGGAGGTGCTTCACACCTCCCCCCACAGGAACTGTAACTCCTGGCGGTGAGCCTCTAAGGCTCAAGCCTCGGATTACAGTGCCCCAGGGCACTTCAGCTAGTGGAGATTCCCGGCCCTTGGACAAAGCCCCACTTTTGGCAGCAAGTCCTGCCGGAAAATTAGGGAAAACGGGGAGGAGTGACCACCGCAGCTAAGACCACCCCTAAGGTGTCCAGAGCTGAGGTGGCCCCCCTCCCTGCAGCATCCTCCATCTTGGTTCGGAAGACAGGGACCAATAGGGATAGGAATTTGCCCCCCTCCCCAAAGGGAGTGGACACCAGGAGGGTGTAGCCACCCTCAGGGACAGTAGCCTTTGGCTACTGCCCGCTGACCCCTAAAACACCCCTCAATCTATGAGTTAAGGGACTCCCTGAACCCAGCTCATCAGATTCCTGGCAACCTACAAGAAGAAGGACTGCTAAGCTGAAATCCCCAGCAGAGAAAAAGGAAGACAACTGCTTTGGACCCAGCCCTACCAACCTGTCTCCTGCTTCAAAGAATCTGCCAAAGGCCAGCGGCGCATTCAGCGGGACCAGCGACCTCTGCCCAACTCTAGAGGACTTCCTACACCCAAAGGTACCAAGAACTCCAGAAGACAGCGGCTCTTTCTAAGAAAACCTGCAACTAAGGACTCCCACCTCACCCCAGATGTGTTGGTCCTGACCCTGTGCACCCAATGCATGGCCTTTGTGCAGCTGCAAGAGAGGGTCCCTGGGTGATTGCGAGCAAGTGCCCACCCTGGATTGATCCCTCCACGACAGCGCCTGCAGAAGGAATCCCGAGGACCCCCCTGTCCACAAAGCACTGGACGAAGATATCCGATGCCTAAAAACACACTGCATCTCCAGCCCCCAGGCCTTGGAGAAACCGACCCCCAAGTGTCTCAACGTTCAGCAGGCAGCCCTCGTCCCTGTCTGACCGATGGTTTGTCTGAGACACCCCAATAGACCTCGCCTGCAGCCCTCTGAGTGACCCCCTGGGTCTCCTATTAGACCAGAATTGAAAACCCGATGTCCTGTTTGCACCTGCCCGCCCCTATGCCGCTGGGGGTGTGTTTGGTGCCTACTTGTGGCCCCTTCAGCGCTCTTCTAATCCCCCCTGGTCTGCCCTCCGAGTCGTGGATACCCCCCCCCCCCCCTCTCTCTCCAAAGTAGCCCACATTAAAATTGCTCATCTTTGACCTCTGCTCCCAGCCGGTCCCCTGTTTCTGGTGGTGGGTGTTTGGCGTTAACTTGAACCCCAACAAGTGGACTTCCTAAAACCTGAAGACTGAAACTGTTTTGAGTGTACTTACTGTAAAACGATCTAACATTACCCCCCTCTTGTTTTGAAACAGATTGTCAATAATTCAAAAATGGTTTTACTTACCCCGTTCAACCAATCTACTGTTGATAACCTGTGTGAAATAAGAATCTATTGAAGTAGTTACCTGCAACTTGAATCTTGTGCTTCTAAAAATAAAGAAAATATTTTTTTTCTATATAAAAATCATTGGTCTGGAGTTAAGTCATTGAGTGTGTGCTTTCTTCTATTGTCCGGGTGTGTACAAGAAATGCTTTGCACTACCCTCTGATACGCCTAACTGCTAGACCACACTACCACAAAATAAAGCATTAGTATTATCTACTTTAGTCTCTGATAAGCCTTTGGGGAACCCCTGGACTCTGTGCACACTATATCTCACTTTGATATAGTATATACTGAGCCATCTCCCTACACCATGTGTCTATGGCGATGGCTGGACTGTTGGGGCATTTTCTTTGTGGTTCAACATCTGGCGGGCTCTCAACATGAGAGCAGAAACACTCAGCTATCGATGCCTAGAGGATCATGAATCGCATCTCCATGTATGGTGATCCAAGATATCTTCAGAGTTTGGGGAGAACCTTCGTTAGATCTGTTCTCTGCCAAAAACGCACAATATCAGCACTTCTGTGGGCTGGAATTTCCCCATTCTAAACACATTTCGCCTCGAGTGGATCTCAGGACTCCTGTACTCCTTTCCACTGATACCACTCCTTTCAATAATTCAGTTCTCCTGGGCCTTGCTGGTCCGTGGCAGCACCACTTTTCCACTAACCGTGAGTTTGCCTTTGCAGACGGGTGTCGGTGCAGGAATCCCACCAACAAGCCTTGGCAATCTTGACTCCAGCGTGGGACATCGTCTGCGTCCATAAGGACTTCTTCTCCGGCTTCAGGGCTGCAGTGCTGACCTGTTCTTCATCACCCCAAACCAACTCCTGCAAGTAGTAGCTCCTACTGCTCCTGGAGTCCACTGTGACTCTTGGACTTGGTCCCCTCTCTTCACAGGTCTTCTTTTGTCAGGAGTGCACTGCTGGTTTTCTTGCAGTCTACTCTGGGTGTCTTCATTTTCTTCTTTTCCTCCTTATGGGTGGTTTGGGGAAAATCCAGTGATTTACTCCTGCTTTCCTGGTCGCTGTGGGTTGTTGTGTTACTTCCCTCTGTAGTTGTCTTGTACCCTTATCTCCCCTCTACACATTCCACTTACCTAGGTGGGGATGCTTCCTTCGCATTTCATTTTTTTTTTTTTAGTATATGGTTTGTGCTCCCCCCTAGGGGTCATTATTGGTTATTGCTATTTGCATTGTTTTTTTTTTTTTTACTTTTTCTAAACCTATTTCTGATTGCTAAATCAAATCATTAACATTTATAAAGCGCACTACTCACCCGTGCGGGTCTCAAGGCGCTAGGGGAAAGGGGGGGCTACTGCTGCTCGAAAAGCCAGGTCTTTAGGAGTCTCCGGAATGCAGAGTGGTCCTGGGTGGTCCTGAGGCTGGTGGGGAGGGAGTTCCAGGTCTTGGCTGCCAGGAAGGAGAAAGACCTCCCACCCGCCGTGGAGCGGCGGATGCGAGGGACGGCAGCGAGCGCGAGGCCAGAGGAACGGAGGAGGCGGCTGGGGACGTAGAAGCTGAGGCGTCGGTTGAGGTATTCCGGTCCCTTGTTGTGGAGGGCTTTGTGTGCGTGGGTGAGAAGTCGAAAGGTGATCCTTTTGCTGACTGGGAGCCAATGCAGGTGTCTCAGGTGTGCGGAGATATGGCTGTTGCGGGGTACGTCGAGGATGAGGCGGGCCGAGGCGTTTTGAATGCGTTGCAGGCGATTTTGGAGTTTGGCGGTGGTCCCAGCGTAGAGGGTGTTGCCGTAGTCCAGGCGGCTCGTGACGAGGGCGTGGGTCACTGTTTTTCTAGTGTCGGCGGAGATCCAGCGGAAGATCTTGCGGAGGGTGAGGAAGCAGGCGGAGGACACAGCGTTGACTTGCTTGGTCATGGTGAGAAGAGGGTCCAAGATGAAGCCGAGGTTGCGGGCGTGGTCTGTGGGGGTCGGTGCGGTGCCGAGGGCCGTGGGCCACCAGGAGTCGTCCCAGGCGGACGGGGTGTTGCCGAGGATGAGGACTTCCGTTTTGTCAGAGTTCAGCTTTAGGCGGCTGAGCCTCATCCAATCTGCGACGTCCTTCATACCTTCTTGTAGGTTGGTCTTGGCGCTGGCGGGGTCCTTGGTGAGGGAGAGTGTAAGTTGGGTGTCGTCGGCGTAGAAGGTGATGATGTCGTGCTTGCGTACGATGTTGGCGAGGGGGCTCATGTAGACATTGAAGAGTGTCGGGCTGAGCGATGAGCCTTGAGGTACGCCGCAGATGATCTCGGTGGGGTCTGAGCGAAACGGGGGGTGGTAAACTCTTTGGGAGGAAGGAGGCGATCCAGTCCAGGGCCTGGCCTTGGATCCCGGTGGAGCGGAGGCAGGTGATTAGGGTGCGGTGACAGACGGTGTCGAAGGCAGCCGAGGAGGATGAGGGCGACTGTTTCACCGTTGTCCATCAGGGTTCTGATGTCGTCTGTGACTGAGATGAGGGCGGTTTCCGTGCTGTGGTTGCTTCGGAATCCGGTTTGTGAAGGGTTGAGCAGGTTGTTGTTTTCCAGGAAGGTGGTCAACTGTTTGTTGACGGTCTTTTCTATTACCTTGGCTGGGAAAGGCAGGTGAGAGATGGGGTGGAAGTTTTTCAGGTCACTCAGGTTTCTTTAGTAGGCGTTGACTTTGGCGTGTTTCCAGCATTCGGGGAAGGTAGCAGAAGAAAAAGAAGAGTTGATGACGGCCTGGAGGTGCGGGGCGATGATGTCGTCAGCTTTATTAAAGATGAAGTGAGGGCAGGGGTCCGAAGGGGCGCCGGAGTGGATCGAGTTCATGGTGGATTTGGTTTCTTCAGTGTTTATGTGGGTCCAGTTGTTGAGGGTGATGGCCGGGGGTGCGGGTTCAGTGATGTTTGGTTGGGTCTGGTGTCCGAAGCTGTCGTGGAGGTCGCTGATCTTGCGATGGAAGAAGGTTCGCACAAATCATGTGAGGGCGTGACGGCGTTGGGGTTGGAGAACTCCTTGACGATGCTGAAAAGTTCTCTGCTATTGTGGCTGTTTTTGTCCAGTCTGTCGGTGAAAAAGTTCCTTTTGGCAGCGCGGATCAGGTGGTGGTGTTCGCGGGTAGCGTTCTTGAGGGCGGTCATGTGGTCATCGGTGTGGTCCTTGCGCCAGGCCTTCTCGAGGGTGTGACAAGTTTTCTTTGAGGGTGTCAGAGAACCAGAGAGGTTTTTTGGTGTTGGTTTGTCGATGCGTGTGTTTGAGGGGGAGCAAGGTTGTCTGCGCAGGTGGAGATCCAGTTTGTGAGGCTGAGGGCTGCGTCGTTGGGGTCGGTGGTGAGGGTGGGTTGGTTGGCTGCGAGTGCGGCGAAGAGTTGCTCTTCGGGGATCTTGTTCCACTGTCGACGAGGGATGGGTTGAGTGCGGAGGTGGCGGGTCTCGCGTCGGAATGTGAAGTGGACACAGCTGTGGTCGGTCCAGTGTAGAGCGGAGGTGTGGCTGAAGAAGATGTGTTTGCTGGCGGAGAAGATAGGGTCAAGCGTGTGTCCGGCGATGTGGGTGGCGGTGTTCACCAGTTGCTTGAGGCCGAGGTTGTCGAGCAGGGCGGTGGTGTTGGGGTCGTTGTTCTGATCCAGATGGAAGTTGAGGTCGCCTAGGAGGATGTAGTCCGGCGAGGGCATGCGGGGAGATGAAGTCGGTGATGGCGTCGCTGAAAGGGGCGCGCGGTCCGGGGGGACGGTAGACGAGGGATCCTCTGAGGGTGGTCCTGGGGTCGGTGCGAATTTGAAAATGCAGATGTTCAGTGGCGAGAGGGGTGCCTTCGGTGGAGGTGGTGACGCTGATGGAGTCTTTGAAGACGATGGCGATACCTCCTCCTACTTGGTTGGTGCGGTCTTTTTTGGAGATCTTGTAGCCTTCGGGGATGGCAGTGGCGATGTCTGGAGCTGATGAGGCGTTAATCCAGGTTTCCGGAGCTGTGGAGTCCAGGAGGTCCCAGAGTTACTAGTGTATATATTTAGTGTATTACTTACCTCTTATTGGAGGGTTCCCTTCTAGTATTTTGTGGTATTGTGTTCCAAAAATAAAGTACCTTTATTTTTGTACAACTGAGTGTTTTATTTTCATGTGTGTAAGTGCTGTGTGACTACAGTGGTATTGCACGAGCTTCGAGCTGGAGATCTTGTAGCCTTCGCGGATGGCAGTGGCGATGTCTGGAGCTGATGAGGCGTTCATCCAGGTTTCCGTGATGAAGGCGACGTCCGGAGCTGTAGAGTCCAGGAGGTCCCAGAGTTACTAGTGTATATATTTAGTGTATTACTTACCTCTTATTGGAGGGTTCCTGTAAGGAAATGCCTCCTTGGCATGGTTGCCCCCTGACTTTTTGCCTTTGCTGATGCTATGTTTACAATTGAAAGTGTGCTGAGGCCTGCTAACCAGGCCCCAGCATCAGTGTTCTTTCCCTAACCTGTACTTTTGTATCCACAATTGGCAGACCCTGGCATCCAGATAAGTCCCTTGTAACTGGTACTTCTGGTACCAAGGGCCCTGATGCCAAGGAAGGTCTCTAAGGGCTGCAGCATGTCTTATGCCACCCTGGAGACCTCTCACTCAGCACAGACACACTGCTTGCCAGCTTGTGTGTGCTAGTGAGGACAAAACGAGTAAGTCGACATGGCACTCCCCTCAGGGTGCCATGCCAGCCTCTCACTGCCTATGCAGTATAGGTAAGACACCCCTCTAGCAGGCCTTACAGCCCTAAGGCAGGGTGCACTATACCATAGGTGAGGGTACCAGTGCATGAGCATGGTACCCCTACAGTGTCTAAACAAAACCTTAGACATTGTAAGTGCAGGGTAGCCATAAGAGTATATGGTCTGGGAGTCTGTCAAACACGAACTCCACAGCACCATAATGGCTACACTGAAAACTGGGAAGTTTGGTATCAAACTTCTCAGCACAATAAATGCACACTGATGCCAGTGTACATTTTATTGCAAAATACACCCCAGAGGGCACCTTAGAGGTGCCCCCTGAAACTTAACCGACTGTCTGTGTAGGCTGACTAGTTCCAGCAGCCTGCCACACCAGAGACATGTTGCTGGCCCCATGGGGAGAGTGCCTTTGTCACTCTGAGGCCAGTAACAAAGCCTGCACTGGGTGGAGATGCTAACACCTCCCCCAGGCAGGAGCTGTGACACCTGGCGGTGAGCCTCAAAGGCTCACCCCTTTGTCACAGCCCAGCAGGGCACTCCAGCTTAGTGGAGTTGCCCGCCCCCTCCGGCCACGGCCCCCACTTTTGGCGGCAAGGCTGGAGGGAACAAAGAAAGCAACAAGGAGGAGTCACTGGCCAGTCAGGACAGCCCCTAAGGTGTCCTGAGCTGAGGTGACTCTGACTTTTAGAAATCCTCCATCTTGCAGATGGAGGATTCCCCCAATAGGGTTAGGATTGTGACCCCCTCCCCTTGGGAGGAGGCACAAAGAGGGTGTACCCACCCTCAGGGCTAGTAGCCATTGGCTACTAACCCCCCAGACCTAAACACGCCCTTAAATTTAGTATTTAAGGGCTACCCTGAACCCTAGAAAATTAGATTCCTGCAAACTACAAGAAGAAGGACTGCCTAGCTGAAAACCCCTGCAGAGGAAGACCAGAAGACGACAACTGCCTTGGCTCCAGAAACTCACCGGCCTGTCTCCTGCCTTCCAAAGAACTCTGCTCCAGCGACGCCTTCCAAGGGACCAGCGACCTCTGAATCCTCTGAGGACTGCCCTGCTTCGAAAAAGACAAGAAACTCCCGAGGACAGCGGACTTGCTCCAAAAAGACTGCAACTTTGTTTCAAGGAGCAGCTTTAAAGACCCTGCAGTCTCCCCGCAAGAAGCGTGAGACTTGCAACACTGCACCCGGCGACCCCGACTCGGCTGGTGGAGAACCAACACCTCAGGGAGGACCCCCGGACTACTCTACGACTGTGAGTACCAAAACCTGTCCCCCCTGAGCCCCCACAGCGCCGCCTGCAGAGGGAATCCCGAGGCTTCCCCTGACCGCGACTCTCTGAAACCTAAGTCCCGACGCCTGGAAAAGACCCTGCACCCGCAGCCCCCAGGACCTGAAGGACCGGACTTTCACTGGAGAAGTGACCCCCAGGAGTCCCTCTCCCTTGCCCAAGTGGAGGTTTCCCCGAGGAAGCCCCCCCCTTGCCTGCCTGCAGCGCTGAAGAGATCCGTTGATCTCTCATAGACTAACATTGAAAACCCGACGCTTGTTTCTACACTGCACCCGGCCGCCCCCGCGCTGCTGAGGGTGAAATTTCTGTGTGGGCTTGTGTCCCCCCCGGTGCCCTACAAAACCCCCCTGGTCTGCCCTCCGAAGACGCGGGTACTTACCTGCAAGCAGACCGGAACCGGGGCACCCCCTTCTCTCCATTCTAGCCTATGCGTTTTGGGCACCACTTTGAACTCTGCACCTGACCGGCCCTGAGCTGCTGGTGTGGTGACTTTGGGGTTGCTCTGAACCCCCAACGGTGGGCTACCTTGGACCAAGAACTGAACCCTGTAAGTGTCTTACTTACCTGGTAAACTAACAAAAACTTACCTCCCCCAGGAACTGTGAAAATTGCACTAAGTGTCCACTTTTGAAATAGCTATTTGCCAATAACTTGAAAAGTATACATGCAATTGAAATGATTCAAAGTTCCTAATGTACTTACCTGCAATACCTTTCAAACAAGATATTACATGTTAAATTTGAACCTGTGGTTCTTAAAATAAACTAAGAAAAGATATTTTTCTATAACAAAACCTATTGGCTGGATTTGTCTCTGAGTGTGTGTACCTCATTTATTGTCTATGTGTATGTACAACAAATGCTTAACACTACTCCTTGGATAAGCCTACTGCTCGACCACACTACCACAAAATAGAGCATTAGTATTCTCTATTTTTACCACTATTTTACCTCTAAGGGGAACCCTTGGACTCTGTGCATGCTATTCCTTACTTTGAAATAGCACATACAGAGCCAACTTCCTACAGTTCCCTTCTAGTATTTTGTGGTATTGTGTTCCAAAAATAAAGTACCTTTATTTTTGTACAACTGAGTGTTTTATTTTCATGTGTGTAAGTGCTGTGTGACTACAGTGGTATTGCATGAGCTTCGCATGTCTCCTAGATAAGCCTTGGCTGCACATCCACAGCTACCTCTAGAGAGCTTGGATTTTAGACACTGCCGACACTTCACTAAGAGGGAATACCTGGACCTGGTATAAGATGTAAGTACTTTTGGTACCTATGACACACCAGGCCAGCTTCCTACAAATGTTATTTTAAATGTATGAGATACCACTGTGTTAACATGGACTTCAGAGGGGTTCACAGCCTTACTGGTAATATTCAAGCATATGACTATAAAACAGACACCAACTTAAATAAATGTAGTTACTGGTAAGTAACCGTCGTGTCAGGCAGGGTGTATATAGACTTGAGTAGTATTTGTACTTCTCTATATGCATTGCCGAGTAGAAAGGTTGGCTTGCAAGCATTATAATGACTAAACCTTTTGTTAACTCTCTTCTCTCAGGCCTCATTGTAGTTTTATGGGTATGGTGATATCTCATGATATGTTGTTGGGACGTTGGCGTCTGTCTTTAGAGCTGTTTGGAAGAGTGTTTATGGAAGATGTTGGAGCTGAGCCAGGTTCGGTATGTATAGTTTTGCTTTAATTATCTATGATTCTGTGATTATTGTCAATTAGGATCATGATCTATGTAGAGTTTTTGTGAAAATTATCTCCGGCTTTCGTACAATCTGTGCATAACAAATACTTGTTTCGAAAATGTTCTTTTGCAAAGGAGGGTACATGCTTGTTTGTATTTTGAATGACTCACTTTGATATTGAATGGGAATGCCCAGTACCCCACACATTAAAACAGTAAACAGATTGTTTGCAGTACCAATGTCTTCTAGGTTCTCACGGTGCTCATATTCCACCATTTAGTAGTGGGAGCCAGAAAGTTCTACTTTTTTCATCGCTTTTATCTTTGTTTTTTTTTTCTCTCTCATTTTGGAGACGGGTCTGTCTGGTGAAACCATACCCCTAAAGAGTAGGCTATTAAAAACCCCTTTTTGTGTGGCCAAGCCTTCAGGTTATTTATCCGCCATGGAGCTCGGAGGTATCTGCTATGCTTCTGAAGGAGACCTAGGCAAGAGCACCTCCAGAAGCTAACAACAATAACATGGATGTTAGGAATAAATGTTGCTTGAGGGAAACATCCCAATTTTGTGGAATGTCAAGCCACTTGCAGCCTGCCATAAATACTTTTGCCACGCAGTATTTTATGCATAGGAGATAATGTCTCGGACAATGCTGTGTGCAGCCCTCAAGCAACATCTGTTTCTGCCTTTTGGAAATGTAGTATTTGCAGAATGTATGCATCAAAATAATTTTTGGGAGATCAACATAGTGTTGCTTGACACAGAATAGTGTTAATCAAAACAGTGGTAATATTTATAACTTATTTGCATTTGTACATTTGTTGGCCGGTAATGTTCACAGTGGCCTTTTCTGTATAACTCCATTCAGTGGCATTTTAGAGCTGACTGACTTTGTCAAAGTGTAGTGTTTAAAATTAGTGTTAAATGTTGTATTCATTCGTGGGGCAATAATCAGAGTTAAATAGCTTTGTCTTTTCTAGTACCTTTATTATGTTGGCTGGCATCCCTGTGCGCTGCCACATTTGCTTCTTTCCACAAAAGAGTGTTAGAACCTCCTCAACAAAAGTGTTTTATTGCCTCAGGAATCAAACATCGGTGCCCCAGAAAGTCTTATTTAAAAGGAATGCAAACATTCCCTTGCTGGATTCAGAGACAGAAGGCCCAGAAACACCTTTATAAAGGAAGGCAATTTTCAAGCTATGCCGAAGCAGAAACTCTGGAGCAGTTCAGTGGGCCACATGTTTCCTTTTCAAAAGTCTGCTGCTATGGTGTTTAATAATGTGTTGGTAATGAACTTGGAAGCTACCAGCAACTACTGACAAACGGAGGAATAGACGTGGTCTATTTTTATACAGAGACAAAAAACAAATAATTGATGAACTGGATTTTACACAAAATATGTGTGCTTTGATGTGTAAATGGATCCATGTATGTAAATGGATATAGCTATATGTACACAATGGCATATATATTTATATAAACCTACATAAATAAACGTGTGCACATATATTTTGAATTTCCTTTAAGGGAAGAGATACTTCCAGTGGGCTGTGAAGTAGAATGCAGGGCTTGTGTTGCTTTTGTATTGCACTTCCATTGCAAACTGCTTTTTTTTTGCTAAACCTGGGCACTATGGGATGCAAAACACATTGACTTGTGCTTATACTCAAACAAAGAAAGATGTAATTGACAAAGTGGCACACAGCTTTTTTTACACAGAATGTCTTAATAATACAGACAGTTCTACCTGCATTTGTAGAATAATAGCTCAATCGCATTTCTGGCTGAAACTAACATTGGGCCTTTATAGTTCTTAATCTCAAAACAGCTGAAAAAAGTTAAGAGGCCCTGCACAACTTTAAAAAAGGCTAACCGCAAATGTGGTTCATCAGTCCTGCATTAGTTTAGTCCTTTAGATTTACAAAAGAGAAAATAAAGACAATACAGTTTTTAGAAAACAAAAAATGTAGTAAGTTATTCAGTACGGGATGGTTTTAATGGATAGTATAGTTTCCCTCAGGTGATACTGTTTATGTCACACACTTCCTTAAACCTCCACTAGCAATTGCAGTGGGGCAAGTTTTAGGGGACATGTCATACAAATTTTACCTTTCACACACTACAATTCGTAAAAGTGTAAAATTATAGAATGTGTGTTCTTTAAAAGGCATGTTCAGTGGTGCTCAGATAACTTACACCGTGTATATCTGATAGATACTTCTAGCTTCTGATTCCTTACCTTTAAAATGTCCACAGGCGTCAGACTGGATCCAGAATATTTTTGTGAGCAGTACCCCTGAACAATGGAATAACGGAGGATCAGTTGCCCCTTCTTTGTGAGGAAGTTACGTCTCTCTTGGCCAAGGGAGCCATAGAGAGGGTTCCTGTGCCAGAATTAGGCTGTGGTTGCTATTTTCTGCTGTCTAAAAAGGACAAGGGTCTTCGCCTTATCCTAGACCTTTAGTCCCTCAATCACTTCCTCGAGAAGAAGTTTAAGATGCTCACTTTGGCTCAGGTTCTATCTGCACCGGACCCTGGAGACTGGATGGTAGCGCTGGACTTGCAGGACGCTTATTTTCATGTCCCTTTCCTGCCTGCCCAGACATTACCTACGATTCACTGTAGGCCACAATCACTTTCAGTTCACTGTACTCCTCTTTAGCCTTACCAGGGCCCCTCGGGTGTTTACCAAAGTGATGGCGGTGTTCGCAGCTCACTTGCGGATATCGGAGATTTCAGACTTTCCCATCTCAATGACCAGCTGTTGAAAGCAGGCTCTCGCCCCAGGCTCTTGTCTCCCACTTCCAGACTACGGCAGACCTGAGCTGATCGGGACATGGTGTAGTTTCGGGCCTGTCTTCCTGAGCGGCGATTCCTGGATATTCAGGCCATTATACAGATGTTTCTGCCTTTTTCCTGGATTTCATTGAGAGTGACTCTGAGGCTGTTAGGCCTCATGGACTCCTGCTGGTGACACATTACAGATGGCACATGCAGGCTGTGTACTGGGTCCTGAAGTTCCATTGGGCATCCGGGGAATCTCTCCTACAAGGTCCAGATATCAGAGGGAACTACACAAGATCTGCATTGGTGGTTAACTAAGTGTAATTGGGTCAGATTTGGATACCCTCCCTTCCTCAACCAGATCTGACAGTAGTGATAGATGTGTCACTCCTGGGAGGTGGACATCAGAGGTATCTGGTCTCCAGCAAAAAGGGGCTCCACATCAACCTGTTGGAGCTCTGTGCGATCTGTCTGGCATTAAGTCTTTCTTCCCTCTATCAAGGGAAATATGGTTCAGATGTTCAGACAACACCACCACCATGAGGTACTGCAACAAGTGGGGGAGGGTGGGGTTGTGGATCCTTTGTCAAGAGGTTCTGCATCGCTGGACGTACATAACAGTAAGGCATATCCCTGATGTTCAACATCTGGCAAGCTCTCTGAACGCCAGAGCCGACAAACTCAGCTGATAACGCCCAGCGGATCATGAGTGGGGTCTTATCGGAGGTGGGGCAAGGCCTCTTTCAGCAGTGGGGCTAGCTTTTGTTGAATCTGTTTGCCTCCGCAGAGAAAACGCAGTGTCAGCAGTTTTGCTCATTAGAGTATCCAAGGTGGCAATTGCTCAAAGACCCTCTTTGCAAATGTAATTCTGGCCTCCTGTACACCTTTCTGCCCATACCACTGGTACCCAGAGTTCTCAAGAAGATCAGAAACGACTGGGCCCAAGTAATTCTTGTGGCTCCTGTAGGAAGCTGGCTATCTATGTAGTGTACCAATGTAAGGGGACACTATGGAGATAGTCCAGGTCGACTGTTATTGGTTGACAGGAGTTAATAACCCTAAAAACTCTCTTTTGTGGTAGTTTGGGCAAGGAGTTAGGCTGATTAGAGGACAGTGTTAAGCATTTATTGGACACACAGAGCCAGTCAAAGAAATCTGACACCAATTTCTAAAAAAAAAAAACAATCTTTATATGATTTTAAGACGCCAAGGTCATCAGAATCGGGTGAGTACTTTTCGATATGATATATGAATTTTCACAGGTTTCAAAAGTTCACACTGTGCAACTTCTGGAGTAGTAATGTTATCCTATTAGGGAAAAACATATACTGCATTCAGGTACTCTCCTTCTGGACATAAAGAGGATATGGGGCAAGGTCTAAAGCAGCACCTACAGGTCACCACGGGCAGCACTGGAGCGTCTAGTTGCAGAGGTGCTATTCAGTGTCAGGTGCCTTGTTTAAGTCTGTGGGGATTGGTCTGGTGGCAGGCTGCAAGCTGGGGCTGGGGGGCCAGTCCGGGTGAACCCAGAGGAGGGCTTAGTCCTTGAGCTGCTCAGGTGCTAGGGATACCTTTGGTCTACTTCTTCTCGGCATATGGGGCTCGGGTGCAGTGGTGGTTTTAGGAGTCTGGTCACGGTGCAGGAGATAGTTGCGGTTAGAGGGGAGGCTGCAAGCGATGATTGGGAGTCCAGTCCTGCCAAGCCAAAGGATGGGCTCCGCTTTAGAGGCTCTCGGGACCCCACTGGCACAGTTACCATCCTCTAGCTCTGGCTGAGGGGCTTGGGTGTAGAGGTGCTTTAAAGCCATCAGGTTGCGGCGTTTAGAGACTCCTCTGTTCTTGGTTCTGCAGAAGAGGGTCAAAACAGGACACCAGGGCCACTCTCCACGTGGGTCTCATTGTCATTAAAGTCCCTCGACGTGCAGGTTGGTTTTCCTCGACATTGGTGTCCGGTCTGGACACAACAAGCCTTGGCTGCTGCAACTGTTGTTGTTTCTGGAGGGGTCAAGGTCTCGTAAGGGGAGAAAGGACTATACCCTTAGAGCCTCGTCGACCTATTCCTGGTAACTTGCTTCCTCAGTGGATCTGATGGTCAGGAACACTGTAGACCGGACAGCTGCTTGCGGTGCCTGCAGATGCAGGGGTGTAGTTCCTCTACTTCAGGGGAGATCTTTTCCCGTTTTTGAGGCGCTGGGTAGTACTTCAGTGGTTTTGGGGAGGTTGTCCAGCTCTTGGTAAAATCGGTCCCGCGATTGTCAAAGTACAAGCAGTCTGGTGGGGTTTTGTGCCAATCTTTGGCACAGGTCTTACGTACTTGCTCTCTGTGGTCCATTTTCTTTCTTCCTTGGTTCCCATTAGTCAAAGTCTTCACTTGATGTGCTTTTCCTGGTGTCAGGGGGTCCCCCAAATACTTAATTTAGAGGCGTTAAGGGGAGTCAAGTGTAGTAGCCAGTGAGTTACTTATTCTCGGGGTCACTAAACCCCCTAGATGACCACTTCCTGTGGGCATCACCTTGTCCCAGAATTCCTGATTCCACCACATACAAGATGGTGGGATTCCCCCTAATGTGGCAGGCTCCTCACATTAGGGGTGTGCTCAACCTGCAAGTGTGACACGCCTCCTAGCTTAGCTAATTTTCCCGCCTGTTCTGATGCCATATGGGCTGCAGGGCAAGGGATTGCCTCTCCCAGGTTAGGACCACATACCAAAGACAGCAGGTACTTTAAAGTCTCTGGCCTTGGTACAGCGATTTACTAGCCATCCTGTTCGCGGAGATAACACCTGCTGCCAGGGCAGGCATAGTTTCTGACCTCCGAGACCAGAGGCTCTCACCTCCTGTGGTGGCAGGCTGGTCAATATCAGTCAGCCAGCACACCAGAGGACTAGCACCTCTAAGATGCCCTCTGACTGTATGTCATAATAAATCCAATGTTGGCATCAATATGGATTTATTAAAATGAGGTGTTTAACACCAAACACCACTATTTTCCATGCAGCCATCATGTAGCTGGGTCACTCGTGCTGACCGTTGTCCAGTACATTCTTTTAAATGGCTGCCTGGTCACTTGCAATGTCTAGGAAGAGAACTAGACAGCACAGGGACATATCTTCTCATCCAGTATGTCCTCAGACATATTATAATGCACCCTACCTTGCAGCTTTAGTCCTACCAGTTTGCAGGGTTTTCCTAGGAAGCTCATGCTGCTGCCATCCTACAGATAGGATTCTGCCATCCTGCTGCTTGAGCAGCTCAAGCTCAGGACGGCAGAATACATTTCCTTTGGGAATTCGAGGCAACACCCTCTCCCTTTGGAAATATGTGTTACAAGGTGTAGGAGGCTGGCCTGGTACTAAAGGCACCCTTATTAGTGAAACGTAGGCAGTGTCTAGAAGCCAGGATGTCTCGGGATAGCTGTTGCTGAGCAGCCAAGGCTTATCTAGGAGACATGCAAAGCTCAAGCAATACCACTGTAGTGGCACAGTACTTATACACATGAAAGAAAATAAAAGTACTTTATTTTGGTGACACAAAATGCCCAAAATACCTTAAAGACTATACTCCCTTAGGAGGTAAGTAATATACACAGTATATACACAGGAATGCAGCAATAACTGTAAAAACAGTGCAAATAGTGATCACAATAGATAGCAGTGGGCCTAGGGAAAACACAAACCATATACTAACAAAGTGGAATGCGAACGTCGGTTTCCCACCTACACAAGTGTAGTGTGTAGGGGGCCGCTGGGAGTGTAAGAATACGCCAAAGGTAAGTAATAGAACCCACCCCAGAGCCCAGGAAAGCAAGAGTAAATCACAGTAAGTTTCCTAGAACACACAAGAACACACGATAGAAGGTTTTGCAAGAACCAGAAGAGACTGCAAGACACCGACGTTGAATTCTTGGACCTGAAGACCTGTAGAAGTGGACCAAGTCCAAGAAGCTGTAGAGTCCAGGGAGATCAGGAGCCCCTCCTAACCTGGACGAAGGTGCAAAAGAAGAACCACCGGTGACGAACAGTCAGTACTGCACCCAAGAAGGATGCGGGTTCCTCGTTAGTGCAGATGATGTCCCACACCGGATGGAAGATTGCAGTCTGGTTTGGGTCGCTGGATTCCGCCATCAAGCCTTGGTACACCCAAAGCTCGCAGTTAGCGGAAAATGGTGCCCCTCGGGACCAGGAGGGACCTGGTGGTCTCTACCCAGGAGGGGGCGACAGAGGGGGCTCTCAGTAACTCAGAGAGCCCTCAGAAGACTAGGCAGAGGACCCAGGAGTCCCACAGCACGCGGACAAAGAAGGTGCAAATGGAGGCTGTAGGACGTTGGCTCTGTATATACTATTTCAAAGTAAGAAATTGTGTGCACAGAGTCCAAGGGTTCCCCTTAGAGGTAAGATAGTGGCAAAAAGAGATAATTCTAATGCTGTATTTTGTGGTAGTGTGGTCGAGCAGTAGGCTTATCAGAGGGTAGTGTTAGGCATTTGTTGTACACACACAGGCAATAAATGAGGAAAACACACACAGACAATTCCAGGCCAATAGGTTGTTATATAGAAAAATATATTTTCTTTGTTTATTTTAAGAACCACAGGTTCAAGATTTACAAACAATACTTTAAATGAAAGGTATTTCACTCAGGTATCTTAGGAACTTAGAATAATCACAATAGCATGTACAGTTTTGGTAAAAATGGCAATAAGCTATTTTAAAAGTGGACACTGCAAAAATCAACAGTTCCTGGGGGGAGGTAAGTAAATGTTAAGTTCACAGGTAAGTAAAACACTTACAGGGTTCAAAGTTGGGTTCAAGGCAACCCCAAAGTTACCACACCAGCAGCTCATGGCCGGTCAGGTGCAGAGGTCAAAGTGGTGCCCAAAACACATAGGCTTCAATGGAAATATGGGTGCCCCCGGTTCCAGTCTGCCAGCAGGTAAGTACCCGCAACTTCGGAGGGCAGACCAGGGGGGTTTTGTAGGGCACCGGGGGGGACACAAGCAAGCACAGAAAGTACACCCTCAGCAGCACTGGGGTGGCCGGGTGCAAAGTGCAAACAGGTGTTGGGTTTTCAATAGCTTTCAATGGGGAGACCCAGGGGTCTCTCCAGTGATGCAGGCACAGAGGGGGGCTCCTCGGGGTAGCCACCACCTGGGCTAGGAAGAGGGTCGCCTGGGGGTCGCTCCTGCACTTGAGTTCAGTTCCTTCAGGTCCTGGGGGCTGTGGGTGCAGTGTCTTTTCCAGGCGTCTGGTTCCTTGAAGCAGGCAGTCGCGGTCAGGGGGAGCCTCTGGATTCTGTCTGCAGGCGTCGCTGTGGGGGCTCAGGGCGGTCATCTCTGGCTACTCACGGCCTCGCAGTCGCCGGGGAGTCCTCCCTGTGGTGTTAGTTTTCTGCAGGTCGAGCTGGGGGCGTCGGGTGCAGAGTGGAAAGTCTCACGCTTCCGGCGGGAAACGTGTGGTCTTTAAAAGTTGCTTCTTTGTTGCAAAGTTGCAGTTTTGTTGAACAGGGCCGCTGTCCTCGGGAGCTTCTTGGTCCTTTTAGATCAGGGTAGTCCTCTGAGGCTTCAGAGGTTGCTGGACCCTGGGGGATGCGTCACTGTTGCAGTTTTTCTTGAAGTAGGGACACAGGCCGGTAGGGCTGGGCCCAAAGCAGTTGGTGTCTCCGTCTTCTCTGCAGGGTTTCAGGTCAGCAGTCCTTCTTCATCTTCAGGTTGCAGGAGTCTATCTTCCTCAGTTCCGGGGGCCCCTAAATACTGAATTTAGGGGTGTGTTTAGGTCTGGGAGGTTAGTAGCCAATGGCTACTAGCCCTGATGGGAGGGGGGCACATCCCTAATCCTATTGGGGGGAATCCTCCATCTGCAAGATGGACGATTTCTAAAAGTCAGAGTCACCTCAGCTCAGGACACCTTAGAGGTTGTCCTGACTGGCCAGTGAGTCCTCCTTGTTTTTCTCATTATCTCCTCTGGCATTGCTGCCAAAAGTGGGGCCGTGGCCGGAGGGGGCGGGCATCTCCACTAGCTGGGATGCCCTGTGGCGCTGTAACAAAGGGGGCGAGTGCTCACTGCCAGGTGTTACAGATCCTGCAGGGGGAGGTGAGAAGCACCTCCACCCACTACAGGCTTTGTTACTAGCCACAGAGTGACAAAGGCACTCTCCCCATGTGGCCAGCAACATGTCAGGTGTGTGGCAGGCCGGCAAAACTAGTCAGCCCACACTGGAAGTCGTGTGTGTTTTGAGGGGGCATCTCTAAGATGCCCTCTGGGGTGTATTTCACAATAAAATGTACACTGGCATCAGTGTGCATTTATTGTGCTGAGAAGTTTGATACTAAACTTCCCAGTTTTCAGTGTAGCCATTATGGTGCTGTGGAGTTCGTGTATGACAGACTCCCAGACCATATACTCTTATGGCTACCCTGCACTTACAATGTCTAAGGTTTTGCTTAGACACTGTAGGGGCATGGTGCTCATGCACCTATGCCTTCACCTATGGTATAGTGCACCCTGCCTTAGGGCTGTAAGGCCTGCTAGAGTGGTGACTTATCTATGCCATAGGCAGTGTGAGGTTGGCATGGCACCCTGAGAGGAGTGCCATGTCGACTTAGTCATTTTATCCCCACCAGCACACACAAGCTGGCAAGCAGTGTGCATGTGCTGAGTGAGGGGTCCCCAGGGTGGCATAAGACATGCTGCAGCCCTTATAGACCTTCTCTGGCATCAGGGCCCTTGGTACCAGGGGTACCAGTTACAAGGGACTTACCTGGGTGCCAGGGTTGTGCCAGGTGTGGAAACAAAGGTACAGGTTAGGGAAAGAACACTGGTGCTGGGGCCTGGTTAGCAGGCCTCAGCACACTTTCAAATCATAACTTGGCATCGGCAAAGGCAAAATGTCAGGGGTCAGGGGGTAACCATGCCAAGGAGGCATTTCCTTACACTTTGTTTCCTGCCTCCAGAGAGCACAAAGGCTGTCACCCCAGGAGGTTAGAAACTAGTCCCACAGTGGCAGTGAGTAAAATACAGGGGGGCATCTCTAATATGCAATCTGTGTGCATCTTGTAATAAATCCAGCACTGGCATCAGTGTGGGTTTATTATTCTGAGAAGTTTGATACCAAACTTCCCAGTATTCAGTGTAGCCATTATGGAGCTGTGGAGTTCGTTTTGACAAACTCAGACCATATACCGTATTTATCGGCGTATAACACGGACTTGATGTGTGCATAAATGATGTGTGCGTGTTATACGCCGATATAAATTTAAGGTTTTTTTTTCCCAGAAATTTCCTCTTAAAATGAGGTGCGTGTTATACGCCGGTAAATACGGTACTTAATATGGCCACACTGTACTTACAATGTCTAAGAATGGACTAAGAAACTATTGGGGGATATTGCTCATGCAGTTATGCCCTTACCTGTGGTATAGTTCACCCTGCCTTAGGGCTTTAAGGCCCGCTAGAGGGGTGACTTACCTATGCCACAGGCAGTATTTTGTGCGCATGGCATCCATGCCATGTCGAGTTTGCCTTTTTCTCCCCACCAACAAACACAATCTGCAATGGCAGTGTGCATGTGTTAGGTGTGGGGTTCCTTGGGTTGGCACAGCACATGCTGCAGCCCTTAGGGACCTTTACCACTGGTACCTTTTATAAGGGCCTTATCTGTGTGCCAGGGATGTGCCAGTTGTGGAAACAATGGTACATTTTTAAGTGAAAGAACACTTGTGCTGGGGCCTGGTTAGCAGGGTCCCTGCACACTTCTCAGTCAAGTCAGCATCAATATCAGGCAAAAAGTGCTGGGGGTAACTGCAACAAGGAGCCATTTTTCTGCACGTGGTTAAATATTTTGTGTTGCCGCTTTTGAAAACGCCAAATGCCAAAACTTTGGCATGGTGGAGTTTCCAAGAAGGCTGTATCTTAAAGATGCATTCCAGAGAGAGTGGAGCATGAGGAAGTCTTGTCCGGAGTTCTGAAAATTATAAACGACCAAACCCAAATTATCCTAGTGACTCTGTAATAGGCAAGGAAAGTATGGTATCCAGAACTTATGAGCATGAGCATCCGTCCTATGATTAAGCCTTGTTTTCGAAAGATCCTCCAGTCACTTTAACATGGCAGGGTAATAAACGTAAACATGCAGAGTCCGCATTTAAGTGTGGCAGTTGACTCTTTTCTATCTTCGTTTCGAAGTTGTGGATGTCATCCTGGCTGCCACAAATCCTTCTACAAAGTTTGCTCATGCTGACGCCTGTAACAAGTTTGTAGCCTGGTGTGTCACCTGCAGTACTGACCCATTGTAAGCTACATTGCTGTATCTCCTCTTAGTTGTCTTGTCTCTAGCCCAGCAAGGACTTGCATTTGTCACCGTTAAAAGTTATCTGTGCACCCTTTGCACCTTTTTACGTTTACTGGACCAATCTTCCTTTTGTAATCACCTGTTGTGATGAGATTTGTAAAATTTTAGAAGCATCCATCAACAGTTACGTACCTTGGGTAACTCTTTCTGCTGGATTTATCTAACCAAAGACTCCTCTCCTCCCCTCTCTCCTTCCCTTCTCGCATTATGGAATGGTCTCTTTCTTTCCATATAAAGTGGTCCTAAATTAGAGATCTGCACACCGCACTTGTGATTTCTGTTGGGAATCGGACAAGCTCAAGAGAGGAACTGATATCAACATGAAGGGGTGTCACTTACATGCAGCTCCACCGTTACTGCCAGGTTAGAACAAAGTTAGCATTCAGTTAGACGTGCCACCTACTGGGATGAGAGAGCAATGCTGTTAATTTCTGGATCTGGTCGCTGTCTCTGGATGTTCTAAAGGTGAGCGAAGTGTACAACAGACATTATTGAAGGTGAGGAACTTTTTCTCCTCTCCCTTTCTTTACAGCATGTACAGGACAGTGCTGTTGTTGATACCATTGACATTACACATTTTGGAACCAGCTCTGAGGTAAACATTTTTAGAGAAAGCATAAGGCATTATAAAAATCAGGTAGAATAATTTTTGAAAACTTTATTCAGGAAAGACGATTCCACTTAGGTGTTTAGGGCAAGCCTTGGTTGCCTTTTACTTAGTGGGTGGATTTGTTCATGGTCGCATATCTTCTTAGTAATCTGACTATTACGGGTGGTTACACCCAGTCTGTTTTACTTCAGTCACTATATCAGTCTAAATGTTTCTGAATGTAATGTCTTTTTTTCTAATGCAGATCCTAACTGAATTGGGTGGTTTTGAAGTGAAAGAGTCGAAGTTCCGTAGAGAAATGGAACGTATTAGAAACCAACAAACAAGAGACTTGGCGTTGGAGGTAAACACATTATTCAACATCTACAGTTAGATATTTCTGTATTTACAAAAACTTGGCTTAAAGGCTATCTTTCTAGTCTCAGTTTTTTCACATTTGGGATATTGAGTACTGACAGGTAAGAAATTAAACTTTTCGTTTTCCCAACACCTGAAGTGTTAGATTGAAGCCAGGGTGGACACATTTTCTCATCTGTGCCCAGTTCATGGCCTTGCACACACCAATTGGCTTCACTCCACAGCCCCCTATTCTCTCTCTGCTAGACATCAAATGTGATTATGCCTAGCTGTTGTGTGTTCTCTATGCTATTGGTGCTTTTGTACCTTTTTATTGAACGTGGCTTTGGGATTCCAGACTGACAGCTACCCTGGGTGACTCAAGGCACTCCTACCATTTTTTCTGATTAAGTATTCTCATTGTAGATTCCTCACCCTTTGAATGCATCCCAGGTGACAGTTTGGATCCGTAAAATCTTAGGCAGTACTACTGCATGCCGGCAGATGGCACCACACAGCTCCACACCTATGTCATTGTTCCAGAAGTGATCCCTGAAACCTTATGTATGTGCCACCTGTGCTCACTGACATCAGTTCCTTTTGTTTTGCACCAACAGGCGTGGATCTAGAGCTACCCCTCCCTCTTCTCTTTGAGACTAATTTCTGAAAAAGTTTATCTGGATGTGCAAGGGAATACGTCTCCTCTCAGGTCTAAGGGGTAATAGTCTTCAGGGAATTTTGCAGCCAAACATCTGTCACTGACTGTAGAAATCTGGCTCTGTAAATACTATATCAAAATGAGATGGTGTGCAGAGCCCAGGGGTTCCCCAGAGGCTTAACAGAGGCTAAAGTAGATACTATTAATGCTCTCTTTTGTGGTAATGTGGCCGAGCAGTTAGGCTTATCAGAGGGTAGTGCAAAGCATTTGTTGTACAGACAATAGAAGAAGCACACATTCAATGTCTTAACTCCAGAGCAATTATTTTTATAAAGGAAAAATATATTTTGTTAGTTCATTTCTAGAACCACAGGATTAAAGCTGCAGGTAAATACATTAATAAATATTTCACATGTGTATCAATACAACTTTGATTGGCATTGGTAAGTTGTACAGTTTTTGAATAAATGGCAATAATCTGTTTTAAAAGTTGACTGCAATTTTCAGAACAGTTCGTGGGGGGGAGCAAAGTTGGTATGTTTTGTAGGTAAGTACAACACTATCTGATAGAGACTTCTAGTTGCAGATTCCTTACCTTAGAATTTTCCCCCAGGCGTCAGACTGGATTTGGAGATTTTTCTTCGAGCAATACCCTTGTGTGTCGGTAGGTGGCGTCAGTCGACTCCGCAGGTGTCGTAGGCATTGTGGTCGCAATGAAGACGTCCGGAGTAGTACATAGACGCCGCCCTCGCGCAGTGACGTCAGTTCTTTTCTTTCCGCGCCACGCGCTAATCTGGAGAAGAGATATGTAGGAAGTTGGCTCTGTATATACTATTTCAAAGTAAGAAATAGTGTGCAGAGTCCAAGGGTTCCCCTTAGAGGTAAGATAGTGGTAAAATTAGATAATTCTAATGCTCTATTTTGTGGTAGTGTGGTCGAGCAGTGGGCTTATCAGAGGGTAGTGTTAAGCATTTGTTGTACACACACAGGCAATAAATGAGGAACACCCACTCAGACTTATTCCAGGACAATAGTTTTATATATAGAAAAATATATTTTCTTTATATTTAGAACCACAAGTTCAAGATTTGAAGTAAATACATAAAATGCAAGGTACTCCACACAGGTAAGTTAGGAACTTTGGATTAAAGCAGTATCATATACAGTCTTTGTTAAAATGGCAATAAACTATTTTGAAAGTTCAACAGTTCCTGGGGGAGGTAAGTAATTGTTAGATTGTGAAGTAAGTAAAACACTTACAGGTCTCAGTTCCTGGGCATAGGCAGCCCACCGTTGGGGGTTCAAGGCAACCCCAAAGTTACCACACCAGCAGCTCAAGGCCGGTCGGTGCAGGTCAAAGAGGTCCTGACAAAGAAGTGTTACACACTGGAGCTTTCTTCCTTCCTAAGGTGGTTACACCATCTCAGTCCATCACTTTGCCTACCTTCTACGCACCCCCACATCCTTCCCATGAGGAGGAGAGACTCCACCGTCTGGACCCAAAAGGAGCATTGGCTTTATACCTCAATCGTACTGAAGATTTCTGGGTGGACGATCAACTCTTCGTTGGCTATGTGGGTGCAAAAAAAGGGAAGGCGGTGCAAAGGCATAGCATCTCTCGATGGGTGCTGCTTTGCATCAAAATGTGCTACGCTTTGGCCAAGAAACAACCTACTGAAGGCTTGCGTGCTCATTCCACCAGAGCAACTGCTGCTTCCACTGCGTTAGCATGCGGAGTTCCTGTCCTGGATATCTGCCAGGCAGCTACGCGGGCATCCCTGCACACCCTTGCTAAGCATTACTGCCTGGATAGTCAGATCTGTCGAGACGGCTATTTTGGTCGTTCGGTCCTGCTGGACTTTCTAGTATGATCTTGGTTCGCAGACCACCACCGAGGATGGCATTGCTTGGGTATCTATTTTAAGGTAAGGAATCTGCAATTAGAAGTCTCTATCAGATGTGCAAGTTACTTACCTTCGGTAACAACATATCTGGTAAAGACATATTCTAGTTGCGGATTCCTTACCGCCCACCCATCCTCCCCACTTGCAAACTGATTTCTAGGGACAGAGATTCCCCCTTTCGGGTCCTTAGCTCTGGCACACCAATCTGTGTTCTTAGCTGCTCTGCGCTCTGGTATGGAAAGTAGTTAAAAGAAACTGACGTCACTGCGCGAGGGCGGCGTCTATGTACTACTCCCGACGTCATCACGGCGACCACGACGCCTGCGGAGTCAGCCAACACCACCTACTGACGCGCAAGTGTATGCTCGAAGAAAAATCTACGGATCCAGTCTGACACCTGGGGGAAAATTCTAAGGTAAGGAATCTGCAACGAGAATATGTCTCTACCAGATATGTTGTTACCAAAGGTAAGTAACTTGTACTACAGTTCCAGTCTCCGGCTGTTAGGAATTCAACTTGTTGGGGTTCAGGTTAATTCCACACACCCACCACCAGCAACACTGGGCCAGCTGGGTGCAGAGGTCAAAGATGAGGTAAGTTTAACATGGCTTCTATAGGGACTGAAGGCACTCAGTTTTCAGATCTGCTTGCAGGTAAGTACCCTTGTCTTCAGAGGGCTGACCTGGGGGGGTTTAGAGGAGGTGAGGGGGAGGCAAAGGTAAGCACTAAACTCGCACTCTCAGCTGCTCTGTGGGCGCCAGGTGCAAACAGAGCATCGGGCTCATAATGCTTCCTGATGAAGGGACCCCGGGAGGTCACTTAGATGATGCAGGCTGGGTCCAGGGGCTCTGTTCTGGAAAACCACAGGCTGGACAACTAGGGGGGTCGCCTGCTGAATGTTGCTGCACCTGAGGTCAGGTTCCCCAAGGCCAGGGGGCTGCGGGTGCAGTGTACCTTTTGGCATTGGTTACCTCCGTCCAGTGCTGTCGCTGTCAGGGGGTCCTCTGGATGCACACTGCACGCCTCGTCATAGGGGACAGGAGAGGTCAACCCAGGGTTGGCACTTGCTCTGAATCGCCTAGGGATCCTTTCTAGTCGGTTGGGCCACCTGGACATGGTCTGTGGGCAACTGGTGAAGAGTGGTAAGGACTCTGGAGTCCTTAGAGGTAGTTTCTTCTTGGACAGGGCCGCTGTCCAGAGGAGTTCTTGGTCTTCTGTGATGCAGGCAGTCCTCTGGAGGCAGGATGCGTCACATTCTTTTACAAGTTCTCTGAAGCAGGAGACAGACTGGTAGGCTGGGGCCAAGTCAGTTTTCATCTTCCTTCTTCTCTGCTGGGGATTCAGCTTAGCAGTCCATTTTTCATGTGATGTTGCCAGGAATCTGACAACTTGGGTAAATGTAAACGTAAAACTTCGCACTTGTATAGCGCACTAGTCACCCGTTAGGGTCTCAAGGCGATGTACGCATACCGCTGTGGAACCCCTCCTGGCTTTTCCTTGTGAGGCGCCCACTCTTGAGCAGCCCCCAGGGTGAAGCCAGGCATCCGAGCGCTGTCTGGGAGATTAAGCAAGCTATTGCCCAGAGTTACAGATTGGGACCCATTAATTAGATCAGGCGAGAATTATCTGGTCCAAGGGAATTTAGCCCAAGACCCACTGAGGCAGGAATTAAACCTTGGTCCCGGGCCAGATCTCTGCATAAGGGTCTGCCGCCCTAACCATTGTGCCACACTTCATTGGAGCCCTTAAATCCTGAATTTTGGGGGGTTACAGGGGGTCAGAGGGCAGTAGCCAATGGCTACTGACCCTGAAGGTGTATACACCCTTCTTGTGTCCACTCTTTGGGGAGAGGGGCACAAACCTAACCCTATTAGCCCCTGTCTCCCAAACTAAGATGGAGGATTCTGCAGAGTGTCGCCTCAGCTCTGGACACCTTAGGGGTGGTCCTAGCTGGTGTGGTCAATTCTTCCTGCTTTCCCTAATTTTCCACCCCGACTTGCCGCCAAAAGTGGGGCTTTTTCCGGGAGGCAAGCAACTTCACTAGCTGGAGTGCCCTGGGGCACTGTAACAGGAGGCCTGAGCCGTTGTGGTTCACCGCCAGGTGTTACAGTTCCTGCAGGGGGAAGGTGTGAAGCACCTCCACCCAGTGCAGGCTTTGTTTCTGGCCACAGATAGCATGAAGGCTCTCACCCTATGTGGCCAGAAACTTGTCTCTTAGTGGCAGGCTAATTCTTTATTTATTTATTTTTAGAACCACAAGTTCAAGATTCAAAGTAAATACATAAAATGCACGATACTCCACACAGGTAAGTTAGGAACTTTGAATTGGAGAAATAACATATACAGTTTTTGTTAAAATGTCAATGAGCGATTTTAAAAGTAGACAGTAGTACAAACAGTTTTGGTAAAAATGGTAAATAGGTATTTTAAAAGAGGACACAGTGCAAAAATCAACAGTTCCTGGGGGAGGTAAGTATTGGTTAGATTGTGAGGTAAGTAAGACACTTCCAAGTCTCAGGTCCTGGGCATTGGCAGCCCACCGTTGGGTGGCTGTCCCGAGAAGGCCCCCCTGTGCCTGCCTGCACCGCTAGAGTGACCCCCGGGTCCCTCCATTGATTCCTACTTGAAACCCGACGCCTGCTTTGCACATTGCACCCGGCCGCTGAGGGTGTGTTTCGTGTGCCTACTTGTGTTCTCCCCGCTCCCCCCCCCCCCCCCCCCCCATGCTCTACAAACCCCCCTGGTCTGCCCCCAAGGACACAGGTACTTACCTGCTGGCAGACTGGAACCGGAGCACCCCTGTTTTCCAAAGGCGTCTGTGTGTTTTGGGCACCTCTTTGATCTCTGCACCTGACTGGCCCTGAGCTGCTGGTGTGGAAACTTTGGGGTTGCCTTGAACCCCCAACGATGGGCTACCTTGGACCCAACCCTGTAAGTGCTTTACTTACCTGTGAACCTAACAAAATGCTCTGTGTCCATTTTAAAAATAGCTGATTGCCATTCTTGCCAAAACTGTACGTTCGATGGCATCTGTCGCTGTAGATACGCATGTTTTGCAATAGCTCGCCATCTGGTGTTGGGCCGGAGTGTTACAAGTTGTTTTTCTTCGAAGAAGTCTTTCGAGTCACGGGACCGAGTGACTCCTCCTTTTGTCTCCATTGCGCATGGGCGTCGACTCCATCTTCGATTGTTTTTTTTCTGCCATCGGGTTCGGACGTGTTCCTGTCGCTCCGAGTTTCGGAACGGAAAGATAGCTAATTTCGGAAGATTTTCATCGGTATTGTTGCGTTCGGGATCGGCGTAGTTAGATTCAACACCGCATCGAAGATCGAAGAGCCCCGGTGCCCTTTGGGGTAGTTTTTCGATCCCCCGTCGGGGCCTGGTCGGCCCGACCGCGTGCTGAAGAACGCCGATGGAACGGACCCCGTTCCGTTTCTGCCCCAAATGCCACAATAAATACCCCTATACAGACCAGCACTTGGTCTGTAACCTGTGCCTGTCACCTGAGCACAGTGAAGACACCTGTGAGGCCTGTCGTGCGTTCCGGTCCCGAAAAACACTCCGAGACCGTCGAGCCAGAAGACTTCAGATGGCGTCCGCGCCGACAGCCCACCGAGAGTTCGAGGAACAAGGAGAGGAAGGTACCTTCTCGATCCAAGACTCAGACTCTCCGAAGGATTCGACGATACACAAACCGTGAGTAAGACGTCGAAAACCACACAGAGGAAGATTTACAAGGCCCAGGGGACGCCACTGCCATCAGGCCATGGCTCCACCCATAAATTCGGTGACGGACCGCCGGCACCGAAAAAGGCCCAAACGGTGCCGAGATCGTCAGACTCCGGTCGAGACACCGGCACGCAGCCTTCTCGGGACCGAGAAAGTGCTGGAGACAAGCCTCGACACCGAGATGCCGGTGTGGATACGGCTCAACGCCGAAACAGCGGCACCGAAGAAGATCGACGCCGAGAGGTTTCGGCCCCGAAAAAGAAAAAAGTCACCTCGGAGCCGAAAAAACACGCAGACAGGGTTTCGGTGCCGAAACAAACTGCAAGCGACCCAGCTTCAGGCTCTTACACAGAAGAGCACTCGCTAACCTCCCAAACGCAAAAGCATAGGTTTGAGGAAGAGCTACAATCAACTGATGTGGACCATACGCAAAAGCGTATTTTCATACAGCAGGGGACAGGAAAAATAAGCACCCTTCCCCCCATTAGAAGAAAGAGAAGGTTGGAGTTCCAAACTGAACAGACACCACAACCAAAAGTGGTGAAAAGAGTTACCCCACCACCCTCTCCTCCGCCCGTGATTAACGTCTCACCAGCACAAACTCCATCACACTCCCCAGCTCACACCACCATAAGCCAGGGTGACCAAGATCAAGACGCATGGGACCTATACGACGCCCCAGTGTCGGATAACAGTCCGGAGGCATACCCTACGAAGCCATCTCCACCAGAGGACAGCACCGCGTATTCTCAAGTGGTGGCTAGAGCAGCACAATTTCACAACGCAAGCCTCCACTCAGAACAGGTCGAGGATGATTTTTTATTCAACACACTCTCCTCCACCCACAGCTCATACCAAAGCCTGCCTATGCTCCCTGGTATGCTCCGGCACGCAAAAGAAATCTTTAAGGAGCCGGTCAAAAGTAGGGCAATCACACCAAGGGTGGAAAAAAAGTATAAGGCGCCTCCTACAGACCCGGTTGTCATCACTACACAGCTGCCACCAGACTCTGTCGTTGTAGGAGCAGCTAGGAAAAGGGCCAACTCCCACACATCTGGAGATGCACCACCCCCAGATAAAGAAAGCCGCAAGTTCGATGCAGCTGGTAAGAGAGTCGCAGCACAAGCTGCAAACCAGTGGCGCATCGCGAATTCCCAGGCACTACTTGCGCGCTATGACAGAGCCCACTGGGACGAGATGCAACATCTCATTGAACATCTGCCCAAGGACTTGCAAAATAGGACAAAACAAGTGGTTGAGGAGGGACAGACCATTTCCAACAACCAGATCCGCTCCTCCATGGACGCTGCAGATACAGCTGCACGGACAATTAATACATCTGTAACTATCAGAAGGCATGCATGGCTCCGAACGTCTGGATTTAAACCAGAGATTCAACAAGCAGTTCTCAATATGCCTTTTAACGAAAAAGAACTGTTCGGTCCAGAAGTGGACACAGCGATTGAGAAACTCAAAAAAGATACGGACACTGCCAAAGCCATGGGCGCACTCTACTCCCCGCAGAGCAGAGGGAATTACAGCACATTCTGTAAAACACCCTTTAGAGGGGGGTTTCGGGGTCAGAGCACACAAGCCAGCACCTCACAAGCAACACCGTCCAGTTACCAGGGACAGTATAGAGGAGGTTTTCGGGGACAATATAGAGGAGGGCAATTCCCTAGGAATAGAGGAAGATTTCAGAGCCCCAAAACCCCTACTACTAAACAGTGACTCACATGTCACTTACCCCCTCCACACAACACCAGTGGGGGGAAGAATAAGTCATTATTACAAAGCATGGGAGGAAATCACTACAGACACTTGGGTTCTGGCAATTATCCAACATGGTTATTGCATAGAATTTCTACAATTCCCTCCAAACATACCACCAAAAGCACAAAATTTGACAACACACCATTCCAATCTCCTGGAGATAGAAGTGCAGGCACTATTGCAAAAGAATGCAATCGAATTAGTGCCAAACACACAAATAAACACAGGAGTTTACTCACTGTACTTTCTGATACCAAAGAAGGACAAAACGCTGAGACCAATCCTAGACCTCAGAGTAGTGAACACTTTCATCAAATCAGACCACTTTCACATGGTCACACTACAAGAAGTATTGCCATTGCTAAAACTACACGACTACATGGCAACTTTAGACCTCAAGGATGCTTATTTCCATATACCAATACACCCATCGCACAGGAAATACCTAAGGTTTGTATTCAAGGGAATACATTACCAATTCAAGGTACTGCCTTTCGGATTAACAACCGCACCAAGAGTCTTTACCAAATGTCTAGCGGTAGTCGCTGCACACATAAGAAGGCAGCAAATACATGTGTTCCCATATCTAGACGACTGGCTAATCAAGGCCCATTCGTTAATAGAGTGCTCAAATCACTCAAATCATATCATACAAACCCTCTTCAAACTAGGGTTCACCGTCAATTTCACAAAATCCAAAATTCTGCCGCGCAAGGTACAACAATACCTGGGAGCCATAATAGACACATCAAAAGGAGTAGCCACTCCAAGTCCACAAAGAATTCAAAATTTCAACACCATCATACAACGCATGTATCCAACACAAAGAATACAAGCAAAGATGATATTACAACTCCTAGGCATGATGTCTTCATGCATAGCCATTGTCCCAAACGCAAGACTGCACATGAGGCCCTTACAACAGTGCCTAGCATCACAATGGTCACAAGCACAGGGTCACCTTCTAGATCTGGTGTTAATAGACCGCCAAACTTACCTCTCGCTTCTGTGGTGGAAAAACATAAATTTAAACAAAGGGCGGCCTTTCCAAGACCCAGTGCCACAATACGTAATAACAACAGATGCTTCCATGACAGGGTGGGGAGCACACCTCGATCAACACAGCATACAAGGACAATGGAACGTTCATCAAACAAAACTGCATATAAATCACCTAGAACTTCTAGCAGTTTTTCAAGCACTAAAAGCTTTCCAACCAATAATAGTTCACAAATACATTCTCGTCAAAACAGACAACATGACAACAATGTATTATCTAAACAAGCAAGGGGGGACGCACTCCATGCAGTTAAGCCTGGTAGCACAAAAGATTTGGCGTTGGGCAATTCACAACCAAATTCGCCTAATAGCACAATTTATACCAGGGATCCAAAATCAACTCGCAGACAATCTCTCTCGAGATCACCAACAGGTCCACGAATGGGAAATTCACCCCCAAATTCTGAACACTTATTTCAAACTCTGGGGAACACCTCAGATAGACTTGTTTGCGACAAAGGAGAACGCAAAATGCCAAAACTTCGCATCCAGATACCCACACAAACAATCCCAAGGCAATGCTCTATGGATGAACTGGTCAGGGATATTTGCTTACGCTTTTCCTCCTCTCCCTCTCCTTCCTTACCTGGTAAACAAACTCAGTCAAAACAAACTCATATTAATAGCACCAACTTGGGCAAGGCAACCCTGGTACACAACGCTGCTAGACCTATCAGTAGTACCCTGCATCAAATTGCCCAACAGGCCAGATCTGTTGACACAGCACAACCAAAAGATCAGACACCCAGATCCAGCATCGCTGAATCTAGCAATCTGGCTCCTGAAATCCTAGAATTCGGGCACTTACAACTTACCCAAGAATGTATGGAAGTCATAAAACAAGCCAGAAGGCCATCCACCAGGCACTGCTATGCAAGTAAATGGAAGAGGTTTGTTTGCTACTGCCATATTAATCAAATACAACCATTACACACAACTCCAGAACATGTAGTGGGTTACTTGCTTCACTTACAAAAATCTAACCTGGCTTTCTCTTCCATTAAAATACACCTTGCAGCAATATCTGCATACCTGCAGACTACCTATTCAACTTCCCTATATAAAATACCAGTCATTAAAGCATTCATGGAGGGCCTTAGGAGAATTATACCACCAAGAACACCACCTGTTCCTTCATGGAATCTAAATGTTGTCCTAACTAGACTTATGGGTCCACCTTTTGAACCCATGCACTCCTGCGAAATACAGTTCCTAACCTGGAAGGTGGCATTTCTCATCGCCATTACTTCCCTAAGAAGAGTAAGCGAAATTCAGGCGTTTACAATACAGGAACCTTTTATACAACTACACAAGAATAAGGTCGTCCTAAGGACCAATCCTAAATTTTTGCCAAAGGTTATTTCACCGTTCCATCTAAATCAAACAGTGGAACTTCCAGTGTTCTTTCCACAGCCAGATACCGTAGCTGAAAGGGCACTACATATATTAGATGTCAAAAGAGCATTGATGTATTACATTGACAGAACAAAAAACATCAGAAAGACTAAACAACTGTTTATTGCATTTCAAAAACCTCATGCAGGAAACCCAATATCAAAACAAGGTATAGCCAGATGGATAGTTAAATGCATCCAAATCTGCTACCTTAAAGCTAAACGACGGCTGCCCATTACACCAAGGGCACACTCAACCAGAAAGAAAGGTGCTACCATGGCCTTTCTAGGAAACATCCCAATGCAAGAAATATGTAAGGCAGCCACATGGTCTACGCCTCACACATTCACCAAGCACTACTGTGTAGACGTGTTATCCGCACAACAAGCCACAGTAGGTCAAGCCGTATTAAGAACATTATTTCAGACTACTTCCACTCCTACAGGCTGATCCACCGCTTTTGGGGAGATAACTGCTTACTAGTCTATGCAAAACATGCGTATCTACAGCGACAGATGCCATCGAACTGAAAATGTCACTTACCCAGTGTACATCTGTTCGTGGCATCAGTCGCAGTAGATTTGCATGTGCCCACCCGCCTCCCCGGGAGCCTGTAGCAGTTTGGAAGTTACCTTCAACTATTTATATATGTATCATCTCAACCTTAAATAGGTGCATACTTAGTCACTCCATTGCATGGGCACTATTACTACAATTCAACTCCTACCTCACCCTCTGCGGGGAAAAACAATCGAAGATGGAGTCGACGCCCATGCGCAATGGAGACAAAAGGAGGAGTCACTCGGTCCCGTGACTCGAAAGACTTCTTCGAAGAAAAACAACTTGTAACACTCCGGCCCAACACCAGATGGCGAGCTATTGCAAAACATGCAAATCTACTGCGACTGATGCCACGAACAGATGTACACTGGGTAAGTGACATTTTCAATACTGTTGTGATGATTCAAAGTTCCTAAGATACCTGAGTGAAATACCTTTCATTTAAAGTATTGTTTGTAAATCTTGAACCTGTGGTTCTTAAACTAAAAAAATATTTTTCTATATAAAAAAACCTATTGGTCTGGAGTAAGTCTTTGAGTGTATGTTCCTCACTTATTGCCAGTGTGTGTGCGCAAATGCTTAACACTACCCTCTGATAAGCCTACTGCTCGACCACACTACCACAAAATAGAGCATTAGAGTTATCTCTTTTTGCCACTATCTTACCTCTAAGGGGAACCCTTGGACTCTGTGCACACTATTTCTTACTTTAAAATAGTATATAGAGAGTCAACTTCCTACAACACCTGACTCCCTCTCAGACACTCCCTTTCATTGGCGCTGTTCTGGAGACGGTGCAGTTTCAGGCCTATCCTACCGAAAAGCGAGTGTAGGATATTCAGGCTATGGTTCAGATGTTTCCGCCTCTATCCTGGGTTTCATTGAGAATTATTCTGAGGCTGCTGGACCTCATGGCCGCCTGCATCCTGCTAGTGACATATGCCAGATGCCATATGTGGGTCCTGCAGTAGGGCTTGAAGTTCCAGTGGGCACAGCATCAGGGGAATTTCTCCAATATGGTCCAGATCTCTGAGGGGGACTACGAAAGATCCGCAGTGGGTGCTTTCGAATCAGGATTGGATCAGCAGCAGATACCTCTCCCTTCCCCATCCAGATCCGACAGTAGTGACAGACAAGTCATTCCTAGGATATGGTGGCCACGTGGGAGAGGCGGAGATCAGAGGTTTCTGGTGGAGTCTGGACTTCACATCAATTGTCTGGAGCTCTGGGTGATCAGGCTTGTGTTAAAAGCATTCCTTCCCTCTCTCAAAGGGGAAGAGGTGCAGGTGTTCACGGACAACACCACTGCCATGTGGTACTGCAACAGGCAGAGTGAAGTGGGGTTCTGGAACCCTTGTCAAGAGGCTGGCACATCAGGGCAGTACCCTGGTGGTACATCATCTGGTGGGCTATCTGAACCCCAGAGCCGACAAACTCATCCGTTGATGCATAGTCAAGCAGGTATAGTGTCTCCATCCGCAGGTGGTGCAAGGTCACTTTTAGCACTGGGGAGAGCCTTCGTTGGATCGGTTTGCCTCTGTAGAGAATGTGCAATGTCAGCTGTTAAGTGTTTTGGAGTTTCCAAGGTCACTTGCTCTTCGACGCTTTTCATATTAAGTGGATCTCAGGTCTCTTTTATGCCGGGCCCTAGTAGTCCCTTGTGGCTCCGGACTGGGCACGGAGAGTAAGGTATCCAGAGCTACTGAGCATGGCCACAGATCCTCCAGTCAGACTGCTCCTTCGGGAGGATCTTCTGTTGCAGCAATAAGGGATGGTCCTTCACCCGACCCTGTCCAATCTTCGCCTTCATGCGTGGAGATTGAGCAGCGGCAGTTGACTGCTTTTGACCTTCCACCCCAAGTCTGTGATGTTATCTCAGCAGCTAAGCGTCCCTCCACCAAAACCATATACGCCAGTCGGCGGCATAAATTTGTGGCATGGTGTACCAACAAGTCTGTTGATATCCTCTCTGCTCCTCTCTCAGAGGTTCTTTTGTTCATCTTTTCTTTCGCCCAGCAGGGTTCTGCTTTGGGCACTCTTAAAGGTTACTTATCGGCTATCTCAGCCTTTGTTAGATTGGCAGACCTTCCCTTTTTAACTTTTTGACTTTTGAGTTGGTACATAATTGTTCTTTGCAGCTCCTTACTCTCAAAACTGCATTTCTTGTTGCCATCACTTCTGCCCGCAGAGTGAGTGAGCTTCAGGCTCTTTCTTCAAAGCCCCCATTTTTGTCACCCTGACAAAATGGTGCTATTTCCTTCCTTCCCAAAGTAGTTACACCTTTTCATGTATGCCAGTCCATTACTTAGCCTACTTTTTTATGCACTTCCACATCCTTCACGTGAATATGTGAGACTCCAACCTCTAGGTCAAAAAAGAGCATTGGCGTTCTACTTCAATCGTACCAAAGATTTCCAGGTAGGCAATCAACTCTTTGTTGGATATGTGGGTGCGGAGAAAGGGAAGGTGGTGCAAAAGCATGCCATCTCACTTTGGGTACTACTTTGCATCAAAATGTGCTACTCTTTGACAAAGAAGCAACCCCCTTAAAGCTTGCTCGCTCACTCCACCAGAGTAACTGCTGCTACCACAGCTTTAGCGCAGAGTTCCTGTCCTGGATATCTGCCAGGCAGCAACGTGGGCATCACCTGTACACATTTACAAAGCATTATTGCCTGGACATTCAAGTCGTCAGAGACAGCTACTTTGGTTGTTCAGTCCTGCAGGACTTCTTAGTATCATCTTGGTTCACAGCTAGCCACCAAGGATGGTATTGCCTGGGTATCTACTCTGAGGTAAGGAATCTGCAACTAGAAGTCTCTGTCAGATTAACAAGTTACCTACCTTTGGTAAAGATTTATCTGGTGGAGACACACTCTAGTTGCAGATTCTTTACCAACCAACCCATCCTCCCTGCTTGCGAACTGATTACTATGGACAGGAATTCCGCATTCAGGGCCTTATCTCTGGAGCACCATTTTCAGTGTTCATCATGGCACTGCGCTATGGTGTGGAAAGTGGTGAAAAGAAACTGACATCACTGTGCCGAGCCGGTGCCCCAGACGTTATCACGGTGACAACGGACGCGGAGTCGACCAATGCCTCCTGATGGCACGCAAGGGTACTGCTTGAAGAAAAATCTCTGGATCGAGTCTTTGCCTAGGGGAAATTCTAAGGTAAGGAATCTGCAACTAGAATATGTCTCTACCAGATAAATCGTTACCTAAGGTAAGTAACTTCTTCAGTTAGTAGTGTGTGTAATAAAATGTACTGTTCCTTTTTCAAAAGAAAAATCACAGACTAGGCCATTATTCACTGAGTGTTAATGCATGTCACCGAACAGTGATCATTAACCTACACCACCTGCCTTGAGTAGGCCTTTGCTCTGCTAGCCTGAGAGTGTCAAGCGCTACAATGGGGTGTTTGCACTTTTGCCCTCCACTGGGAAACACCCATTACCTGTTGGCAGCCACAAAACTAATGGCCCATTTCCGTACAGTCAGCAAACAATTTGCCCATGATATCCTAATGTACTTGCTTTGCCTATTGCCTGCCTTTTATCCTTCTTCATTTGCCGAACTGTAAAATGTGAAGCCTACCCTAAGGCTAGGGATATTATAGAGCAAAGATGTTGGATGAAGTTTGTTTCCTTTATAGTGACTGCTGATTCTAGTCTACACGCTATTTCCATTTCCCCAACATCCTAGCTAATGAATACCTCATACCACCATACTTTTCGCCCCAAATCATACCCACTACTCATACTCCTAATGTATGGTTATTCTGCCTGTAAGAAGCTGGCCTGGTGTGTGTTGGGTACCTAAGGTACTTATACCTTATATCAGGTACCCCCATTAGTAAAGTGTAGGCAGTGTCTAGAAGCTAGGCTCTCTAGAGATGGCTGTGGATGAGCAGCCAAGGCTTATCTAAGCGTTATGAAAAGCTCAGGCAATACCACTGTAGTCACACAGCACTTACACACATGAAAGAAAACACATAAAGGTACCTTATTTTAGTGACACAATACCAAACATTACTAGAGAGGCACCCTCCAGTAGGAGATAGCACACTAGATATGTATGTTAGTGATCAGCAATAGGCATAGAAAGTAATAGAAAACACTGCAAATGTAGACAGACAATAGTGACCCTAGAGGGGCCCAAACTATATCCTGAAGAAATAGAATGTGAGCATAGGACACCCACCTAGGCAAGTGGAATGTGTAGAGGGGAGCTGGGGGTCCTAGGAATCCCCAAGTACCACAGTGCCCCCTGGCGACCAGGAGTAAAGGCATAAATTACTAGATTTTCCCCAATCCAGACAAGACTGCAAGAAACCAGCGGTGGATTCCTGAAGAGGAAGACCTGTGAAAGAAGGGGGACAAGTCCAGAGGTCACAGAAGAGTCCAGGAGTAGTAGTAGCTACTACCCACCCAGCTGTGGATGCAGGAGATGGTCGATGGTAGGACGAAGACGGTAAGGCATGCAGCCCTGGAGCAGGTGAAGAGTTCCTGGAGGGTGCAGTTGACGTCCCACATCGGAAGGATGATTGCAGTCAGCCAGTGGCGTGGGAAAGCCACCAAAAAGCTTTGGCAAAGGCAGAAGTCTCTGTGAAGCAAAAGTGGAGCTGCCGGAGACAAGCTAGGTCCAGGAAGACTCAACCCACATGGGGAGTCCTAGGGGACCCTCAGCAAGCAGAAAGTCCAAAGAAGAGGCAACCCCCATAGGAGACTCACTGGATGAGGAACCGGAAGTCACAGAGTAGCCCACACAGCAGTAATGGAGAAGGGTCCCACACCGCAGAAGAAGTACGCAGAGGGCTGTACTTCACAGGAAGGTGTGCTGGGGACTAGGGTTACACGAAGCCTGAAGATCCCTTGGAGGAGATTCCAACAGGCCTTGGCAGCTGCAAGAGATGCAGTGCACGGGAGTACTGTCCTGCTTGGGAAGGCAATGGCTTACCTCCACCAAAGTTGGACAGCTGGCAGAGATGGCCAAGAGGACTATTTTGGACCACCACCCATGATGCAGGATCCACGCAGCTGAGATTGAGACGAGATCCACGCAGCCAGTCATTACAGTTGGTGCCTTCGGAAGCAGGGGAGTGACAGCTCCACTCCAAGGGAGATTCCTGCTTCCTTCTCGTGCAGACTGAAGACTTGCCGCCCTCAGAAGATGCACAGCCGGGGAAATGTTGCAGAAGATGGAATGAGCCGTCTAAACAATGTTGCAAGCAGAGTCTTCTTCGATGCAGATTGTCAGTTCCTGGAGGGTCCAGTCACGGTTTCAGTGGCTAGAAGTTGAAGTAGAGGTTGCAGAGGAGTCCTGCTGGAATCTTGCAAGCTGATTCTGATGACCTACCCAAGAAAAAGACCCTAAATTGCCCTGAAACGGGGATTGGTCACCTAGCCAGGTGACCACCTATCAAGAGGGGGGGCTCAGACCTGGCCACTGACCTGCCTACTGACCTGCCTACTCAGATGCTACCAGAGGTCCCTGCCAACACTGGATTCAAGATGACAGAACCCATGGACTCTCTGGAGGAGATCTGAGCACCTCCCCCGGGGTGGTGATGGACAGGGGAGTGGTCACTCCCCTTTCCATTGTCCAGTGCCGCGCCAGAGCAGAGGTTGGTGGTCCCTGAACCAGTGTAGACTGGTTTATGCACAGAGGGCACCAAATGTGCCCTTCAAAGCATACGAGTCGCTTGGGGAAGCTACCCCTCCCAAGCCATGTAACACCGGTTTCCTGAGGGAAAGGTTATTACCCTCCTCTCCCAAAGGAAATCATTTGTTCTGCCTACCTGGGCTTGAGCTGTTCAAGCAGCAGGAGGGCAGAAACCTGTTTGGGTGTCAGCAACTTGGGCTGCCTGGCAAACCCCAGAAGGCTGGTAGGAGCAATGGTGGGGGTCCTCTAAGGAGCCCCCAGAGTGCATAGAATCATACTTCCAATACTGGCAACAGTTTTGGTTCATGATTCACACGTGTTTGATACCAAACATGCCTGTGTTTGGAGTTACCATTATGTAGCTGGACATAGGTAGTGGCCTATGTAAAGTACACACATAAAATGGCGTCCCCATACTCACGAAGTCCATGAATATGGAACTGGAGTTCGTGGGGGCACCTCTGCTAGTGTGGGGGTACCCTCACACACAGGTACTTGCACCCTGCCCCCTGGGCTAGGAGGACCTGCCATAGGGGTGACTTAAAGTGACCTGTAGTGAAAAAGGGTGCATGCACCCTTTCACGCAGGCTGCAATGGCAGGCCTGTGGAAGACTTTGTATGGGCTCCCTATGGGTGGCATAATTCATGCTGCAGACTATGGGGATCATTATCATTGGGGACCTGGTTAGCAGGATCCCAGTGAACAGAGTCAAACACACTGACAACAGGCAGGTAATGGGGGTAACCATGCCAAGAAAGAGGGTACTTTCCTACACTTCCTCTCCCTACTGCAAATAAAATGTCTCATGCACAAGACAGAATAAGCTTTTCACCATAAAAATAGCTGGTTTCTTAGCATTGTCAATGCTTAATTTGAGATAGCTACTTTCTTTTTTAATAAGGCAGCTGACAGTGGTACCCAAAGTGTGATGGCTGCATGTGTCTGTTTGCATTTGTTTACATTGACTTTGAGAATCAATTTCCAGTGACGTCACTTGGTGTCACCATACATTTAAGTTGTGATTAGGAGAGTGCCTATTGACTAGGAGTAATGCAGTCATCATAGCCGTAATTTTGTCCTCTTACTCATTTGCATGTGTCAAGACATTCCCTGTATCTCTGTTTCTTGTCCTCTGTGTCCTCTTATCTTGCTATTGAGAGTAATTAAAATTGTGTGTTGGCTGTAGGAGGAATATTTGGTTCGCTCATTGTCTTATCAACAAATGTATTCTTTGCTAGGTTGATCGAGATCGTGACCTTCTGATTCAGCAGACAATGAGGCAGCTCAACAACCACTTTGGCCGAAGATGTGCAACTAGCCCTCTGGTAGTACACAGAGTTAAAGTTACTTTTAAAGATGAGCCTGGAGAGGGCAGTGGTGTTGCTAGAAGCTTTTACACAGCTGTTGCCCAAGCCTTTCTATCAAATGAAAAACTGCCAAATCTAGACTGCATTCAGAATGCCAACAAAGGAACTCACACAAGTAAGTCAATTTTACAGTTTTATACATAGGTTTTCAGATATAGTTTTATCTCTGTGAAAACGTGTCTTCATCACAGGAACTCCATTGACAGTTAAAATAAAAAAATAAAAAATAAAAAAGTAATCCTTTCTTTTTTGTTTAATAATTTGTTTAATAATTATTTGCCTTCCTGCAGTTAACAATGGGAGAGAAGGAATTAATTTAAATTTTTGTTCAATTTAAAAGGAAACACATTTTAAATTAAAACACAACTGAATCTGTTTCACCCTATTCCTTTTTAAAAGAAAGGGGAATTAAAATAAATTGAGACTGAGCATCAGATTCTAGGAGCAGAAATGGAACAATTCCCCTTTCAATCGCGACAGCAACTTCGTTGTTTCACGGGATACGGCCTTGGCAGTTGATAAAATTATTTTAACTAGCTTCTACGTCCCGATCCCTTAGCACTAGGCTGTGTCGTTCTAAAAACTTTCTTGTCATGAAAATTCTTCATGCTTGTATTTGCGTTCTATGAATTTCTGTATCTTGTAACATTTTTTTTTTTTTTTTTTTTTTTTTTTTTTTTTTTTTTTTTGTTACCAGCATCATCCTGTTAGTTTTTGTGAAGCAGTCCTTTAAAGGCAGAAAGGTCTTTTTTATTTCAACTTCATTACACGGTGTGCACGACAACCTCAGATATACAGCATAGATCATTTAGAATCACAATAAATTATGTTCATGTTTAGATTGCCATCTGATAAGGAGAAAAACAATTAATTTGTTAATTACTCAGTTATACATATATTGAGTTGATCCTCTGAATTTGTTGAATATTTTAGTACCATTAGTTTGAGGCACATGATAATGAGAAACAATATTCTTAATCTATGTATTTCTTGATTGAAATAATTTGTTTATTTTGATATTTAACTTTCCGGACTGATTGTTGTTGGCAAGGTGTAATTTGCTTATAGTGATAATGGTTTCTTTGTTACAAATGCAGATTCTTTTCCTTGACTGTGATTTCCTTTATGTAGGAAGCTGCCTCTATAGTGCACTAAAATGAAGTACACTGTGCAGTGAGTCAGTGGATCCCCAGTTGATATTGCAGAGGTAAAAGTAGATAGGACAAATGCTCTACCTGTCGTAGTGTGGATGGGCTGTTAGGCTTATCAGAGGGTAGTGATAAGCATTTGTTGTAATCGCAGAGGCAGTAAATGAGACGCACACTCTAAGAATAAATCAGAGACCAATTTATAAAAATAACACTTCTTTTATTATTTCTTTCAAACCCAAGGACTTTGTAATCAAGTAAGTATATTTACAAGTATATATACTTTGTAGTTTCAAAAATCGACACAGTGCAATTTTTCATTTCAGCAATATTAACTTGTGGGAGGAAAACAAGAATGCAGTTTTGCAGGTAAGTACACTATTGCAGATTTTGTCTGCTGGTGGGGAGAAAAAGGCAAAGTCTACATGGCATCCCTCTGAGGGTGCCATGCTCACCAGCCGCTGCCTGTGGCATAGTTAAGTTACCCCTGTAGCAGACTTTACATACCTAAGGCAGTGTGCACTATATCACAGGTGAGGCCATAGCTGCATGAACAATATGCCCCTGCATTCTTAGACCCTGTAAGTGCAGTGTGTCCATATTAAGTACATGGGCTCGGAGTTTGTCATTACAAACTTCACAGCTCCATGATGGCTTCACTAAAGGCTGGGAAGTTTGGTATCACACTTCTTTGCACAATAAACCCACACTGATGCCAGTGTTGGATTTATTGTACAATGCACCCAAAGGGCATCTTAGAGATGTCCCCTGTATTTTAACCAACCCTGTAGTGTAAGGCTGGCCACTCTGTGCCAGCCTACCACTAACAGATACATTTCTGACTCCATGCGGTGCCCCCCCCCCTTGGCATGTTTACCTCCCCCCCAACACACACACACACCCACACACACTCCCCCCAACCCCCCCCCCACCCCAACATTTTGCCTGATATTGATGCTGATGACAGAGTGTGATGGGATCCTGCTAACCAGGCCGCAGCACCAGTGTTTTTTCGCTTCTTTGTTCCCACAATTGGCACAACCAAGGCACACTGCTAAGTCCCTTGTAAAAGGTACCATTGGTACCAAGGGCTGTGTGCCCAGGGAGGATCCCTAAGGGCTGCAGCATGAATTGTGCCACCCTAAAGGACCCCTCACCAAGCATGTGCACACAGCCAAAGCGGCCTGTGTTTGTTAGTGGAGAGAAAAAGTTAGTCGATATGCCATCCCTCTCAGGTTGCCATGCACACAAACCACTGCCTGTGGCATAGGTAAGTCACCCCTCTAGCAGAACCTACAGCCCTAAGGCAGCGTGCACTATGTCACAGATGAGGGCATAGGTGCATGGGCAATATGCCCTACAGTGCCATTCTGAGGCATTGTAAGCGCAGTGTGGCCATACTGAGTACATGGGCTGGGAGTTTGTTATTAGAACTCCACAGCTCCATGATGACTTCACTGAAGACTCAGAAGTTTGGTATCAAACTTCTCAGCACAATAAACCCACACTGATGCCATCGTTGGATTTATTGTACAGTGCCCCCAGAGGGCACCTTAGAGATGCCTCCTGTAATTTGCCCGACCCTTTGTTGCAGGACTGACCAGTCTGTGCCAGCCTGCCACTAACAGACAGGTTTCTGACCTCCTGGGGTGAGAGCCTTTGTGTGAGGCCAGAAACAAAACATGCTCTGAGTGGAGGTGCTTCACGCCTCCCTCCCCCTCCTCCTGCCAAGAACTGTAACCCTTGGCGGTGAGCCTCAAAGGCTCAGGGCACCTGTCATAGTGTCCCAGAGCACGCCCGCTAGTGGAGATGCCTGCCCCCGGACAAAGCCCCACTTTTGGCGCCAACTCTGGCAGAAACCTTAGGTAAAACAGGGAGAAGTGACCACTCCAGCTAGGACCACCCCTAAGGTGTCCAGAGCTGAAGTGACCCCCCCGCCCTGCAGAATCCTCCATCTTGGTGTGGAGGACAAGGCCCAATAGGGTTAGGACTGTGTTCCCCTCCCCAAAGGGAGTGGAAACCAGAAGGGTGTAGTCATCTTTAGGGACAGTAGCTATTGGCTACTGACCCCAGTAATGCCCCTACATCTAGGATTTAAGGGCTCCCCTGAACCTAGCTCGTCAGATTTCTGGCAGCCTCACGGCAAGAAGAAAGGACTGCTAAGCCGACGACTGCCCCCCACCCCCCCCCAAGCAGAGAAGACTACAGACACCAGCTGACTTGGCCCCAGCCCTACCATTTTGTCTGCAGCTTCAGAAGCCCTGCTACAAAAAGTTGACACATATTGCAGGACCAGCAACCTCTCCTAACCCCCAGAGGTCCGCCTGCCCGCCAGAGGACCAAGAACTCCCCAGGACAGCAGCCCTGTCCACAAGAAACGTCAAAAAGGATTCCAGAACCGCCCCGGATCCAAGAGGCCCTGCCCACTCTGCACCCAACACCCACTCCCCGTGTCTAGGTGGCACACTGGTCCAGAGCTGGTCCCCAGGCAAGTCTTGAAGCATGCAGCCTAAATCCGGAGGACCCCTCCCTGACCATGTGAGACCTGGATGAAGATTCCTGATGCCTCAAGGTGTACCCCTGCACCTGCAGCCCCATGGCCTTGGGGAATCCGATCATGGGTCCAGCAATGTTCAACAGGTGGCCCGACTCCTTGTCCAGCCTGTGGTTTTCCGGAACCGACTCCATGGACCCAGCCTACAGCATCTTTGTGGCCTCCAGAGTCCTCCTATTGAATAGTATTGGGAGCCCGATGCTGTGTTTGCACCCTGCACCCAGCCGCGCTTGTGCCACAGAGGGTATGTGTTTGGCGCTGATCTGTGCCGTGCCCCCTGCCCTGCCACCTCACCCCCCACCTGGGGCTCACCTAAAGATCCCAAGGTCTGCCCTTCGTAGTCGCAGGTACTTACCTGCTAGCAGATCTGTTTCCGAGTGCCCCCTGTCTCCATAGGATCCCATTCCAAATCCGACACCAGCTTTAACCTCTGCACCCAGCCGGCCCCTTCTTGCTCTGTTTGGTGTCAACCTGAACCTTGACCTTTGGACATTCTAACCCTCGGAGACTAGAACTGTAAGTCGAGTACTGTGGGTGGCTGGCCCTCAATGTAGTGTGCAAAACTAGGCACAGTGTGCAGGGGGTCCCGGCAACCACAGATTGGTTTCCAGAGGTAAAAATGAGCCCACCTAATGCTCCAATTTCTAAGGTAGGTGGTCAAGCAGTAAGGCTAATCTATGAGATGCGCTAAGCATTTGTTGTACTCACAATATCAATCATGCAGGACACATACTCAATGAATACCTCGAGACCAGAATTTATCAAAATACTTCAGACTTTTATATAATTTTTAAGACCACAATAATTAAGATACGTTAAGTACATTTTGTGTTATGGCTTTTCAAAGTTTTAATCAAGTTAGTGTTTCTGTGCGTAATTACGCACCATAGGAATCAATGGAAGGCCACCTAGTAAAATGCATATAAAATCACTCAGGTGAGTTAGTCTCTTCTTTTGCAGGATAGTCGATGAAGTAGGTGGGCACACTGTGCCAGTTGGAGAGTCTCTGGCGACTCCCAGTTCCAGCGGGCGCAGTGCTGGAAAGGCTCTTAGCACAGGCACAGGGCCACTTGGAGGGGCCACCTGGAAAAGGAGCTGGTTTGTTGGTTAGATGTGGTACCTTTGGGTCCCCTTGAACTGTCAAGGTTGCAAGGGGTTAGGGGACCCATGGCACTTAGTAGGTTCTGCGAAGCAAGGCTCAGGGGGGCTGGATGCAGGGCGAGTTGGAGGTCTTGGAGGCTGTGTGCAATGGAACCCTTTGGAGCTTGTGGTAAGTCTTCTTCCAGGGCCTTGCAGGATGACGAAGGTGCTCTGATCAGAGGTCCGGGGTGTTCCTAAAGTCCCTCGACTGGGGCTTCCTCCTGGTCCAGTTGCAACTCTGGATGAGCTATTTTTGTTGTTGTCTGACGTGCACTGACCAGTACATGGGGTATTGACACAACTCGGCCACAGGAGGGCGCAATGCCACCAAAATTTGCACATTTGTAGGTCTCGTCCGGCTGCAACTTCCGGTTGCGGAAATATCGTCCATTCAGTGAACTCACCCTCACAGGTTTGCTGGTTCCTTGTAGGTTTCTTTGTTTTCTTCAGCGGTGCCTCCACTCAGGCCGGAGATGGCTGCCTGTTTGCGAAGCCTGGGGGTCCTCTGGGTCTTTTGACGTCTATCCTGTGGTCAGCTCCTCAGCAACTGCGATGATTAGGTGTAGAGAAATGCCTCCCTTGGCATGGTTACCCCCTAACCTTTTGCCTTTTGTTGATGCTAGTTATGATTGAACGTGTGCTGGGATCCTACTAACCAGGCCCCAGCACCAGCGTTCTTTCTCTAAACTGTACCTTTGTTCCCACAATTGGCACAGCCCTGGCACACAGATAAGTCCCTTGTAATTGGTAACCAGGGCCCTGTGGCCAGGGAAGGTCTCTAAGGGCTGTAGCATGTATTATGCCACCCTGGGGACCCCTCACTCAGCACATGCACACTGCCTCACAGCTTGTGTGTGCTAGTGGGGAGAAAATGACTAAGCCGACATGGCACTCCCCTCAGGGTGCAATGCCAACCTCACACTGCCTGTGGCATAAGTAAGTCACCCCTCTAGCAGGCCTTGCAGCCCTAAGGCAGGGTGCACTATACCACAGGTGAGGGCATAGGTGCATGAGCACTATGCCCCTACAGTGTCTAAGCAAAACCTTAGACATTGTAAGTGCAGGGTAGCCATAAGAGTATATGGTCTGTGAGTTTGTCAAGCACGAACTCCACAGTTCCATAATGGCAACACTGAAAACTTTGGTATTAAACGTCTCAGCACAATAAATGCACACTGATGCCAGTGTGCAATTTATTGTAACATGCACCCAGAGGGCATCTTAGAGATGCCCCCTGAATACCGGTCCGACTTATAGTGTAGGATGACCAGTTTCTGCCAGCCTGCCACACACCTCCAGACAAGTTGCTGGCCACATGGGGAGAGTGCCTTTGTCACTCTGTGGCCAGGAACAAAGCCTGTTCTGTGTGGAGGCGCTTCACACCTCCCCCTGCAGGATCTGTAACACCTGGCGGTGAGCCTCAAAGGCTCACCCCTTTTGTTACAGCGCCCCAGGGCATCCCAGCTAGTGGATATGCCCGCCCCTTTGGCCACTGCCCCCACTTTTGGCGGCAAGATGGCAGATGGAGGATTCCCCCCAATAGGATTAGGGATGTGCCCCCCTCCCTCCCCACAGGGAGGAGGCACAAAGAGGGTCTAGCCACCTTCAGGGCCAGTTGCCATTGGCTACTGCCCTCCCAGACCTAAACACACCCTTAAATTCAGTATTGAGAGGCTCCCAGAACCGAGGAAGATAGATTCCTGCAACCTAAAGAAGAAGGACTGCTGACCTGAAGCCCTGCAGTGAAGACGGAGACAACTTATTTGGCCCCAGCCCCACCGGCCTGTCTCCCTACTTCGAAGAAAACTGCAGCAGCGACGCAACCAACAGGGTCCAGCGACCTCTGAAGCCTAAGAGGACTACCCTGCACCTAAAGGACCAAGAAGCTCCCGAGAACAGCGGCCATATTCAAGAACTAGCAACTTTTTGAAACCAAGAAGCAACTTTTAAAGACCACACGTTTCCCGCCGAAAGCGTGAGACTTTCCACTCTGCACCCGACGCCCCCGGCTCGACCTGCGGAAAACTAACACTACAGGGAGGACTCCTCGGTAACTGCGAGCCCGTGAGTAGCCAGAGTTGACCCCCCCTCAGCGATGCCTGCAGAGGAAATCCAGAGGCTCCCCCTGACCGCGACTGCCTGCTTCAAGGAAACTGCACCCGGCCGCCCCCGTGCCACTGAGGGTGTACTTTTTGTGCTGACTTGTATTTCCCCCCCCCCCCCCCAGTGCCCTACAAAACCCCCCTGGTCTACTCTCCGAAGTCACGGGTACTTACCTGCTGGCAGACTGGAACCGTGCACCCCTATTTCCATTGAAGCCTATGTGTTTTGGGCACCACTTTGACCTCTGCACCTGTCCGGCCCTGAGCTGCTGGTATGGTAACTTTGGGGTTGCCTTGAACCCCCAACGGTGGGCTACCTTGGACCTAACTTTGAACCCTGTAAGTGTTTTACTTACCTGTCAACTTAACATTTACTTACCTCCCCCAGGAACTGTCGATTTTTGCTGCACTAAGTGTCCACTTTTAAAATAGTTTATTGCCATGTTTGTCAGAACTGTACATGCTTTTGTGATAATTCAAAGTTCCTAGAATACCTGAGTGAAATACCTTTCATTTAAAGTATTGCTTGTAAATCTTGAACCTGTGGTTCTTGAAATAAACTAAGAAAATATATTTTTCTCCATAAAAACCTATTGGCCTGGAATTGTCTGTGTGTGTGTGTGTGTGTGTGTGTGTGTGTGTGTGTGTGTGTGTGTGTGTGTGTGTGTGTGTGTTCCTCATTTATTGCCTGTGAGTGTACAACAAATGCTTAACATTACCCTCTGATAAGCCTACTGCTCGACCACACTACCACAAAAAAGAGCATTAGAATTATCTTTTTTTGCTACTATCTTACCTCTAAGAGGAACACTTGGACTCTGTGCACACTTTCTTACTTTGAAATAATATACACAGAGACAACTTCCTAGAATGGACACAATGTGGAACAAATAAAACATTCACCCCCAGGCACAGATCTGGGTTTAATCTATCAGATTTTTTGCTCATAACGCCTCCCTAGTTTGGACCGAGCCCTTTGTAAATCAGTCTTCACCCTGTTCCCCATGGTAACAGTCCAGGCCGAATTGATGGATTAAACTAGGGCGAGGGCTACTCCATTGTTTAGGCAGGCTGGCTGGCAAGGGGAGAAGAAAGGGGAGACCACTTGCTGAACTGGTTTCCTCAAGGGTGTGTAGCCCTGAAGTAGCCACATCCCAGGAATGGGATATGGAGGTCTGGACAGCGAGAGAGGGGTCTTGCCATCTTGGGAGTGGGCAGAATGGTAGATCCTGGGATCAGTAGAGGCCACACTCCACAGGAAGTGGTTACCAGTTGGGATGGAATCTGGTAGCCTATTGGCTTCCAACCGCATCCTGCCCTGAGGGCATTTTCCGAGCATAAAGGAGGCACCCCTTTCAGCCCAGACCTCAGATGTCAACTGACCCGGAAGAAGGACCGAAGAAAGACTGCCCTGCTGCACTGAGGGACCCGCAAAGAGAGGCTGCACAGTTGACGATAGCACCTGGTAGCCAGCAAAGAAAGAGCCTAGTCAAGCCAAAAGACTGCAAGGGCCAGCAGTCTGGCCTCCTGTTCCAGCACAGGGACACAGCTTTAGAAGTCTGCTGGGGCAAGTTGGTGGCCCAAACTCTTCAAACCACTGCCACCACCGCCTTGCAGCACCAAGGGCAAGGAACCGACACTCAGAGTTGCACAAAAGTACTTGGAGCCCAAAAGTGCTGTCGGAGAGTTGCTGGGATCATAGAAAGGTGAGTTATCAACCCAGGAAGGATTAACGTGTGATTGTGACTCCGGGCAACTGGACTGTGCCCAGACTGGAGAGGACCTTGTGGGACGTCGAACCTGTAGCCAGCTCCCACCCCAACACCACCCTCCATCACCCTTTTTTCGTGGCCGGAGTGACTGCAGGAAGACCCCCATTGACCACTTCACATCCACAGCACTCTTAAAGCACCCTTTGAGCGTCTTCAGCATCCTTCATCTCTTGCATAAGGGGCACTCAAGAATCCATTGCAATGCAGATATGGGGCCTGGAACTGTCATTGCAATGCAGAGATGGTGCCTGGAACTGCTCGATAACTTCTTCTACTTTGGAAGTCAATGTTTCTTAAGGACCCTGCTGCTTTCCCTGACTAGTTCTTTACTGGGGTTGGTTGCCCCAAGTACTTCTACCCAACCACATTGACACTTGCCCAAGTTTTCCTTAAGGTTTCTAAGGGACAAATTCATTGCATTTGCCAAGGATTGCTTGCAGTTGAATGAAAACGCTTTGATTCATTATTATTTTTTAATCAATATCTCCGGTATCCTGCAGTGGATCTTTTTTTTTTTTTTTTTTTTTTTTTTTTTGGTAGGGTCGAAAATTCATTACAGTCTGTTTTTATACATTGGGTTCTTATTTTGTGAGTGTTGTCAATGTATTCTTCCTGTGTTTTGGTAATGTTTAAATGCTTTACACTTGTTCCTGTGTTAAGCCTTGCCACTGCTATCCAAGGTTGAGCTGAAGGTTTGACAAGAGACAATTAGGGGTTCTAAAGGGATTGATAAGTGTATTGCACTGTGAGTGTAGGAAAGCACTCCTTTTGGCATGGTTAGCCCCCACCTTTTGCCTGGTTTCTGATGTGGCTTCAACTGTTAGTGCACTGTTGTAGGAAGCTGGCTCTGTTTATGGTGTACACCTATGGTGTGGAACTTTATTCTGAGTGCATGCAACCCTTAGTGATAGTGTTTTGGTGCGTAGATAACCAAAGCTCTCTAGGATTAGCTGTGGAGAGCAGCACAGGTTTATCAAGGAGGAGTATAAAGCACTTACAATACCACAATAGTCAGCCAGTGATGTTCACACATGTAAGAAACACACCAAGTGTTACAAAAATAAAGTATTTTTTTATTATAACACTAATACTGTCCTGATATCTACACACAGAAAATTGACACAAACAGGAAAAGCATAGAAATATATGGGACCCATGGGGGTTGGGGGAAATCATATAGTAAAAGTGGTATAAGAATGGAGATGTCCAATCAGGGTAAGTGGGTTAGGATCCCCGAGGGAGGCAGAGTATGAAATCACCCAAGGTAAGTGATAGAAATCCCCCAGGCACCCATGTGCAGAGGTGTTATCTAGCCGGTTGTCCCAAAGGCTAACACAGGACCGTCGCAGTTGGAATTTTCAGGTTTCAGGACCCTGAGAAAACCATTTGGCACAAGGAGGGTTCAATAGTGCCGCCACCCATAGATACCTTGGAAAGTGGAGTACCTACACCAAGAGAGTCCAGGTGCATAGTGGTGAAGTGATGTTGGGAAACTTTTGTTGGAGTCAATGGGAGCCTTGCTAGTCCAGGTGCTGTAGGTGAGAAGTTCCTGCAGGTCGGTGAAGGAAGAAGTCTAGCTACGGAGTCCATGTGACGCAGGAAGATCCTTGAAATTGCCCACGAGCTGTCCCACATCTTTCACCGGATTGCAGAGGAGTCAGTGGTCAGCAGAACCACCAACAACATTGGCAAATGCAAGAAGAAGCTGCAGGGACATTTGCAAGATTTTGGGGACAAGCAAGGTCCAAGCAACTCGACCGTTATGGAGTCAGGGATGGCACTAAGCAGGCAGGAAAGCCAGCAGAAATAATTGGAGCCCCCACAAGGACCCACTGGCAGCAAGCATGGAGTCGCAAAAAGGCCTCAGCAGCACTACAAAAAGGAGCCCCACGTCACAGAAGTTGCAAGGTGGTCGCTGTTCTAGGAGTTGCAAAGTGACAGAGTCTGGGGCTTCTTGGAACTCAAAGATCTCCTGGAGGTAGAGTCAATAAACCTTGGTAACAGCAACAAATGTGCTGCATAGTGGTTCGGGTCCAGTGGCCACAGCTAAGACCCACTGCCTCCTAAGTTGGGTAGAAGACAAGTTGGACCTGGAGGGGACCAGAGAACCACGACCTGTGCTGCAGAGCCTGTTTGATGTCCGTGGGACAGTAGAGTCCACCAGCCGGTCATTTTCGTAGAAGTGCCTATGGATGCATGGGAGTGAGTCCTTCACTCCAAGGGTCATTCTTTCTTGCTTCCTGATGCAAATAGAGTCCTTGTGACCCTGGAGGATGCACAGCCACGGATGGTGCAGAATTATTGCAGGAGCTGGAGAAAAAACATTGCATTGGGAACCCTCCCAACTGGCTACAGTTCCTAAGGCAGACCAGCAGAGGTTCCCGGGGGCCAGGTCGCTGAAGAGTCTTGCAGAGAGTTCCTGTGTAGAGTCTTGCTTGAGTAATTTAGGGAGCCACCCTCAGGGGAGCCCCTAAGTAACTCTTAAAAGGGGGCTGGACACTGTCTGCGGTGACCACCTATTAGAGGGGGACTGAAGTCACCCAGCTGGCCTAACCACTCAGATGCTCCCTGGGGCCTCTACTTGTCTTATTTCCAAGGTGGGAGAACAGTGTCTAGGGTCGGCAGCAATGCGGGCTGGAATGCAGATCCTGCAAGGCTGTACAGGCAGATCTGGGGGATCCTCTAAGGAACCTCCAGAGTACATGGTATCATGCAACCAGCACTGGAATCTGTGTAGTTGCATAATTCCAACATGTTTGATACCAAACATGCCTAGGTTTGGTGAATCCATTATGTAGTTGGACTACTCATGTTGACAGGTGTCCGCTACATACCTTAAAATGGCTTTCCGTGCTATCAAAAGACCAGGCAATGGACTCTGGGATTTGTAGGGGCACTTTAGCAACACAAAAGGATGATTGACGGAATGTTGAACAATGCAAACCCTCACCCCCAGCACAGATCTTGATTTAATCCATAGTTCTTTTGCTCACCATGCTACCCCAGTTTGGACCCAGCTATAGGCAAATCAGTCTTGACCCTGTTCCTCATGGGAACAGTCCAGCCCGAAATGCCAGGCCAGGTCCTCCCTGGAACGGAAACAAGAATCCTGGGACCGGTTTCAGGGTATCACCCTTCATCAGCCAGGCTAGCTTGAATCCAGTGGCACAGTGAGCAGTGGACCCATGTCTGGGCATACCCTTCCCACTTAGGGCAACTTTTGGGTTTGTAGCGGCCCCCCTGCTCATATAAGGGTGCCCTCACACTCAGGACCATGCACCCAGCCCTTAGGCTATTGGGCCTACTGTAGGGGTGACTTACAGTGTACAAGTGCAGTGACCGCGATATAAGGAAAGCCTTATATCTAAAGTGAAAGATGCATGCACTATTTCACACAGGCTGCAATGGCAGGCCTGCAGACACAGTTTTCATGGGCTTCCATGGGTGGCATAATACATGATACAGCCCATGGGACACCCCTGGTGTGCCAATGCCATGGATACCAAAGTACCATTTACTAGGGAATTACATGGGTGCAGCCAGTATGCCAATTGTGGGGTGTAAATGTACCATACAACCAAATTTAGAGGATAGAGCACTGATCCTGGGGTCCTGGTTAGTAGGATCCCAATGTACTACAGGCTAAACACACTGACACCAGTTAAAAAGTGGGGGTAACTATGCTAGAAAGAGCTACATTTTTTTACAACTGGATCCCTGCTAACCAGGTCCACAGTGCCATATCTCTTTCTGCAAAACTGCACAGTTGTTTTGTACATTCGGCACACACCTTAGCACCCGCTATAAGTTCCTGGTAAATGGTATGCCAGGTACCTAGGGCTTGGGGTACTAAGGAAGGTCCCTGAGGCCTGCATCACCAATTGTGCAACCCCAAGGGACCCTTCACCAAACCCACACAGTGCTGCCATCCCAGACTACATGTGTTGGTGCTGGCTAAATTGAAAACATGACTGGTCTCACACACACACCTGTGTGCCAGGTCCCCTATCACTGCATGTGCCTGGTGTAAATCACCCCTAAAGCAGGATGCATCAGGACATATGTAGAAAAATGGCTCCTTGTTGCAGTTAACACACACACCTTTTGCCTGATATTGATGCTGACTTGTCTGAGAAGTGTGCTGGGATCCTGCTAACGAGGCACCAGCACCAGTGTTCTTTCACTTAAAAATGTACCATTGTTTCTACAATTGGCACACCCCTGGCACACAGATAAGTCCCTTGTAAAAGGTACCAGTGGTACTAAGGGCCCTGTAACCAGGGAAGGTCCCTAAGGGCTACAGCATGTGTTGTGCCACCCTAAGGGACCCCTCACCTAACACATGCACACTGCCATTGCAGATTGTGTGTGTTGGTGGGAAGAAAAAGTCATAGTCGACATGGCATCCCTCTCAGATGCCATGCACACAAAATAATGCCTGTGGCATAGGTAAGTCGCCCATCTAGCAGGCCTTAAAGCCCTAAGGCAGGGTGCACTATACCACAGGTGAGGGCATAGCTGCATCAGCTGGTTCCACAGTTGGCACATCCCTGGCACACAGATAAGTCCCTTGTAAATGGTACCCCTTGTACCAAGGGCCCAGTGGCCAGGGAAGGTCTCTAAAGGCTGCAGCATGTATTATGCCACACTGGGGACCCTTCACTCAGCACATGCACACTGCCTCACAGCTTGTGTGTGCTGGTGGGGTTAAAAAGACTAAGCCGATATGGCACTCCCCTCAGAGTGCCAGGCCCAGAACCCGCTGCCTGTGGCATAGGTGAGTCACCCCTCTAGCAGGCCTTTCAGCCCTAAGGCATGGTGCACTATACCACAGATGAGGGCATAGCTGCATGAGCACTATGCCCCTATAGTGTCTAAGCCAGTTCTTAGACATTGTAAGTGCAGGGTAGCCATAAAGAGTATATGGTCTGGGAGTTTGTCATGCACTCCACAGTTCCATAATGGCTACACTGAATACTGGGAAGTTTCAGCACAATAAATCCACAATGATGCCAGTGTGAGATTTATTGAGAAATACACACAGAGGGCATCTTAGAGATGCGCCCTGCATGCCAGCTCAACTACTAGTGCTAGGCTGACCAGTTTCTGTTAGCCTGCCACATCCAGACGGGTTTCTGGCCACATGGGGTGAGTGCCTTTATGCAATCTGTGACCAGGAACAAAGCCTGTCCTTGGTGGACGTGCTTCACACCTCCCCCTTCAGGAACTGCAACATCTGGCGGTAAGTCTCAAAGGCGCAAGCCTGGTGTTACAATACCCCAGGGCACTCCAGTTACTGGAGATGCCCGCCCCCCAGACACAGCCCCCACTTTTGGCGATAATGAGAAAAACAGGGAGTCACCCTCCAGCCAGAACAGCCCCTAAGGTGTTCTGAGCTGAGGTGATCCCTGCCTTAGAAAATCCTCCATCTTGCTTTGGAGGATTTCCCCCAATAGGATTAGGGATGTGCCCCCGTCCCCACCGGGAGGAGGCACGAAGAGGGTGTAGCAAGCCTCAGGGACAGTAGCCATTGGCTACTGCCCTCCAGCCCTAAACACACCCCTAAATTGAGAATTTAAGGGCGACCCTGAACCCAGGAAAACTGATTCCTGACGACCTGAACGAGACGAAAGACTGCTGACCTGAAAGCCACAGAGACAACTGACTTGGCCCCAGCCCTACCGGCCTGTCTCCATACCCAAAGAACCTGCAACAGCGACGCATCCTGTGGCCCAGAGGGCTGCCCTGCACCCAAGGGACCGAGAAACTCTTGTTGACAGCGGTTCTGTCCAAGCAACAAAGAAGAAACCAACTTTAAATGGACTCCAGCCTCACTCCGGAAGTGTGAGTCCCCAACACTCTGCACCCAACGCCCCTAGCTCGTGTCCAGAAGAATCAACACTGCAGAGAGGACCCCCAGGTGACTTCAGCAACGTGGACACCCTAAGACAACCTCCCTACACCCCCACAGCGACACCAGCAGAGAGAATCCAGAGGCTTCCCCTGACCGCGACTGCCCGGTAACAAAGAACCCGACGCCTGGAAGAAGCTCTGCACCCGCAGCCCCAGGCCCGAGAGAAATCAACTACCAGTGCAGGAGTGACCAGCAGACAGCTCATCATTGCCCAGTCGGTGGCTGTCCCGAGAAGCCCCCCTGTGACTTGCCTACCTAAAACCCGACACCTACTTCACACACTGCACCGGGCCGCCCCTGTGCAGCTGAGGGTGTATATTGTGTGCCTGTCTGTGACACCCCAGTGCTCTACAAAACTCCCCTGGTGTGCTCCCTGAGGACGCAGGTACTTGCCTGCTAGCAGAACCGGAGCACCCCTAGTCTCCATAGGTGCCTCTGTTATTTGGGCCCTACTTTGACCTCTGCCCCTGACCGGCCCTGTGTTGCGGGTGCTGGGGGTTGACTTGAACCTCCAACGGTGGGCTGCCTATGCCCTGGAGACTGAACTTGTAAGTGCTTTACTTACCTGAGAAACTAACCAATACTTACCTCCCCAAGGAACTGTTGATTTTTGCACTAGGTCCACTTTTAAAACAGCCTATTGTCATTTTTGCCAAAACTGTGTACATTACTGTTTTAATTCGAAGTTCCATATTTACCTATGCCAGCTACCTTACAATTTATGCACTTAGTTGAATTCTGAATCTTGTGGTTCTAAAATAAATTAAGAAAATATTTTTTTTCTATATAAAAACCTATTGGCCTGGAGTTAAGTCTTTGAGTGTGTGTTCCTCATTTATTGCCTGTGTGTGTACAACAAATGCTTAACACTACCCTCTGATAAGCCTACTGCTTGACCGCACTACCACAAAATAGAGCATTGGTATTATCTAATTTTGCCACTATCAACCTCTAATAGGAACTCTTGGACTCCGTGCACACTAGCTCTCAATTTGAAATAGTATATACAGAGCCAACTTCCTACAACATGAGAACATATATGCACAAGCAGATATGCCCCTGCTATGTCTCTGTCGATTCTTAGTAAGTGAACAGGGAAGCCATTTTAAATGCATGTGCTGGACACTGGTCATTACGCGTTCCCCAGATACATGATGGCTTCCCTGAACCCTGGGATGTTTGGTATAAAACATCTCAGAATAATAAACCCTCACTAAATCCAGTGAGCATAGAGGGCATCTTAGAGGTGCCCCCTGAAAACCTACCAGCTACTAGTTTGCTGACTGACAGATTCTTACCATTTCAGCTACCACAGACACGTTTCTGCCCCCCCCCTCCCCCCCAAGGTGAGAGTCCACGCTCTTCAAGTCCTCAGACAAAAGCCTCCACTGGGCAGGGGTGCAATAACCTCACCCAGGTAGGATGGACATTCTAGGGCGGGGAGCTTTAAAGGCCTAGCTGCCTTTGTAATGTAACCCAGGTCTCTCAATCCACCCCCAACCCCTGTCCTGACCCCACTTTTGGCAAAGGCACAGATGGGGAAAAAAAATTAAATGAAGAGGAGTGCCCACCTAATGCCAATCCCACCCCTAAGGTGGACGAGTTGAAGTGGACATGACTTTTTAAATTCCTCCATCTTAAGAAGGTATTATCCCACTAGGGTTATGGCCATGCTCACATTCCGGCGGAAGTGGTAACAGAAAGGGTGTAGTCACCCTAAAAGTCGGCAACCCATTGGCTAACGCCTGGCACTCCCTGTAACGCCCCTCAATTGAGTATTTAGGTGGCACCCCTAAACCTTACAATTCAGATTCTGATGACCTAAGAAGATGAGGACAAAGAAAAGTTGCATCTGCAGAAGAAGACCCTCCGGACTGCCTGCTGACCTTAAAGGACTCTGCCAAAGAAGCCATCTCGTCCTGCCTTCAATAAAACTCAAGTCTCACGTGAGCAGCCAACCTGCTCAGCAGCCAGAAACCTCAAGGAAAAGAGATTGCAGCTGCTGGAACTCCATAGACCCCACACCTGAAGTGACTACTGCACTCGACGTCCACACCCCGTGGTAAAGCCAACCAACGGTGCCAATGCAGTTCCTCGGCTGCCAAGAGACAGAGCCCAGTGTGGTCTCAATAATCTTGGACTTATCCGAGTCTCCTGCAGCCTCTGCATGCAGGCTCCCTCTCCCACAGCCTGGTGGTAAGAGAAAACCTGACACCTCCAACAACCATTGCACCTCTTGCCCCTGACCTGATCTGAGGTGGGTCTCTGGTGCCAACGACATCCCCTGGCTCCTAAGAGCTCAAGTCCATTCTGGGCCCACCCCTGGCGTACTCCCCGACGATGCCTGCAGCCTCACCATACAGGACCCATTGACCACGAGTGGTCCCGGACAAGCAAACCTGACGCCTAAAGACACCCTGGCATCCATTCCCCCGAGGAAAGAAGAGGCCCAAAGGTGCACCTATGTCCCAAGCACCCCAAGTCTCCTACCTACTTGCTTGTTGTCCCTGACTGTCTTCCTAGCCTGCAGACTGTTAATCATGAGGTCCAACTCCCTTAGAGAACTATTGGGCATTCAATACCTTACTGCACCGGTTTGCCCCAGTGCCGCCCAGTATGACCTGTTGGTGTGGTTCTGATTAGTGTCCAGTACTTAACTTTGCTACCTGAGGTTGACCTCGTAAGTCGTTGTTAACCCTGTGTTTACTGAACATTGTTTTACTCCATGTAGTAACATTGAGAAAACTCTGAAAATTGCATTGTGTTCATTTCTGAAACTGCAAAGTATTTATGCTTAAGTCTACTTACCTGATTACAAAGTTCTTGGGTTTTAAACATGTATAAAAAGAATTGTTATTTTTCTACATTGGTCTCGGATTTATTCTTTGACTGCGAGTCATTTATTGCCTCTGTGAGTACAGCAGATGCTTAGCACTACCCTCTGAGAAGCCGAACTGCTCGCCTGCACTACCAAAAAATAGAGCATTATTCCTGTCTACTTCTGCAAAACAATTTGTGATGCACTGGAATGTCTGCACGGAGCACTTCTTCTTAGTACACAATATAGAAAGCCAGCTTCCTACAGCGAGGTACTTCAACCACACTGTAAGGAAATGCCTCCTTGGCATGGTTACCCCCTAACTTTTTGCCTTTGCTGATGCTAAGTTTTGATTGAAAGTGTGCTGGGACCCTGCTAACTAGGCCCCAGCACCAGTGTTCTTTCCCTAAACTGTACCTTTGTCTCCACAATTGGTACAATCCTGGCACTTAGGTAAGTCCCTTGTAACTGGTACCCCTGGTACCAAGGGCCCTGATGCCATGGAAGGTCTCTAAGGGCTGCAGCATGTCTTATGCCACCCTAGGGAACGCTCACTCAGCACATGCACACTGCTTCACAACTTGTGTGTGCTGGTGGGGAGAAAATGACTAAGTCGACATGGCACTCCCCTCAGAGTGCCATACCAACCTCACACTGCCTATGGCATAGTTAAGTCACCCCTCTAGCAGGCCTTACATCCCTAAGGCAGGGTGCACTGTACCATAGGTGAGGGCATATGTGCATGAGCACTATGCCCCTACAGTGTATAAGCAAAACCTTAGACATTGTAAGTGCAGGGTAGCCATAAGAGTAAATGGTCTGGGAGTTTGGCAAACGCAAACTCCACAGTTCCATAATGGCTACACTGAAAACTGGGAAGTTTGGTATCAAACGTCTCAGCACAATAAATGCACACTCTTGCCAGCCTGCCACACACCACACATGTTGCTGGCCACATAAGGAGAGTGCCTTTGTCACTCTGTGGCCAGGAACAAAGCCTGTACTGGGTGGAGGTGCTTCTCACCTCCCCCTGCAGGAGCTGTAACACCTGGCGGTGAGCCTCAAAGGCTCACCCCTTTTGTTACAGCACCCCAGGGCATCCCAGCTAGTGGAGATGCCCACCTCTCCAGCCACTGCCCCCACTTTTGGCGGCAAGGCGGGAGGAGATAATGAGAAAAACAAGGAGTCGTCACCCACCAGTCAGGACAGCCCCTAAGGTGTCCTGAGCTGAGGCGACCCCTGCCTTGAGAAATCCTCCATCTTGAGTTTCGAGAAGTCCTCCAATAGGATTAGGGATGTCCCCCCCCCCCCCCTCCCCCCCGGAGGAGGCACAAAGAGGGTGTAGCCACCCTCAAGGACAGTAGCCATTGGCTACTGCCCTCCCAGACCTAAACACACCCCTAAATTCAGTATTTAGGGGCTCCCCAGATCCCAGGAAATCAGATTCCTGCAACCTGAAGAAAGGTGGAGGACTGCTGACCTACAAGCCTGCAGAGGAGGAGGAAGACGACAACTGATTTGTCCCCTGCCCTACCGGCCTGCCTCCAACTTCGAAAACCTTCTCCAGCGACGCATCCGTCAGGGACCAGCGACCTCTGGAGCCTCAGAGGACTGCCCTGGACTACAGGACCAAGAAACTCCTGTGAACAGCGGCCCTGTTCCAAACCTGCAACTTCTTTGCAACAAAGAAGCAACTTCCAAGGACTTCACGTTTACCGCCGGAAGCGTGAGACTCTACACTCTGCACCCGACGCCCCCCGCTCGACCTGCAGAAAACCAACACCTCAGGGAGTACTCCCCGGCGACTGCAAGCCCGTGAGTAACCAGAGATGACCCCCCCTGAACCCCCACAGCGACACCTGCAGAGAGAATCCAGAGGCTCCCCCTGACTGCGACTGCCTGTAACAAGGGACCCGACGCCTGGAACCAACACTGCATCTGCAGCCCCCAGGAACTGAAGAAACCGAACTTCGATGCAGGAGTGACCCCCACGCGACCCTCTGCCTTGCCGGTGGCTGCTGTCCCGAGAAGCCCCCCCTTGTGCCTGCCTGCACCACTCGAGTGACCCCCAGGTCCCTCCATTGAAACCTATACAAATCCTGACGCCTGCTTTGCACACTGCACCTGTGCCCCTGAGGGTGTACTTTGTGTGCCTTCTCGTGTGTTTCCCCCCCCCCCCCCCCCCCCCCTCCCACTCTACAAAAAAAAAAAACCTGGTCTGCCCCCCCCCCCGGGGACACAGGTCCTTACCTGCTGGCAGACTGGAACCGGAGCACCCCTGTTCTCCATGGGCGCCTATGTGTTTTGGGCACCTCTATGACCTTTGCACCTGACCGGCCCTGAGCTGCTGGTGTGGTAACTTTGGGGTTGCCTTGAACCCCCAATGGTGGGCTGCCTATGCCCCAGGACTGAGACTTGTAAGTGTTTTACTTACCCCCTAATCTAACCTTTACTTACCTCCCCCAGGAACTGTTGATTTTTGCACTGTGTCCACTTTGAAAATAACTTATTGCCATTTTTACGAAGACTGTACATGATATTGTTTTCATTCAAAGTTCCTAAAATATCTAAGTGAAGTACCTTACATTTAAAGTATTAACTGTAAATCTTGAACCTGTGGTTCTTAAAATAAACTAAGAAAAAATATTTTTCAATATAAAAATCTATTGGCCTGGAGTAAGTCTTTGAGTGTGTGTTCCTCATTTATTGCCTGTGTGTGTACAACAAATGCTTAACACTGCCCTCTGATATGCCTACTGCTCGACCACACTACCACAAAATAGAGCATTAGAATAATCTACTTTTGCCACTATCTTACCTTTAAGGGAACCCTTGGGCTCTGTGCACACTATTTCTTACTTTGAAATAGTATATACAGAGCCAACTTCCTACACACACCATATAATACACCTCATTTCTTCACAACATAATTTTAATAAATGTATTTGTGTAATACTGTCCCAGTTCTTTGCCTGATTTCATGGATCAGCGGAACTGACAGTACAGTGCACATGAAGACCTCATCAATGGGACCGTTTATTGATTACTTTAGTACTTCTCATGCAAAAATAGTGTTGCACTGAGAGGAATTTGTTGATCTTGACGCCTGTGTAGCCATATATGTCTGCTGTTATTGTTTTTTATTCAAAATCAGTGATTTTTTTTTTTTTTTTTTTAACAAAGTATGCATTAAAATGTGATCACTTCTGGTGATTTCAGACGTATTGAATCGGAAATGGACTATCTTGTTTCTCACACCAGTGATATTTGAAAATCCCAATCAGCTTGCAAGATATACAGGGCTATTATTGGCCAACATAATTTTTACTTGTGAATCACATATATAGGATTGAGATTGTGACAATGTAGGAAGCTGACCTGGTGTGTGGTGGGTACCTAAGGTACTTTCACCTTATGCCAGGTCCAGTTATCTCCTATTAGTGTAGTGTAGGTAGTGTCTAGAATCCAGGCTCTCTAGGGGTAGCTGTAGATGAGCAGCCAAGGCTTATCTAGCGGGCATGCGAAGCTCATGCAATACTACTGTAGTCCTACAGTACTTACACACATGAAAGAAAACACTGTGTTACAAAAATAAAGGTACTTCATTTTAGTGAGACAATACCAAAATGTGCTAGAGAGGCAACCCTCCAATAGGAGGTAAGTAACACAAAAAAAAAAGTGACCCTAGGGGGAGCCCAAAGCATAAACAAAAAAAAATGGAATGCGAACACAGGACCCCCACCTAGGTAAGTAAAATGTTTAGAGGGGAGCTGGAGATACTAGGGGACCCCAAAGGTAAGTACCACAGTGCCCTCTAGCGACCAGAAGGAAAGGAGTAAGTTACTGTATTTTCCCCAAGATAGATTCCTTCTTCCTACTCGTGCAGACTGAAGACTAGCCACCCTCAGATCATGCACAGCCGGGGAAATGTTGCAAAAGCTGAAAGGAGCTGTGGAAACAATGTTGCAAGAAGAGTTTTCCTCGTGGATGCAGACTATCGGTTCCTGGAGGGACCAGTTGCAGTTCCAGTGGCTAGAAGTCGAAGTAAGATTGCAGAGGAGTCCTGCTGGAATCTTGCAAGGCGAATCTGAGGTCCCACCCTAGAGAGAGACCCTAAATAGCCCTGAAAGGGGGATTGTTGACCTACCCAGGTGACCACCTACCCAGAGGGGTCTCTGATGTCACCTGCCTGACCTGGCCACTCAGATGCTCCCAGAGGTCCCTGCCAGCCCTGGATTCAAGATGGCACAACCCAGGGACCCTCTGGCGGAGCTCTGGGCTCCTCCCCTGGGGTAGTGATGGACAGGGGAGTGGCCACTTCCCTTTCCATTGTACAGTTTTGTAAAAGAGCAGGGACTGGGGGTCCCTGAACCAGTGTCAACTGGTTTATGCACAGAAGGCACCAATTGTGTCCTTCAAAGCATACCAGTGGCTTGGGGAGGCTACCCCTCCCAAGCCATGTAACACCTATTTACAATGGGAGGGGGTGTTACCCCCCTCTCCCAAAGGAAATCCTTTGTTCTTCCTTCCTGGGTTTGAACTGTTGAAGCAACAAGAGGGCAGAAACCTGTCTGAGTGGTGGCAGCAGCTTGGGCTGCCTGGAAAACCCTAGAAGGCTGGTAGGAGCAATGCTGGGGGTCCTCTAAGGAGCCCCCAGAGTGTATGGAATCATACTTCAAATACTGGCAGCAGTATTGGGGTATGATTTCAACACGTTTGATACCAAACATGCCTAGGTTCGTAGTTCCGAATATATGTAGCTGGACGTAGGTAGTGACCTGTGCACGTGTAAAATCGCATCCCCGCACTCACAAAGTCCATGGCACTGGAGTTCGTGGGGGCACCCATGCTAGTGCAGGGGTGCCCTCACACACAGGTACTTGCACCTTCCCCTCTGGGCTAGGAGGGCGTGCCATAGGAGTTACTTATAGTGACCTGGTTCAGTGACCTATGGTGATAGCAATGGCAGGCCTGCAGAACACTTTGCATGGACTCCCATAGGTGGCATAATACATGCTGCAGCCCATGTGGATCTCATGGTACCCCAATGCCCAGGGTACCTGTGTACCATATACTAGGGACTTACATGGGGGTACCAGTATGCCAAATGTGGGGTGAAAATGGTACAAGTTACCAAGTTAGAAGGGAGAAAGCATAATCACTGGGGTCCTGGTTAGCAGGATCCCAGTGAACACAGTCAAACACACTGACAACAGGAAACAAATGGGGGTAACCATGCCAAGTAAGATTGTACTTTCCTACTCACAAGTTATTTTCTTCTCATTGGAGGACCTATTGTGAATGCTAGGGTTGCGTTATCTTCGCACAGCTGCTTTGAAAACTCCTTTTTCCTACTAGTATAGCAATATTGATTTAAAGATTGCACTGCTGCAGCAGAACTCTTCACTTGCTTATACATTCCATATAAATACCACCAGGTGTCGCAAACCTATTCCTGTATGCAATTTGTCACCCTACATTTCTCTTACCACTACTTTCTTGATACTGCCTTTTGACTGAGTGTCTTGATTTTCGTAAAAAATGTTTTCAGGAATTTTCACTGCTCCTCTGCTTTATCTTCTCCTCAAATTCAAAACATAAACTGTATTAGTTATTTATGGGGACCCATTCAGTTAAAACATGGTCAACTGAGTGGATGAAATGAGTTGTATTTACATTAGTGTGATTTCTCCATGCTTTCTGATTACTATTACGATGAATTCCTAGTTTAGCTCCGGTGAAAAGTAGGTCCTCTACACACTGGGTTATAACTATCAGTATTTAGTATTTACCTTCTTCTAGATGTATATGTACTGCATAAAATGCTTATTGTATATACTTCTTTTTAAATGAAAATATTATGGTGCATGACCTTTTAGGTTTGATGCAAAGATTAAGAAACAGAGGAGAGCGAGATCGAGAAAGAGAGCGTGAAAGAGAAATACGACGGAGTAGTGGATTGCGTGCTGGTTCTCGACGAGACCGTGATAGGTATGTTTATTTTGATACATTTGATGTTATTTTTTATAGTATTTCTGTAGAAAAAGTAAATATCTTCTGTACTTTAAGACTTTGATCCACTCATAACATTGTCTGAAAACATAAACTGTCTATAATGTGTTTTTCATGCACCCCCACCATGACGGATGCCTTCTTAACACTACTTATGTTTTGAAATAAATCTACCACACACTGATAATATAGTTTGTTTTTCTGATTTCTGTAGTTATCTAATATGGAAAATTCATTCTTTGTAAACTTTCCTTCTCATGGGTAAACTTTCCTTTTTATGGACACTTCTAACCAGTGGCAATGTGAATCTCCCCAGGCACTAGACTGGATCCAGAAACTTTTGCAGTAGATCCTGCATGCCAGCAGGTGGTGCCTTAGACATAGACAATATGCATGTCCAGTTTTGTCAGTTTTTCTTTTCTCGCATCTTTCAGTATGGATGAGAAACCTGCTCTACTATAAAACAGGGTTTAAACCATTCCATAAGTAAGGTTTCTGCCTTGGACCCACACAGCATCTGATTTTGGTGTTTTAGCACCAAGCTTAATTCACAAGTCCTGTTGCAAATGCTCACTGATACATCTGAAGGCCATCAGGGAGCATGAAGCTAAACTGTACTTTACAAACACAAGAAACAGCATTGGGTCCACTCCAAGTCTCGGGCTTTTCTCTGCCCTATTCTGGTTCACCATATCTGACTTCTAGTTGCAGATTGCTTACCTTAGAATTTTCCCCCAGGCGTCAGACTGGATCTGGAGATTTTTCTTCGAGCAATACCCTTGCGCGTCGGCAGGTGGCGTCAGTCGACTCCACGGGAGTCGTTGGCGTTGTGGTTGCCGTGATGACGTCAGGAGTAGTATATAGACGCCACCTTCGTGCAGTAACGTCAGTTCTTTTCTTTCCGCGCCACACGCTAATCCGGAGAAGAGCTACCCTGGCTATTTTTTGGGCCGAATTCAACCGTTTTGTCAAGTTTTTCTGTGCAATTTTGGTGCGTCTCGGAAGGAGAAATTCAAAATGCTCACCCTGGCTCAGATTCTGTCTGCCTTGGAACCAGGAGACTGGATGGTAGCGTTGGACTTGCAGGACGCTTATTTCCTCATCCCCATTCTGCCGGCCCACAGACGTTACATACGGTTGGTGGTAGGTCACGAGCACTTTCAGTTTACCGTGCTCCCCTTCGGCCTTACCAGCGCCCTTCGGGTTTTTACGAAAGTGATGGCGGTGGTTGCAGCTCATCTGCGCAGGTTAGGGGTTTCAGTCTTCCACTACCTCGACGACTGGCTGTTGAAGGTGGACTGGCCCCAGAAAGTCATCTCCCACCTTCAGACTACGGTAAACCTCCTGCACATGCTGGGGTTCACTATCAACATGCCAAAGTCACACCTGACACCCTCTCAGTCGCTCGCTTTTATCGAAGCAGTTCTGGACACAGTGCAGTTTCAGGCTTATCCTCCCGAAAAATGAGTCCAAGACATTCAGGCTATGATTCCGATCTTTTTGCCTCGGTCTTGGGTTCCGGTGAGACTGACTCAGAGGCTGCTGGGCCTCATGGCCTCCTGCATCCTGCCAGTAACACATGCCAGATGGCATATGCGGGCTCTGCAGTGGGACCTGAAGTTCCAGTGGGTGCAGCATTGGGGGAATCTCTCCGACCTGGTCCAGACCTTGGAGGGAACCGCGAAAGACCTGCAGTGGTGGCTTTCGAATCCAATTTGGGTCCACAGCAGATCCCTCTCCCTTCCCCAACCAGATCTCTCTATGGTGACAGATGCGTCACTTCTGGGTTGGGGTGGCCACATGGGAGAGGCGGAGATCAGAGGCCTTTGGTCTCCGGCGGAGTCAGGGCTCCATATAAATCTGCTGGAGCTCTGGGCGATCAGGCTTGCGTTGAAAGCATTCCTTCCCTCTCTCAAAGAGAAAGTAGTGCAGGGAACTACCTATGGTATGGTGGTTAGTAGAGCGGCTGAGGTCCTTGGCCTTGAGCTACCTACTGTTGACGTCGGGTTTAATCTCCTGACGAAGGTGCTTCAGCCTGGGGCTTCTACATCTGATCCCCTTCTCCCATTTAATGAAGCCCTCACGGACATCCTTTTGGGTACGGGGTCCAAACCCAACACAGAGGCTCCTGTGAACAGGACGATCGCTCGCCATTGGCCTGCGCCGAACGACCCGAAGTTCCTGTCCCAACATCCTGCGCCTGAGCGTCTTGTTATCCAGGCGTCCTCTTCCTCTGGCATGTTCCCTTCAGCACCCCCGGATAGGGAATCCAAAAGGCTGGAACAATTTGGTAAGAAGTTATTTTCTTCCTCCAGCCTCGCGCTGCGGTCCGTGAACACCGCATGCCTTTTGGGACGTTATTCCCACTCCCTGTGGGATACGGTTGCGCAAGTCCTGTCGCAGATGCCGGAGGAGGCCCGTGCTATCGTCTCCCAAGCAGTCAAAGATGGGAGAGACGTGGCGAAGTTCACCATCCGTTGTGGGCTGGAAACGACAGACTCTCTGGGCAGATCGGTTGCTACGACAGTTGCCTTATGACACCATGTCTGGTTACGTACTTCTGGTTTCACGGGGGATGTCCAACAATCACTCATGGACATGCCCTTTGATGGCACACGTCTCTTTGGAGACAAAGCAAACTCGGCCTTGGAGGGGTTCAAGGAGTCCAGGGCTACGGCTTGGTCCCTTGGCCTTTCTGCCACCACACGCCACCCACAGTCCGCTTTTCAGCCCTTTTGTGGCCACGGAAGGGGCACCCTGTCGCATCCTCAACTCAGCCAGTGGGCCATGCACGCTGGGCAGCCTATGCGTGGCCGGGGGCGCGGAATCCCACGTGGTTGTGGGTCAGGGAACCAGAGGTCTGTCCAGTCCACCCCTGCTCCCGCAACAGCCTCAAAACCTTCCTAGTCCGTCCCCTCACTCCCTCCCAGTAGGTGGCAGAATCCGCCATCACCTGCCCCACTGGGAACATATCACCATGGACGGGTGGGTTTTGCAAAGCATTCGGAAGGGCTACTCCCTCCCTTTCGAATCTGCACCACCACATATGCCACCATCCTTCCATCCCCTTTCGGAGGATCATTTGGTGCTTCTCCGGCAGGAAGTCGTGGCTCTCTTGGCCAAGGGAGCTATAGAAAGGGTCATGTGCCAGAAGTAGGCCGTGGTTGTTATTCCCACTACTTTCTGATACCAAAGAAGGACAAAGGCTTGCGCCATATCCTATATCGTGGGACTTGCACTACTTCCTCAAGAAGGAGAAGTTCAAAATGCTCACCCTGGCTCAGGTTCTGTCTGCCTTAGACCCAGAAGACTGGATGGTAGCGTTGGATTTGCAGGACGCTTATTTCCACATCCCCATCCTGCCTGGCCACAGACGTTACCTACGATTCGTGGTAGGTCACGAGTACTTTGTTTACCGTGCTCCCCTTTTGGGCTTACCAGTGCCCCTTGGGTGTTCACGAAAGTGATGGCAGTGGTTGCAGCTCATCTGTGTAGGTTAGGGGTCTCAGTCTTCCCCTACCTAGACGACTGGCTGTTGAAGGCACCTTCACCCCAGTGGTCTCACACCTCCAGACTACAGCGAACCTCCTGCACCAGCTGGGGTTCACTATCAACGTGCCGAAGTCACACCTGACTCCCTCTCAGACGCTCCCTTTCATCGGGGCAGTTCTGGAGACAGTGCGGTTTCAGGCTTATCCTCCCCAAAAGCGAGTCCAAGACATTCAGGCTATGATTCCTGTCTTTCAGCCTTGGTCTTGGGTTTCGGTGAGACAGACTCTGAGGCTGCTGGGCCTCTTGACCTCCTGCATCCTGCTAGTAGCACATGCCAGGTGGCATATGTGGGCTCTGCAATGGGATTTGAAGTTCCAGTGGGCGCAGCTTCAGGGGAATCTCTCAGACATGGTCCAGATCTCGGAGGGGACTGCGAAAGACCTGCAGTGGTGGCTTTCAAATCCATGGCAGATCCCTCTCCCTTCCCCAACCAGATCTCTCAATAGTGACAGATCAACATGCTGGAGCTCAGAGCAATCAGACTTGCGTTGAAAGCATTCCTTCCCTCTCTCAAAGGGAAAGTGGTGCAGGTGTTCACCGACAAAACTACTGCCATGTGGTACTCCAACAAACAAGGCAGGGTAGGGTCCTGGACCCTATGTCAGGAGGCACTACGCCTCTGGACATGGCTGGAACATCAGGGCATTACCCTGATGGTTCAACATCAGCAGATGAACTCAGCCGTCGATGCACGGCTGATCACGAATGGCATCTCCATCGGGAGGTGGCGCAAGGTCTCTTTCTCAAGTGGGGAGAGCTATGGCTAGATCTGTTCGCCTCCACAGAGAACGCGCAATGTCAGCTATTTTGCGCATTGGAGTATCCAAGGCGGCACTCGCTCAGAGACGCTTTTCGTCTCGAGTGGAACTCCGGCCTCCTTTACGCCTTCCCGCCTATCCCTCTTCTGCCCAGAGTTCTCAAGAAGATCAAGAGTGACTGGACCCAATTTATCTTGGTGGCTCCGGACTGGGCTCGAAGAGTGTGGTATCCCGAGCTACTGAGTATGTCATTCGATCCTCCACTCGGACTGCCTCTTCGGGCGGATCTTCTGTTGCAGCAGCATGGGACGGACCTCCACCCGAACCTGTCCAACCTCCGCCTTCATGCGTGGAGATTGAGCGGCAACCGTTGACGCCATTTGCCCCTCCACCCGAAGTCTGCAATGTTATATTGGCAGCCAGGCGTCCCTCGACTAAAACTGTATACGCCTGTTGTTGGAATACATTTGTGGCATGGTGCACCAACAAGTCTGTTGACCCCCTATCTGCCCCTCTTTTAGAGGTTCTTCTGTTCATGCTTTCCTTAGCCCAGCAGGGCTCTGCATTGGGCACCCTTAAGGGGTATATGTCTGCCATTTCCGCCTTTCTTAGGCTTCCTGATCAGCCCTCACTCTTTAAATCTCCTCTTGTGAGTAGGTTCTTAAAGGGGCTCGCCCACGTATTTCCTCCCTCTCCCTTCATCGTGCCTGTAGGAAGTTGGCTCTGTATGTACTATTTCAAAGTAAGAAATAGCATGCACAGAGTCCAAGGGTTCCCCTTAGAGGTAAGATAGTGGCAAAAAGAGATAATTCTAATGCTCTATTTTGTGGTAGTGTGGTCGAGCAGTAGGCTTATCAGAGGGTAGTGTTAAGCACTTGTTGTACACATACAGGCAATAAATGAGGAACAAACACTCAGACAATTCCAGGCCAATAGGTTTTTATATAGCAAATTATCTTTTCTTAGTTTATTTTAAGAACCACAGGTTCAAGATTTACAAACAATACTTTAAATGAAAGGTATTTCACTCAGGTATCTTAGGAACTTTGAATAATCACAATAGCATGTACAGTTTTGGTAAAAATGGCAATAAGCTATTTTAAAAGTGGACACAGTGCAAAAATCAACAGTTACTGGAGGAGGTAAGTGGAGGTTAAGTTCACAGGTAAGAAAAACACTTACAGGGTTCAAAGTTGGGTCCAAGGTAGCCCACTGTTGGGGGTTCAAGGCAACCCCAAAGTTACCACACCAGCAGCTCATGGCCGGTCAGGTGCAGAGGTCAAAGTGGTGCCCAAAACACATAGGCTTCAATGGAAATAGGGGTGCCCCGGTTCCAGTCTGCCACCAGGTAAGTACCTGTGACTTCGGAGGGCAGACCAGGGGGGTTTTGTAGGGCACCGGGAGAGACACAAGCAGGCACAGAAAGTACACCCTCAGCGGCACAGGGGCGGCCTGGTGCAGAGTGCAAACAGGCGTTGGGTTTTCAATAGGAATCAATGGGTAGACCCAGGGGTCTCTTCAACGATGCAGGCAGGCACAGAAGGGGGCTCCTCAGGGTAGCCACCACCTGGGCTAGGCAGAGCGTCGCCTGGGGGTCACTCCTGCACTGGAGTTCGGTTCCTTCAGGTCCTGGGGGCTGCGGGTGCAGTGTGTTTTCCAGGCGTCTGGTTCCTTGAAGCAGGCAGTCGCGGTCAAGGGGAGCCTCTGGATTTCCTCTGCAGGCGTCGCTGTGGGGGCTCAGGGGGGGTCAACTCTGGCTACTCACGGGCTCGCAGTCGCCGGGGAGTCCTCCCTGTAGAGTTAGTTTTCCGCAGGTCGAGCCGGGGGCGTCGGGTGCAGAGTGGAAAGTCTCACGCTTCCGGCGGGAAACGTGGTCTTTAAAAGTTGCTTCTTTGTTGCAAAGTTGCAGGTTTGTTGAACAGGGCCGCTGTTCTCGGGAGCTTCTTGGTCCTTTTAGATGCAGGGTAGTCCTCTGATGCTTCAGAGGTCTCTGGACCCTGGGGGATGCGTCGCTGTTGCAGTTTTTCTTGAAGTGGGGAGACAGGCCGGTAGGGCTGGGGCCAAAGCAGTTGGTGTCTTCGTCTTCTCTGCAGAGATTCAGGTCAGCAGTCCTTCTTTGTCTTCAGGTTGCAGAAATCTATCTTCCTCGGTTCTGGGAGCCCCTAAATACTCAATTTAGAGGTGTGTTTAGGTCTGGGAGGGCAGTAGCCAATGGCTACTGGCCCTGAGGGTGGCTACACCCTCTTTGTGCCTCCTCCCTGTGGGGAGGGGGGCACATCCCTAATCCTATTGGGGGAATCGTCCATTTGCAAGATGGAGGATTTCTAAAGGCAGGGGTCACCTCAGCTCAGGACACCTCAGGGGCTGTCCTGACTGGGGTTTGACTCCTCCTTGTTTTTCTCATTATCTCCTCCAGCCTTGCTGCCAAGAGTGGGGGCAGTGGCCGGAGGGGCGGGCATCTCCACTAGCTGTGATGCCCTGTGGCGCTCTAACAAAGGGGGTGAGCCTTTGAGGCTCACCACCAGGTGTTTCAGTTCCTGCAGGGGGAGGTGAGAAGCACCTTCACCCAGTAGAGGCTTTGTTTCTGGCTACAGTGACAAAGGCACTTCCCCCCCATGTGGCCAGCAACATGTCTGGTGTGTGGCAGGCTGGCAAAAACTAGTCCACCCACACTGGAGTCGGGTATGTTTTCAGGGGGCATCTCTAAGATGCCCTCTGGAGTGTATTTTACAATAAATCCCACACTGGCATCAGTGTGCATTTATTGTGCTGAGAAGTTTGATACCAAACTTCCAAGATTTCAGTGTAGCCATTATGGTACTGTGGAGTTCGTAATTGACAGGCTCCCAGACCCCATACACTCTTTATGGCTACCCTGTCTACGGTTTTGCTTAGACACTGTAGGGACATAGTGCTCATGCAACTATGCCTTCACCTGTGGTGTAGTGCACCCTGCCTTAGGGCTGTAAGGCCTGCTAGAAGGGTGACTTACCTATGCCACAGGCAGTGTGAGGTTGGCATGGCACTCTGAGGGGAGTGCCATGTCGACTTAGTCTTTTTCTCCCCACCAGCACACACAAGCTATGAGGCAGTGTGCATGTGCTGAGTGAGGGGTCCCCAGGGTGGCATAATACATGCTGCAGCCCTTAGAGACCTTGCCTGCCATCAGGGCCCTTGGTACCAGGAGTACCATTTACAAGGGACTTATCTGTGTGTCAGGGCTGTGCCAATTGTGGGAACAAAGGTAGAGCTTAGGGAAAGAATACTGGTCCTGGGACCTGGTTAGCAGGGTTCCGGCACACTTTCAATCATAACTGGCATCAACAAAAGGCAAACATTTAGGGGGTAACTATGCCAAAGGAAGGCATTTCCTTACAAGAACTTTTTAGTAGAGTCAAGAGTCTGCTGCACAGAACTGGGAAGCGAGAGAGTGTTGATTAATCTTTGATTAGACAGAGTATTCACCAGAATTCCATTTGCAGGTGGGCATGTATGCAGGACAGGAACATCACTTGCTAAAGCAGTCATCTATGAATTGAGTTACACAGTTTATGTTGAACTAAATGCTATTTTAACCTGTAGATTCTTCCCAGGTGCCAGACTAGAGCTTGAATTCTTTACATCAGTGTAAGGAAATGCCTCCTTGGCATGGTTACCCCCTGGCTTTTTGCCTTTGCTGATGCTAAGTTATAATTTGAAAGTGTGCTGGGACCCTGCTAACCAGGCCCCAGCACCAGTGTTCTTTCCCTTAACTGTACCTTTGTCTCCACAATTGGCACAACCCTGGCACTCAGGTAAGTCCCTTGTAACTGGTACCCGTGGTATCAAGGGCCCTGATGCCAGGGAAGGTCTCTAAGGGCTGCAGCATGTCTTATGCCACCCTAGGGACCCCTCACTCAGCACATGCACACTGCTTCACAGCTTGTGTGTGCTGGTGGGGAGAAAAGGACTAAGTCGACATGGCACTCCCCTCAGAGTGCCATGCCAACCTCACACTGCCTGTGGCATAGGTAAGTCACCCCTCTAGTAGGCCTTACAGCCCTAAGGCAGGGTGCACAAGAGGGCATAAGTGAATGAGCACTGTGCCCCTACAGTGTCTAAGCCAATCCTTAGACATTGTAAGTGCAGTGTAGCCATAAGAGTATATGGTCTGGGAGTCTGTCATACACAAACTCCACAGCACCATAATGGCTACACTGAAAACTGGGAAGTTTGGTATCAAACTTCTCAGCACAATAAATGCACACTGATGCCAGTGTGCAATTTATTGTAAAATACACCCAGAGGGCATCTTAGAGATGCCCCCTGAAAACATACCCGACTTCCAGTGTAGGCTAACTAGTTTTTGCCAGCCTGCCACACACCAGACATGTTGCTGGCCACATGGGGAGAGTGCCTTTGTCACTCTGTGGCCAGGAACAAAGCCTGTACTGGGTGGAGGTGCTTCTCACCTCCCCATGCAGGAACTGTAACACCTGGCGGTGAGCCTCAAAGGCTCACCCTTTTTGTTACAGCGCCCCAGGGCATCCCAGCTAGTGGAGATGCCTGCACCCTCCGGCCACTGTCCCCACTTTTGGTGGCAAGGCTGGAGAAGATAATGAGAAAAACAAAGAGAAGTCACCCACCAGTCAGGACAGCCCCTAAGATGTCCTGAGCTGAGGTGACTCTTACTTTTAGAAATCATCCATCGTGTAGAAGGAGGATTCCCCCAATAGGATTAGGGGGAAATCCACAGGGAGGAGGCACAAAAAGGGTGTAGCCACCCTCAAGGACAGTAGCCATTGGGTACCGCCCTCCCAGACCTAAACAGACCCCTAAATTCAGTATTTAGGGCCCCCCAGAACCTAGGAAACTGGATTCCTGCAACCTAAAGATAAAGGACTGCTGACCTGAAGCCCTGCAGTGAAGACGGAGAGGACAACTGATTTGGCCCCAGCCCCACCGGCCTGTCTCCCTACGTCGACGAAAGCTGCAACAGCGATGCATCCAACATGGACCAGCGACCTCTGAAGCCTCAGAGGACTGCCCTGCACCCAAAGGACCAAGAAGCTCCCGTGAACAGCGGCTCTCCAACCATCTGCAACTTTCTGCTACAAAGAAGCAACTTTAAAGAATCCACGTTTCCCGCCGGAAGCGTGAGACTTTCCACTCTGCGCCCGACGCCCCCGGCTCGACCTTCAGAAACACCTCTGTGAGTAACCAGAGACGACGCCCCTGAGCCCCCACAGCGACGCCTGCAGAGGAAATCCAGAGGCTCCTCCTTACCCCCCAGGCGACCCTCTGCCTAGCCCAGGTGGTGGCTACCCCGAGGAGCCCCCCCTGTGCCTGCCTGCATCGTTGAAGAAACACCCCGGTTTGCACTCTGCACCCGGCCGCCACTGAGGGTGTACTTTCTGTGCCTGCTTGTGTCCCCCTGGTGCCCTACAAAACCCCCCTGGTCTGCCCTCCGAGGACGCGAGTACTTATCTGCTGGCAGACTGGAACCAGGACACCCCTGTTCTCCATTAGAGCCTATGTGTTTTGGGCACCTCTTTGACTTCTGCACCTGACTGGCCCTGAGCTGCTGGTGTGGTAAGTTTGGGGTTACCTTGAACCCCCAACGGTGGGCTACCTTGGACCCAACTTTGAACCCTATAGGTGTTTTACTTACCTGTGAACTTAACATTTACTTACTTCCCCCAGGAACTGTTGATTTTTGCAGTGTCCACTTTTAAAATAGCTAATGCCATTTTAGTCAAAACTGTACATGCTATTGTGATTATTCAAAGTTCCTAGAATACCTGAGTGAAATACCTTTCATTTGAAATATTACTTGTAAATCTTGAACGTGTGGTTCTTAACATAAACTAAGAAAATATATTTTTATATATAAAAACCTATTGGCTTGGAGTTAAGTCTTTGAGTGTGTGTTCCTCATTTATTGCCTGTGTGTGTACAACAAATGCTTAACACTACCCTCTGATAAGCCTACTGCTCAATCACACTACCACAAAATTAGAGCATTAGAATTATCTCTTTTTGCCACTATCTTACCTCGAAGGGGAACCCTTGGAATCTGTGCCCACTACTTCTTACTTTGAAATAGTATATACAGAGCCAACTTCCTACAGTCAGTTACTCCTGCATGCTGTCAAATGGTGTCATCTGACTCAGCAGTGATCTTGTCACTTCTCCAGAAGTGCTGGAGTTGACCTGCAAATAGGTACAACTTGTATGGGCTGACTTCAGTACCTTTCTTTCTGCACCTTTCAACACAGATTCAGAGCTTCGCTCCCAACTTTCTACAGTGAGCCAGGAAAGAATATGTGATCCCCACCCTCCTACCCCCTGCTTCCAGAACAGGATGTGTCTCTGGTACCTGGGCTTTTGCCATAACTCAGTTTGTCAGGTATGCCCTGATGCATCCAAAAATGATCAGAGAGTGGGAAGCAAAGTGATATTTTACTGAGCTCAAGCAGTTTCTGGTTTCCACCAGGAGGAGTATTACCAAAGGCAAGTAACTTTTACATTTGTGCCATAGCAAAAAAAAAAAAAAAAAAAACAATTCCTTAAAGCATTCCTCATTAGGCAATCATCTAGTCTTTGTTACATATTTGACTGATCACCAGCGTGCTTCTTCACATTGAATCATGTGGAATTAATTTTACTTTGTCCTGCCCAATCCAAATCTGTATTGTAAAGTAGACAGTTGATTATCATTTTATGGTGTGGCTTAAGCCACATTTTTTTCCACAAATAATCATCATCATGTCTATTTTAGGGATTTTAGAAGACAGCTTTCTATTGATACACGCCCATACAGGCCACCATCAGAAGGAAATCCTGGTGATGATTCAGATCCTGTTCCGTTACATCGACAAGCACTCGGAGAAAGACTCCACCCTCGTGTCCTTGCAATACAACCAGTAAGAATAATGTGTCTTCCAGATATGTATGTCATTACAATGCGATACACTTGTTGAAATTAGAGAAACTCACCTAATATACATACTTATGTCTTTGGTTTTGTGTTGAAAAGGGCTATTTTAACAAATCTATTTCTATCTTGATTTAAGGAGAAAAGTTGATCAAAACCTGGTTCTCAGCTGTCACCAAACCTTTTAGTAACTGAAATGCATCTCTTTAGAGTTTTCGCAGATACAGCGGAGAACTTGGATGCTCCTCCAAAACTCCTATTCCACCTCACATTTCAACTTTGAAAATCTGCCTAATTCAACATTTTCAGCTTTTTCCAAGTATATTTAATTTCTGTCTGCCTTCTACAGGGAGTGCAGAATTATTAGGCAAGTTGTATTTTTGAGGATTAATTTTATTATTGAACAACCATGTTCTCAATGAACCCAAAAAACTCATTAATATCAAAGCTGAATATTTTTGGAAGTAGTTTTTAGTTTGTTTTTAGTTTTAGCTATGTTAGGGGGATATCTGTGTGTGCAGGTGACTATTACTGTGCATAATTATTAGGCAACTTAACAAAAAACAAATATATACCCATTTCAATTATTTATTATTACCAGTGAAACCAATATAACATCTCAACATTCACAAATATACATTTCTGACATTCAAAAACAAAACAAAAACAAATCAGTGACCAATATAGCCACCTTTCTTTGCAAGGACACTCAAAAGCCTGCCATCCATGGATTCTGTCAGTGTTTTGATCTGTTCACCATCAACATTGCGTGCAGCAGCAACCACAGCCTCCCAGACACTGTTCAGAGAGGTGTACTGTTTTCCCTCCTTGTAAATCTCACATTTGATGATGGACCACAGGTTCTCAATGGGGTTCAGATCAGGTGAACAAGGAGGCCATGTCATTAGATTTCCTTCTTTTATACCCTTTCTTGCCAGCCACGCTGTGGAGTACTTGGACGCGTGTGATGGAGCATTGTCCTGCATGATAATCATGTTTTTCTTGAAGGATGCAGACTTCTTCCTGTACCACTGCTTGAAGGTGTCTTCCAGGAACTGGCAGTAGGACTGGGAGTTGAGCTTGACTCCATCCTCAACCCGAAAAGGCCCCACAAGCTCATCTTTGATGATACCAGCCCAAACCAGTACTCCACCTCCACCTTGCTGGCGTCTGAGTCGGACTGGAGCTCTCTGCCCTTTACCAATCCAGCCACGGGCCCATCCATCTGGCCCATCAAGACTCACTCTCATTTCATCAGTCCATAAAACCTTAGAAAAATCAGTCTTGAGATATTTCTTGGCCCAGTCTTGACGTTTCAGTTTGTGTCTTGTTCAGTGGTGGTCGTCTTTCAGCCTTTCTTACCTTGGCCATGTCTCTGAGTATTGCACACCTTGTGCTTTTGGGCACTCCAGTGATGTTGCAGCTCTGAAATATGGCCAAACTGGTGGCAAGTGGCATCGTGGCAGCTGCACGCTTGACTTTTCTCAGTTCATGGGCAGTTATTTTGCGCCTTGGTTTTTCCACACGCTTCTTGCGACCCTGCTGACTATTTTGAATTAAACGCTTGATTGTTCGATGATCACGCTTCAGAAGCTTTGCAATTTTAAGAGTGCTGCATCCCTCTGCAAGATATCTCACTATTTTTGATTTTTCTGAGCCTGTCAAGTCCTTCTTTTGACCCATTTTGCCAAAGGAAAGGAAGTTGCCTAATAATTATGCACACCTGATATAGGGTGTTGATGTCATTAGACCACACCCCTTATCATTACAGAGATGCACATCACCTAATATGCTTAATTGGTAGTAGGCTTTCGAGCCTATACAGCTTGGAGTAAGACAACATGCATAAAGAGGATGATGTGGTCAAAATACTCATTTGCCTAATAATTCTGCACTCCCTGTAGAATACTTACTACATGTATCTTTCGCTGTGTCCTAGTATTTTGTATACTGTTGCATATGCTCACAGGGTGACATAGGAGAAGATGCCTTCATGGTCAACAGGTCAAGAGCAATGCTGTGTACCTAGCTTCTCTCGTAGGGGATTTCCATGTATAGTCATAAGCGTAGAATAATTCCCCACCCGCCTGCGGGGACCCCGGAGCACTTTTTGCAATATCACTTAAGTGTCCCTGTTCGCCTCCCTTCAGGAAGGCCTGTCAAGCCACTTAAGAATGTTCCCATGCAGCCTATAGGAAGGGCTACAGTGTTCAAGCTCCTGCATTCAGATTAGCCTGGAAGTAAAAATATTAAATGTTTGTCAAATAAAATTCATTTTCCAAACCTGCTACTTCCAAAACTTTTTATTTTCACAAAACCCCTATAAAGGAGTGCAGAACAGTGTAGTCCATAGGCTGTCATTAGAATTGAAGAAAAGGGATACTGTGCCTTTAAGAACAGCCAGTCCTCCAGTGTCCCATCATGCCTAGAGAGAGGCTGTTACCTCAGTTCTTTTTTTCTGGCACCTGCTGACAGGACCCTGGAGCATTGAACTCAACCGTTTTAAGTTTTTTCCTTCAAAATTTCAGAGAAAAGTTCTGAAAAAAGGCTTCATTCGACGTCTTTTGTCTTTCTCTACTACATTTTGAAGTTTTCTGACAGAACTTTTAGACTTTTTTCAACAAAATGCCTTCCTTGTTTGATAAGTGCCATAAATGTGGCAGAAAAAAGGCTAAAACAGAACCTCATGAGCTCTGTATTGTTTGTCTACCCTCATCTCACATTCCTGCCTCCTCCAGCATCTGCAAGACGTTCTCCAGGCGAACTTTGCGTGACAGAGAGAACATTCGCCTTCAAGGGCGAGCAGAGAGAAGAAGACAAGGAACCAGGGGGACCTCTGAGCGAGGGGAAGGTCAGTCTTCCACCAGGGCTCATACCTCAGCCTCCAGTGGTCGTGGGAGGTGGGAGGTCTGAGAGGCGCTCGTCAGGGCGAAGAAGACATTGGTCCCGGTCGACGTCGAGAAGGTCGACGTCAAGAGGAGGTACGGCGCCGACATGTTCGCCATTGAAGTCCGGTTCGATGTCGTTCAGAAGCCACCAGTCGGCGTCGGGGCAAAGTACGATGTCTAACACCCCGAGACGCACAGCGTCTAGGAGCAGATTGGTGTCGTCGGGGTCAACGTAAACATGGTTCGTCGCCACACGCGGCGTCGATGTCGAGACGGAGAGGAAGATAGACGTCGAGGAGGCCGTCGACGTTGAAGGATCGCAAGAGGCGGAGAATTTATTCCTCATCGGAGCGCTCTTCCTCGGTAGTGCTGCTCACTTCCTCTCCTTCTTCTCATCTGTCTCCGCCTCAATCTCCTCCTCCAGAGCTTCCGGCAACGCCGCCGCAGCCAACTGGCCAGGAGGCGCCACAACCAACACCATTCCTGGCACCTCAAGATCCGGTTAATGTACCGGCTAGACCGCATTCTGCATCACGCCATCGTTCACGCCGTGAACGGGACTCCTCCAGATCAAGATTGCGCCGCCGATCGAGGCGTAGATCAAGTTCAAGGGAGCACGACAGAGACTCTTGGTCCTCCACCAGAGAATATTCACTTACGTTGTCAGACTGTCCTCCTCCTCGGTCCTCTCCGGTGGATGATATTAATACCAATTCATGAGGATTTAGTCCGGGGGCGTCGAAGCTAAGTATACCGATGGCTGCTCCTATGCCATTGACATCGGTCATTTTCGAGTCGCTTCAACAGCGGTCAGCGGCCAGGCCATTGCTCCCTCTAGTACCTGGCCTCCTGGAGCCCTCTATGGAGGTCTTCCTCCGCCGGCAGTGACAAGGCCTGCACCGTCCAGGCTGCAAAAGAAGTACCACCCTCTGGCGCAAGATCCGCTCTTCTTGCGTTCTGATCCGCCACCGGACTCAGTCGTTATTTTGGCGGCACGCAAGGCCCACGCAACTTCTCCATCCTCCACTTCTCCTCCAGATAAGGAGAGTAGGCCACTGAACTCGACAGGTCGTAAGGTCTGTGGCTCGGCAGAGTCCATGATGAAAACGGCGAGTGCCACAGCCCAAAGTACCGGTTAGTTCTTCATATCAACTTTCAAAAATCAACAGTAGTACCAGTCGAGAGGCTACATTACTTAGGAGCTACCATAGAAACACTGCAGGCAAAAGTGTGTCCTTCGGAGGAACAACGCTTATCTATTCTACGGAAGTGTCGGAATCTCCAGATAACGAGTCTCCCAACAGTGCGGACAGTCTCCTCACTCCTCGGATCCATGGCATCCTGCATTTACCTGACAGCCAATGCTCGCCTCCACATGCGTCCGCTTCAGGAATGCCTGGTGAACCAGTGGGAGCAGTGCTCGGGGAACTGGGAGGATCGCATTCACCTCAATGCTCTCACATCTCTAACTTGGTGGTGCTGCCCATCCAACATCCTAAAGGGGATGCCTTTCCAGGCGCAGCCTCCAATGCAGACTATTGTGACAGATGCCTCTCTCCTAGGATGGGGAGCTCATATGTATCACCTGCAGATTCATGGCTGATGGTCACAGAAGGAATCGTTATACCACATCAATCTTCTAAAGCTACGAGCGGTACACCTGGCTCTCAAGGCGTTCCTACCCTCAATCACGGCACACAGCATGCTGGTGCAGACGGACAATGCCACCACTATGTTCTGCCTGAACAAACAAGGGGGCACCAGATCCAGAATCCTGTCTCAGTAGTCCCGGACAATTTGGCACTGGCTCCTGGCCAGAAAATTTAACATAGTGGCTATCCATCTGCCAGGCGTTCAGAACAGTCAAGCGGATGCCCTCAACAGAGTTCTCGAAGACCACCACAAGTGGGTGCTCAATGAAGACGTCACTCAAGACATTTTCCGTTTGTGGGGCACACCTTCTGTGCCACAGAAGAAAACAGGAAATGCCACAACTTCTCCGCCAGATTTTACCACCCACAGTCGCAGGGCAATGCTCTGTGGATAGACTGGTCCAACAGATTTCTGTACGCTTGTAAGGAAATGCCTCCTTGGCATGGTTACCCCCTGACTTTTTGCCTTTGCTGATGCCAAGTTATGATTTGAAAGTGTGCTGAGGCCTGCTAACCAGGCCTCAGCACCAGTGTTCTTTCCCTAACCTGTACCTAAGGTCATATCCGACTTCCACATTAACCAGTCAATTGCCTTGCCCACATTCTTTCCAAACCCTTCCACTCCAGCTGAGAGGGCTCTCCATTCCCTAGATGTTAAGAGAGTACTAAAGTTTTATCTAGATAAGACCACTCCTGTTCGGAGAACTACACAACTGTTTGTTAATTACGGACCTGTTCAAACTGGCTTAGCCACCTCCAAGCAATCAATAGCGAGATGGATAGTCTCTTGTATTTTATTGTGTTACCAACTAGCTAAGAAAACCTTACAGGGTAGGCCTAGAGCCCATTCCACCAGAGGAAAAGCGGCTACCTCTGCTCTATTGCGCAATGTTCCTTTAGCAGACATTTGTAAAGCTGCAGCGTGGAAATCAGTTCACACATTTACTAAACATTGTTTAGATTCGAACGCTAGAGCAGATGCTCGTGTAGGACAGGCTTCACTGAGAAACCTGTTTGCTTGAGTACATCTGTATGGTTTACTCGAACTGTTCCTCCGCTGGTGTGGGGGATGAGCTTGGTATTCTATTCTACGCTTATGACTATACATGGAAATCCCCTACGAGAGAAGGTATAGTTCCTTACCTGTAACTCCATTTCTCTCGTAGGGGTATTTCCATGATAGTCATAAGCAACCCTCCCTCCTCTCCCCGGGGGGAACAGTTAGAGGTCTTGATATGTTTATTCTGATTGTCAGTCAGTAACTATCTGCAAAAAGAACTGAGGTAACAGCCTCTCTCTAGGCATGATGGGATACTGGAGGACTGGCTGTTCTTAAAGGCACAGTATCCCTTTTCTTCAATTCTAATGACAGCCTACGGACTACACTGTTCTGCACTCCTTTATAGGGGTTTTGTGAAAATAAAAAGTTTTGGAAGTAGCAGGTTTGGAAAATGAATTTTATTTGACAAACATTTAATATTTTTACTTCCAGGCTAATCTGAATGCAGGAGCTTGAACACTGTAGCCCTTCCTATAGGCTGCATGAGAACATTCTTAAGTGTCTTGACAGGCCTTCCTGAAGGGAGGCGAACAGGGACACTTAAGAAGTGATATTGCAAAAAAGTGCTCCGGGGTCCCCGCAGGTGGGCGGGGAATTATTCTACGCTTATGACTATCATGGAAATACCCCTCCGAGAGAACTTGAGTTACAGGTAAGAAACTATCTTTCTGCTCAATCAGTCCCTATATTGTAAAAATCAACCCTAATTCCTCCCTCATATGCTTCCTCTTAAGTTCTGAGGGTAGTGTCACTTTGATTTATATTTTATTTGTTAGTGATTTGATGGTGCTAAGTACTCAGTATTTACAGGACTCACTTAACAGTTTATCTGTTAACAATTTTCCTGTTCATTTTTGTTAGTATCTAGTTGTACCTCAAAGTGTTCAGGGTGAGTCGAGAGTCAATCAGGTTTATCTGATAGAGACTTCTAGTTGCAGATTTCCTTACCTTAGAATTTCCCCCAGGCGTCAAACTGGATCCAGAGATTTTCTTTGAGCAATACCCTTGCTTGTCGGTAGGTGGAATCAGTCGACTCCTCAGGCGTCGTTGGTGTTGTAGTCACTGTGATGACGTCGGAAGTACTACATAGATGCCGCCTCAGTGCAGTGACGTCAGTTCTTTTCTTTCCGCGCCACATCCTGATCCGGAGAGAGCTACTGTAAGGAAATGCCTCCTTGGCATGGTTAGCCCCTGACTTTTTGCCTTTGCTGATGCCAAGTTATGATTTGAAAGTGTGCTGAGGCCTGCTAACCTGCCCCAGCACCAGTGTTCTTTCCCTAACCTGTACCTTTGTCTCCACAATTGGCACACCCTGGCATCCAGGTAAGTCCCTTGTAACTGACACCCCTGGTACCAAGGGCCCTGATGCCAGGGAAGGTCTCTAAGGGCTGCAGCATGTCTTATGCCACCCTGGGGACCCCTCACTCAGCACAGACACACTGCTTGCCAGCTTGTGTGTCCTGGTGGGGAGAAAATGACTAAGTCGACATGGCACTCCCCTCAGGGTGCCATGCCAACCTCGCACTGCCAATGGCATAGATAAGTCACCCCTCTAGCAGGCCTTACAGCCCTAAGGCAGGGTGCACTATACCACAGGTGAGGGCATAGGTGCATGAGCACTATGCCCCTACAGTGTCTAAGCAAAACCTTAGACATTGTAAGTGCAGGGTAGCAATAAGAGTATATGGTCTGGGAGTCTGTCATACCCATAGGGAAAAGGGTCCAATTCCGACCTGGGGTGAGTAGGCCCCATCAAGGACAGAGGCAGCCGATGCTGCTTCGACTCAGTCGTCGGGGAAAATGATCGGGACGGCGATTTTGGGCACTACCGATGTCGGGAGCGTCGACAATCCAACCGGCACCAGGGAAGGTCTCAGTGGTACGACCAGCATTGGTGCAGATCCGGAGGGGACCTCGGGTGCCGGAGCCGAAGCAGCAAATGCGGAACCCGAAGGCCCCTCGACCAAACCCCTTAGGCCTGAAGGTGCTGTATCGGGGGTCGGTCCACCCAAAAATGAGGCTCATGGCCTCATAAAATTAAGTCGGTGAGGGCCGGTCAGGTGCAGAGGTCAAAGAGGTGCCCAAAACACATAGGCTTGAATGGAAACAGGGGTGCCCCGGTTCCTGTCTGCCAGCAGGTAAGTACCCGTGTTCTTGGAGGGCAAACCGCGGGGGACACAAGCAGGCACAGAAAGTACAACCTCAGCGACACAGGGGCGGCTGGGTGCAGAGTGCAAACAGGTGTCGGGTTTTGTATTGGAACCAATGGGGAGACCCGGTGGTCTCTTCAACGATGCAGGCAGCCACAGGGGGGGCTCCTCGGGGTAGCCACCACCTGGGCTATGCAGAGGTTCACCTGTGGGTCGCTCCTGCACTGGAGTTCTGTTCCTTCAGGTCCTGGGGGCTGCGGGTGCAGTGTTGGTTCCAGGTGTTGGGTCCCTTGTTACAGGCGGTTACGGTCAGGGGGAGCCTCTGGATTTCCTCTGCAGGCGACGCTGTGGGGGCTCAGGAGGGTCGTCTCTGGTTACTCAGGGGCTCGTAGTCGCCGGGGAGTCCTCCCTGAGGTGTTTGTTTTCTGCAGGTCGAGCCGGGGGTGTCGGGTGTAGAGTGGAAAGTCTCACGCTTCCGGCGGGAAACGTGGAGTCTTTAAATTTGCTTCTTGGTTGCAGAAAGTTGCAGATGGTTGAACAGAGCTGCTGTTCACAGGACACCTCTTGGTCCTTTGGGTGCAGGGCAGTCCTCTGAGGCTTCAGAGGTCGCGGGTCCCTGTTGGATGCGTTGCTGTTGCAGTTTTCGTCGAAGTAGGGAGACAGGCCGGTGGGGCTGGGGCCAAATCAGTTGTCATCGCAGTCTTCACTGCAGGGCTTCAGGTTAGCAGTCCTCCTTCTTTAGGTTGCCGGAATCTAGTTTCCTAGGTTCTGGGGAGCCCCTATATACTGAATTTAGGGGTGTGTTTAGGTCTGGGAGGGCAGTAGCCAATGGCTACTGTCCTTGAGGGTGGCTACACCCTCTTTGTGCCTCCTCCCTGTGGGGAGGGGGGCACATCCCTAATCGTATTGGGGGAATCCTCCTACTACAAGATGGAGGATTTCTAAAAGTCAGTCACCTCAGCTCAGGACACCATAGGGGCTGTCCTGACTGGGGGGGGTGACTCCTCCTTGTTTTTCTTATTATCTCCTCCAGCCTTGCCGCCAAAAGTGGGGGCAGTGGCCGGAGGGGCGGGCATCTCCACTAGCTGGGATGCCCTGTGGCGCAGTAACAAAGGGGGTGAGCCTTCAGTTCCTGCAGGAGGAGGTGAGAAGCATCTCCACCCAGTGCAGGCTTTGTTTCTGGCCCCAGAGAGCACAAAGGCTCTCACCCCAGGGAGTCAGAAACTCATCTCAGTGGCAGACTGGCACAGACCAGTCAGTCCTGCACTGAAGGATTGGGTAAAATACAGGGGCATCTCTAAGATGCCCTCTGTGTGCATTTTGTAATAAATCCAGCACTGGCATTAGTGTGGGTCTTTTATTCTGAGAAGTTTGATACCAAACTTCCCAGTGTTCAGAGTAGCCATTATGGCGCTGTAGAGTTTGTAATGACAAACTCCCAGACCATATATTTAATATGGCCACGCTGTACTTACAATGTCTAAGAATAGACTTAAACACAGTAGGTGCATATTGCTCATGCAGCTATGCCCTCACCTGTGTTATAGTGCACCCTGTCTTAGGGCTGTAAGGCCTGCTAGAGGGGAGGCTTACCTATACCACAGGCAGTATTTTGTGTGCATGGCATCCTGAGGGGGATGCCATGTCGACTTTGCCTTTTTCTCCCCACCAACACTCACAATCTGCAATGGCAGTGTGCATGTGTTAGGTGAGGGGTCCCTTAGGATGCCACAACACATGCTGCAGCGCTTAGGGGCCTTACCTGGTCACAAGGCCCTTGGTACCACTGGTACCTGTTACAAGGGACTTATCTGTGTTCCAGGGGTGTGCCAATTGTGGAAACAATGGTACATTTTTACTGAAAGAACATTGGTGCTGGGGCCTGGTTAGCAGGGTCCCAGCACACTTCCTAGTCAAGTCAGCATCAATATCAGGCAAAAAGTGGGGGGTAACTGCAACAGGGAGCCATTTTCCTACACAGTCCCATGAGCTTCTACTCTTACATAGAGTAATTTTTCTATGGATGTCACTGGGTAGATATAGGGGCGCAATACCCCATTACCTCTAGACTCGAAAGCCTGGTGCCTAAGGATTTCACCTTAATCCTGGCAGGTGAAATTTATAATCTGTTAGCAGCCTCTGCAGTTTTGTAATATACAGTGACATTTTCGAAGATGCTATCACTTTGATGAAGACAATTAAATTAGTCCTCTTACAGGATTCTGCATTTCTTTGTCTGGCCATATCTACTGACCTGTGTTAAAGTTGTTCTTCCAGTGAATTTAGCAATCTGCAAGATCTTTGCAGGCGCTCTACATTTAAATAAGAGAAGTTCAACAACTGATTCCAGTTTAATTGAAAGGAAATGCACCCGAAGTGTACCTTTAACAAAGTGAGGCTAGGGCACCGTCCATCTTGCCAGATTATGAAGTAGCAGCCCTTGTAGTTCAGACCCTTCCTAGGAGACCTAATGGCCATCCTCTAAATGTAACATTAGGTCAACCAGAATTCGATTTTGGGGTAGGGTGAATGGTTGCTTAGCTGAACGTTTAACCTGCATATATGCTCTCCATTAAGTGCTAAGTTTGGCAGCGCAAAATTGTGGATCTCTCTGAATGGTGCTCTTTTGTCTATAGTGAATGTAACACAGCCTGTCTGTTTACTTTGTTAGGGCTTCCCTCACCAAAACTGAAGTTGGTGGAGAGGAGCATCGCCTTCTTAGGGTTTCATGTAGCTTTGTTGCAGTCTTTTGCCTAACAATGGTAGCCTAGCTGTCAGACTTGCCGACTTGTATTATACACACATTGAAAATAACCAACTGTGATGAACATATGATTCTTGCTATATTTGAACTCAAAAAAGCAAAGTCATAGACCAGAAACGGTTCCTTGTTATGTGATGTAGTTTTTGACATGTGAAGCAAGCCGAAATTATGCCCAGGTGTGCTCTTCCCCCACACCCAACCTGTTGGCTACATTTGTTTTGCAATATTGTACAACGTAGACCTTGCAGCAACCACCACTTGCGTGTCGAATTTTCGACCCCATCGTGGAGACAACAGTTTAGAAATTGGCTATGAACAGCTAGACTGTACCAGCCCCCTACAGCACTGGTGACCTTTGGCCTTAAAGGAAGTGAAATGGGTCAAATCACTTGAAACATTGAAGACTGCACTGTTTCAGATGTTGCTTGTTCGTCTGGCTTCTTTGACATGGATAAAACCACCAAGAAAATGTCTCAAAGTTTCTTACACTAAATGTTGAGAATTTGAAAAGCAATATTGAAATGCAAGCCCTTAAAAATTACTGATAAGTATTTTTCCTTATGTTTTAGTAAGTTTAGTCAATCCTTTTAAAAACATGGTTCTAAATTGATTGTGTGTAATTTTGATGTAGTGCAATGAAAAGGTTTACACGTTGCAAGCAATAAACAGATATGATATTGAACTTTTTTATGAATGTGGGAAGTAATGGCTATAAATGTGAAAAATTATTTTCCTGCAGGCATTTGCAAGTAAAATTACTGGTATGCTGCTAGACCTGTCCGCTGCTCAGCTGCTGCTTCTGCTAGCGAGTGAAGATTCACTCAGGGCAAGAGTGGACGAAGCAATGGAACTCATTATTGCACATGGAAGGTATGCAAATGGAATTTATTTATTCACATATTTATCCATGCCACTGTTCTCCTAAATATTCATACCAGAATTGTCACGTGGTGTGTTCTGTAGAAAAAAAAGTGTATCAAAAATGAGAAATTACATTTGAGATTAATCTCACTGGCCATTAAAGTGATTTTTTTTCTAAACCTCATAACTTTTGTAAACGAAATATTATCAGACTACCTACCTTTAAAATTCATGTTCTCATTTTCACTATTTTGCACATTGTTCACTTAAGTCACCCACTCCTGGATAACACCATCAGCTAGCGCACCAAGGCACAAGCAAATGCAGATACTACCATGGCTCACAGTGTATACTTGCTACACTTCTTTAGCTTGTCACTAGTACTGAATTGGCCCACTGCACTCGCCAGCACTTTAGAAACTCTGCTTACCTGAAATACAGATTCACCAGTGGTACATGGCACTCTTTTTATTAACACACTGTATATAGTTTCATTGAGCACCTTACATACTCATAGCTACTTAATTTTCATGCTTTCCTGGACGTTGATGCCACACGCTCACACAATACAGATATAGCATAGAACATCTGACATGAGGCCACTATGCACATTCCTAGGGGATATAGCACACTCATGATATGCAACACACAATACAAACATTATTTGCACACTACGCAAAGTACTGAATACTGCCATGGGCCATTAAATCAGCTTGTCTATTTGGGAGGAGAAAATACCAATCAGCGTAGGCTGATACTGTTAGTGCACCTATAAACTGACAGGCAGCATATGCAACACATGTTGCTTAGCAACTTCCAGTTCACATCCAAGCACTAGTACACGCTACATACTTTGAATGACTACAAGTAATTTGCACTCAGGCTTTACCAGCTAATCAAGTCAAAGTATCCATATATAATTTGACCAGTAGGCACAATCCTCCATCGATTACACTGTTCCCTCAGTGGCAAAAGGCTATGCCAAATCAAATGTTGAGCTTTACAAATAATAATATAGCATTACAAGCAGCCATATCCTAAAGTTAATGTTAGCACAGCAGAGGCACGAGTAACCCACATTCGCTTTTGTCCGCACCTCTGGATGCAGGTAGTAACTTTTATGAAGTCCAAGCACCATGTTAGCATCCTTGTTTAAGTTCAACAAATGATCAAGTACCTTTGCGAGTCCAGTGCAATAAAGGGTATTATGAGTTTGTTACAATAACACGTTTTTTGCTAAGGCTATTGGAGCCAATGAGAATTCTCAAGGGAGTTCCTTCCTACATAATCGCTTACGTATTTAGTGACAGTTTCCTTTGGGCATCAGGCATGATTGATTTGGGCAATGTCAGTCATCACTGAATAGGAAGCAAAATATCTTCGTGTTTTATTTTCCAGCACAAACTAGAGAGGGGCTTAGAAAATAATATTCCTGTCAGTTTATAATCGCCTCTGTTTTCAAGGTCCCTGCCTCTGGATTGATTCTGAGGTCCACAATTGCTACCTCGCATCTTCTCATGGTACATCTAAGGAAAGGATTTAAGGGCATTGAGCCACAGGGAGGAGGTTTCAGCTTTCTCCTATGTGCCTTTCCATATCAGGATAAGTCTGTCCTTAAGTACTATCCTACCAAGGTAGGATTAGGTGGCTGATGATGAAGCATGCCACATTACATTGGTAAGGCCTCCTCTTCCAAATATACAGTGGATTTTTGTCCTTAGGTTTCTGGGATACGATAGGGAAATCGACCCATCATGTATGGCTATTCAACATACCTTTTTTTTATTACTGAGGTCAAAGAAGCACAGCAAGTCCAAATTTGTTTAATCATTCCACAACTCCCGCCATTCAGTCTCTCAACGCCCCATTGGCCTCTAGGTCATGGAGTCCTTCCCTTACTTCAGAACCACTTCCAGTGCTGATCCCGGTGTGCCACAATCTCCCTTGGCCATCTGCAACACCATAACATTTCAGGGAGCTGAAACAGGGCACAGATTTAATTTTTGGTGTCCTATCAGATCCCTTTAGCGCACCTTCCCGTCCAAGGATCCGAGGTGGCCTCCAGTCACGTTATCGCTGGCACATCCAACCCTGACTCCAAATGAGCCACTCTGTCTCAAAATGAAACCAGTCCCTTCCTCAAGCTTGGTATCTGCCACTCCAGCACAGTCTCCGGTGCTACCTTCTGCTGTCACAGACATTGGAATCTGAGTGACTAGTTTTATCGGACTCTGAAATCTGCTTTCCACCACGAGACATTCAGACACAGGGAAGTATGCTCCTCACATGATGATGTGGAAGATGCAGATGACATTTAAGGTGACCCTTTTGATGATGATAGCAATCTTTTCTGATAGAGACCTCAAGCTGCAGATTCCTCACCATTAGAATATTCCCCAGGCATCAGACTGGAACCCTAAACTTTTCCATAGGATCTCTGCATGCTGGAAGGTGGCACCTTGCAGCTCCACACTGACTCTGTTCCACACTGTAAATGATTTGTGGGACGTATATAGGCACCACTCCCACAAGCTGATGTAATTTCCTTTCTTTCCACGCCACCAGGCGCAGATCAACCTTGGCTTCAGTACTAATTCTGCCCCCGGTGACCACTACCGCATCATACCTGGGTGTGGGGGTGCCAAGTTTGTCTATAGAACCTGTGGCTCTTATTGTCCTTTCCGACACTGGATCGACTTTGACTGATGCTGTAACCAAATCTGACGATGTCTCGATGTTATCTTTCCCGCAAGGCAAACAGCATACGCTAAACTCCCTGTTTGGAACAGCTTCTAATAATCTTGGTGACCAAGGTGATGAGTTCACTCAGCTCTATTCCAACGATAATTGGTATGAGGATTTGCAATATGCTAGTGAGCTTGATACCTCCCTGGAAACAGCCTTTTTCTCTCCACTAAGACCAGTCATGGAAGAATCTGCCTCCTACGACGTGGTTATGCATAGGACAGCAGAAGTTGTTGGCCTCCACCTCCGTATCATGAGGTAAAAGCAAATGTACTGACCAAAGTCCTGTGACTAGACGGACTACCTGTGAGCCTCTCCTCCCACTCAATGAGTCTTTGGCAGTAGCAATTACACTGGCCGTTTTGTGGCTTCGGTTGAGTCATTCCCTCCTGCCAGTCTCTGGCCCACCCCAGCAGGGAACCAAGCAGTTTTGAGGGAAGAGGCTATGTTGCCCATGCGGCCAAGATCAGTGTGCCACCTAGTGACCCTCTGGCAAACCCCTTTAGTGTACCCTTACAGGGTCACAGCCACCCGGTGGATGGGAGAATTCACAGATTCTATCTGGGTGGGCCAGCGATCATATCTGACAGGTGGGTTCTTCAAATTGTACACAAGGGTTATGCTGTGCCCTTCCTTTCTTCTCCATTGCACGTCCCTCCGTCCACCCAATGACTGAGGGAGGACCATCTTTCCAATTTGCAGCAGTAATTGCTAACGCTGTTGGTGTGAAGATTCTGGGCTACCAACTTGTCCCAACAGACCCCTTCAGCTGTTGCAGCCCTGTGCTGTGAACTGGAGGTCAGCCAACTGACCCTGGGAGTCCCTTGCTTCACCTGGGCCCTGGAAATGAGACTACCACGAGCAGGACAACACCAGCACACTCCACCCTCCTTTGCTAGCCACCAGACGCAGTCTTCGCTGGTGCAGCCTCTCTTTGCAGGTTCCTCAGTGCAGCCGGGCAGTCCATCTTGAGTCCTTCCAGTACAGTCAAGATCTGAGTTTGGGGGGCCCTTCTCTGGTCATAAAAAGCCCTCAGGCTAGGATGCGGTTGGTGGCCAATGGGCCCTCCCTTCTTATGACCGCTACCTGTGAAGTGTGGATCTCGCTATCCCAGTATGCACCATTATGCCTACTTCTAATATGGCAGAACCCCTTCTCTTTACATCTAGAGCTCCCAAGCCCAACCTAGAGATATGGCTACCAACAGGGCGACATGCCCCTGACTAAACGGTTGGCAACTAGTTTCCCCTGTCTTGTCCCTAGTGCCAGGCAGTGTACCTAGACAGTGGAGCAGGGCCTCTCCCAAATGTTACCCATTTGCCCTTCAGAGACAGCTTCTCCTTTGTTGCTCATCTTTTGAACCATCACCCATGTGGCTTCCTGTAGGAGGGAGGTAACTCCGCTCTCCAGTGCAGGCTTCTGTTTGTCTTTTGCTGGGAGTCGTTAGCATGTCTCTCCAGGAGGGCAGAAAGCTGTCTCTGGGACAGGCTAAAGACCACACAGTCGCAACTCTGTAAATGTTGCACACTGCAACCTGTTAGATTAATTTCTAGCAGAGAATCTAGTTGGGCTTGAATTAACAGGTTGTTTGTCTGATTGCTTTAAATGGCAGAGCTGGGCCAGCAGGTTAAGACTGTTCTTCCAGTCTCCTATGGCTCACAGAGAGAGTCATTTTACTTGTCACATCCAGAGTGGCACTACCACTGCTGCAGTCCATGGGGGTAAACTTCTAACATACTTGCCCTGGGTATCACATGCTGGGGACTTATAGGGAAGATATCTTATGCCAATTCAACATACATGTTTTATGATCAGGGCACTGGCACCGAAGTCTGGTTAGAAGGTCTTAGGGCACTCTGAGTTGAAAAACCAGCTTCATAAGTCTAAAAACCTGGGGGTGACCATACAAAGAGGCATTTCCTTACACAACTAGTTTCCCCTCTCCGTCCCCGTTGCCGGCCTGTCTGCCTAAACAGAGCAGCTCCTCTCCAATGTGTTTCTGTTTGTCCTTCACCTTTGAAGCTCCCCTTTTAGGGCAACACCTGTGTGGCTTTCTGTCAGGGAGAGGTAACGCCTCTCTCCTGCACAAGCTGCTTTTGTCTTCTTTGCTGGTAGTCATATGCACGTCTCCCAAGGAGGGCCAAAAGCTGTTACAGGGTCAGCCGCTGTGTGTTACTGTAGACTGACACAGGGTATTTAGAACAGCAGAGTGACAACTTTGCAAAACTTGCATATTCCAACGAGTTACATTGATTTCTACCTGGGTACCTTGTCTGACTTAATGTAACAGGATGCTTGATACCTTACGATATCAAATTCAGTAGTTACAGTCAGAAGTTAGCAAGGCTGCTGTGGCAGTCTGTAACTCTACACTCGCCTGGGGGCCACTATCCTTTTCCATAGTCGAAACAACAATTGCCATGTAAAACACATGCTCCACTTTTTAATACACAGTACCTTGTCTCTGGGCTCGGTAGGCCAACCCTAGAGGTGATTTACATGTTTTAAAAATGGCAGACTTGTCTGCCATTGCTTAAAATTGCAAATTCGAGTTGGCAGTTTAAAACTGCCTTTCAAGTCTGCAGTGGCAGACTAGGGGCCATGTTCTACCTTTGTCACGTCCTGGGAGGCACAGCCAGTGCTGCAATCCTTGAATTGACTCTATAAATTACCGTCCCTGGGTACCCTGGTACAATACACTAGGGGCTTACAGGTAAGTTTCCTTAAGCCAATTGGGTATTAGCCAAATAAACATACACAGTTCAAGGTGAGGGCACTGTACTGAGGTCGGCTTAGCAGGCTTCAGTTAACTCGAGGTCGAAAAACCAGCAGTGTAAGTCCAAAGCTTTGGGTGTGACCACATAAAACAAACATTTCCTTACACCAATGCATTGTTTCTGGGTTGGGGCAGCCATCTGGGAGAGGTGGAGGTCAAGGGCTTCTGGTCTCTGGCAGAGTCCCTGCTCCATAGCAACATTCTGGAGCTGAGAAGCTATATTCTTGGCACTGAAAGCCTTCCTGCAATCCATGATGTAGAGGCTGGTTAAAGGGCTCACGGACAATACCACCGCCATGGGGATACTGCAACAAACAGTGGGGGGGAAATGGACTGTGTGCCAGGAGGCCTTGCGCTCTAGATGTGACTGGGCCACTGTAGGAAGTTGGCTCTGTATGTGCTATTTCAAAGTAAGGAATAGCATGCACAGAGTCCAAGGGTTCCCCTTAGAGGTAAAATAGTGGTAAAAATAGATAATACTAATGCTCTATTTTGTGGTAGTGTGGTCGAGCAGTAGGCTTATCCAAGGAGTAGTGTTAAGCATTTGTTGTACATACACATAGACAATAAATGAGGTACACACACTCAGAGACAAATCCAGCCAATAGGTTTTTGTATAGAAAAATATCTTTTCTTAGTTTATTTTAAGAACCACAGGTTCAAATTCTACATGTAATATCTCATTCGAAAGGTATTGCAGGTAAGTACTTTAGGAACTTTAAATCATAAAAATTGCATGTATACTTTTCAAGTTATTGACAAATAGCTGTTTTAAAAGTGGACACTTAGTGCAATTTTCACAGTTCCTAGGGGAGGTAAGTATTTGTTAGGTTAACCAGGTAAGTAGGACACTTACAGGGCTTAGTTCTTGGTCCAAAGTAGCCCACCGTTGGGGGTTCAGAGCAACCCCAAAGTCACCACACCAGCAGCTCAGGGCCGGTCAGGTGCAGAGTTCAAAGTGGTGCCCAAACCATATAGGCTAGAATGGAGAGAAGGGGGTGCCCCGGTTCCGGTCTGCTTGCAGGTAAGTACCCGCGTCTTCGGAGGGCAGACCAGGGGGGTTTTGTAGGGCACCGGGGGGGACACAAGCCCACACAGAAATTTCACCCTCAGCAGCGCGGGGGCGGCCGGGTGCAGTGTAGAAACAGGCGTCGGGTTCGCAATGTTAGTCTATGAGAGATCTCGGGATCTCTTCAGCGCTGCAGGCAGGCAAGGGGGGGATTCCTCGGGGAAACCTCCACTTGGGCAAGGGAGAGGGACTCCTGGGGGTCACTTCTCCAGTGAAAGTCCGGTCCTTCAGGTCCTGGGGGCTGCGGGTGCAGGGTCTCTCCCAGGCGTCGGGACTTTAGGATTCAAAGAGTCGCGGTCAGGGGAAGCCTCGGGATTCCCTCTGCAGGCGGCGCTGTGGGGGCTCAGGGGGGACAGGTTTTGGTACTCACAGTATCAGAGTAGTCCTGGGGTCCCTCCTGAGGTGTTGGATCTCCACCAGCCGAGTCGGGGTCGCCGGGTGCAGTGTTGCAAGTCTCACGCTTCTTGCGGGGAGCTTGCAGGGTTCTTTCAAGGCTGCTGGAAACAAAGTTGCAGTCTTTCTTGGAGCAGGTCCGCTGTCCTCGGGAGTTTCTTGTCTTTTCGAAGCAGGGGCAGTCCTCAGAGGATGTCGAGGTCGCTGGTCCCTTTGGAAGGCGTCGCTGGAGCAGGATCTTTGGAAGGCAGGAGACAGGCCGGTGAGTTTCTGGAGCCGAGGCAGTTGTCGTCTTCTGGTCTTCCTCTGCAGGGGTTTTCAGCTAGGCAGTCCTTCTTCTTGTAGTTGCAGGAATCTGATTTTCTAGGGTTCAGGGTAGCCCTTAAATACTAAATTTAAGGGCGTGTTTAGGTCTGGGGGGTTAGTAGCCAATGGCTACTAGCCCTGAGGGTGGGTACACCCTCTTTGTGCCTCCTCCCAAGGGGAGGGGGTCACAATCCTAACCCTATTGGGGGAATCCTCCATCTGCAAGATGGAGGATTTCTAAAAGTCAGAGTCACCTCAGCTCAGGACACCTTAGGGGCTGTCCTGACTGGCCAGTGACTCCTCCTTGTTGCTTTCTTTGTTCCCTCCAGCCTTGCCGCCAAAAGTGGGGGCCGTGGCCGGAGGGGGCGGGCAACTCCACTAAGCTGGAGTGCCCTGCTGGGCTGTGACAAAGGGGTGAGCCTTTGAGGCTCACCGCCAGGTGTTACAGCTCCTGCCTGGGGGAGGTGTTAGCATCTCCACCCAGTGCAGGCTTTGTTACTGGCCTCAGAGTGACAAAGGCACTCTCCCCATGGGGCCAGCAACATGTCTCTGGTGTGGCAGGCTGCTGGAACTAGTCAGCCTACACAGACAGTTGGTTAAGTTTCAGGGGGCACCTCTAAGGTGCCCTCTGTGGTGTATTTTACAATAAAATGTACACTGGCATCAGTGTGCATTTATTGTGCTGAGAAGTTTGATACCAAACTTCCCAGTTTTCAGTGTAGCCATTATGGTGCTGTGGAGTTCGTGTTTGACAGACTCCCAGACCATATACTCTTATGGCTACCCTGCACTTACAATGTCTAAGGTTTTGTTTAGACACTGTAGGGGTACCATGCTCATGCACTGGTACCCTCACCTATGGTATAGTGCACCCTGCCTTAGGGCTGTAAGGCCTGCTAGAGGGGTGTCTTACCTATACTGCATAGGCAGTGAGAGGCTGGCATGGCACCCTGAGGGGAGTGCCATGTCGACTTACTCGTTTTGTCCTCACTAGCACACACAAGCTGGCAAGCAGTGTGTCTGTGCTGAGTGAGAGGTCTCCAGGGTGGCATAAGGCATGCTGCAGCCCTTAGAGACCTTCCTTGGCATCAGGGCCCTTGGTACTAGAAGTACCAGTTACAAGGGACTTATCTGGATGCCAGGGTCTGCCAATTGTGGATACAAAAGTACAGGTTAGGGAAAGAACACTGGTGTTGGGGCCTGGTTAGCAGGCCTCAGCACACTTTCAATTGTAAACATAGCATCAGCAAAGGCAAAAAGTCAGGGGGCAACCATGCCAAGGAGGCATTTCCTTACACAACCCCCCCCCCCCAAACGAAAGAGGATGAGACTAACCTTTCCCAAGAGAGTCTTCATTTTCTAAGTGGAAGAACCTGGAAAGGCCATCTGCATTGGCATGGGCAGTCCCAGGTCTGTGTTCCACTATAAAGTCCATTCCCTGTAGGGAGATGGACCACCTCAACAGTTTAGGATTTTCACCTTTCATTTGCATCAGCCATTTGAGAGGTCTGTGGTCAGTTTGAACTAGGAAGTGAGTCCCAAAGAGGTATGGTCTCAGCTTCTTCAGGGACCAAACCACAGCAAAGGCCTCCCTCTCAATGGCACTCCAACGCTGCTCCCTGGGGAGTAACCTCCTGCTAATGAAAGCAACAGGCTGGTCAAGGCCATCATCATTTGTTTGGGACAAAACTGCCCCTATCCCATGTTCAGAGGCATCAGTCTGCACAATGAACTGCTTAGAATAATCTGGAGCTTTTAGAACTGGTGCTGAGCACATTGCTTGTTTCAGGGTGTCAAAGGCCTGTTGGCATTCCACAGTCCAGTTCACTTTCTTGGGCATTTTCTTGGAGGTGAGTTCAGTGAGGGCTGTCACAATGGATCCATATCCCTTCACAAACCTCCTGTAATACCCAGTCAAGCCAAGGAATGCCCTGACTTGAGTCTGGGTTTTTGGAGCTACCCAGTCCAGAATAGTCTGGATCTTGGGTTGGAGTGGCTGAACTTGGCCTCCACCTACAAGGTGGCCCAAGTAAACCACAGTTCCCTGCCCTATCTGGCATTTGGATGCCTTGATAGAGAGGCCTGCAGATTGCAGAGCCTTCAAAACCTTCTTCAGGTGGACCAGGTGATCCTGCCAGGTGGAGCTAAAGACAGCAATATCATCAAGATAAGCTGTGCTAAAGGACTCCAAGCCAGCAAGGACTTGATTCACCAACCTTTGGAAGGTGGCAGGGGCATTCTTTAAACCAAAGGGCATAACAGTAAACTGATAATGCCCATCAGGTGTGGAGAATGCTGTTTTCTCTTTTGCTCCAGGTGCCATTTTTATTTGCCAGTACCCTGCTGTCAAGTCAAAGGTACTTAAGAATTTGGCAGCACCTAATTTGTCTATGAGCTCATCAGCTCTAGGAATTGGATGAGCATCTGTCTTGGTGACAGAATTGAGCCCTCTGTAGTCCACACAAAACCTCATCTCTTTCTTTCCATCTTTGGTGTGAGGTTTGGGGACTAAGACCACTGGGCTAGCCCAGGGGCTGTCGGAGCGCTCAATTACTCCCAATTCCAGCATCTTGTGGACTTCCACCTTGATGCTTTCCTTAACATGGTCAGACTGTCTAAAGATTTTGTTTTTGACAGGCATGCTGTCTCCTGTGTCCACATCATGGGTACACAGGTGTGTCTGACCAGGGGTTAAGGAGAAGAGTTCAGGAAACTGTTGTAGGACTCTCCTACAATCAGCTTGCTGTTGGCCAGAGAGGGTGTCTGAGTAGATCACTCCATCTACTGTGCCATCTTTTGGGTCTGATGACAAAAGATCAGGGAGAGGTTCACTCTCTGCCTCCTGATCCTCATCTGTTACCATCAACAGATTCACATCAGCCCTGTCATGGAAGAGCTTAAGGCGGTTCACATGGATCACCCTCTTGGGGCTCCTGCTTGTGCCCAGGTCCACCAGGTAGGTGACCTGACTCTTCCTTTCTAGCACTGTGTAAGGGCCACTCCATTTGTCCTGGAGTGCCCTGGGAGCCACAGGCTCCAGAACCCAGACTTTCTGCCCTGGTTGGAACTCAACCAGTGCAGCCTTTTGGTCATACCAAAACTTCTGGAGCTGTTGGCTGGCCTCAAGGTTTTTGGTTGCCTTTTCCATGTACTCTGCCATTCTAGAGCGAAGGCCAAGTACATAGTCCACTATGTCCTGTTTAGGCTCATGGAGAGGTCTCTCCCAGCCTTCTTTAACAAGGGCAAGTGGTCCCCTTACAGGATGACCAAACAGAAGTTCAAAGGGTGAGAACCCTACTCCCTTCTGTGGTACCTCCCTGTAAGCGAAAAGCAGACATGGCAGGAGGACATCCCATCTCCTTTTGAGTTTTTCTGGGAGCCCCATGATCATGCCCTTTAATGTCTTGTTGAATCTCTCAACTAAGCCATTAGTTTGTGGATGGTAAGGTGTAGTGAATTTATAAGTCACTCCACACTCATTCCACATATGTTTCAGGTATGCTGACATGAAGTTGGTACCTCTGTCAGACACCACCTCCTTAGGAAAACCCACTCTGGTAAAGATACCAATGAGGGCCTTGGCTACTGCAGGGGCAGTAGTCGACCTAAGGGGAATAGCTTCAGGATACCTGGTAGCATGATCCACTACTACCAGGATATACATATTTCCTGAGGCTGTGGGAGGTTCCAGTGGACCAACTATGTCCACACCCACTCTTTCAAAGGGGACCCCCACCACTGGAAGTGGAATGAGGGGGGCCTTTGGGTGCCCACCTGTCTTACCACTGGCTTGACAGGTGGGGCAGGAGAGGCAAATCTCCTTAACCATGTTGGACATATTGGGCCAGTAGAAGTGGTTGACTAGCCTCTCCCACGTCTTGGTTTGTCCCAAATGTCCAGCAAGGGGAATGTCATGGGCCAATGTTAGGATGAACTCTCTGAACAGCTGAGGCACTACCACTCTCCTAGTGGCACCAGGTTTGGGGTCTCTGGCCTCAGTGTACAGGAGTCCATCTTCCCAATAGACCCTATGTGTTCCATTTTTCTTGCCCTTGGACTCTTCAGCAGCTTGCTGCCTAAGGCCTTCAAGAGAGGGACAGGTTTCTTGTCCCTTACACAGCTCCTCCCTTGAGGGTCCCCCTGGGCCTAAGAGCTCAACCTGATAAGGTTCAAGCTCCAAAGGCTCAGTTCCCTCAGAGGGCAGAACTTCTTCCTGAGAAGAGAGGTTCCCTTTCTTTTGCTGTGTTGCAGTTGGTTTCCCAACTGACTTTCCTGTTCTCTTGGTAGGCTGGGCCATTCTTCCAGACTCCAGCTCTACTTGTTCACCCTGTGCCTTGCACTGTGCTCTTGTTTTCACACACACCAGTTCAGGGATACCCAGCATTGCTGCATGGGTTTTTAGTTCTACCTCAGCCCATGCTGAGGACTCCAGGTCATTTCCAAGCAGACAGTCCACTGGGATATTTGAGGAGACCACCACCTGCTTCAGGCCATTGACCCCTCCCCATTCTAAAGTAACCATTGCCATGGGATGTACTTTTCTCTGATTGTCAGCGTTGGTGACTGTGTAAGTTTTTCCAGTCAGGTATTGGCCAGGGGAAACCAGTTTCTCTGTCACCATGGTGACACTGGCACCTGTATCCCTCAGGCCCTCTATTCTAGTCCCATTAATTAAGAGTTGCTGTCTGTATTTTTGCATGTTAGGCGGCCAGACAGCTAGTGTGGCTAAATCCACCCCACCCTCAGAAACTAGAGTAGCTTCAGTGTGGACCCTGATTTGCTCTGGGCACACTGTTGATCCCACTTGGAGACTAGCCATACCAGTGTTACCTGGATGGGAGTTTGGAGTGGAACCTTTCTTGGGACAGGCCTTGTCTCCAGTTTGGTGTCCATGCTGTTTACAGCTATGACACCAGGCCTTTTTGGGATCAAAGTTTTTACCCTTGTACCCATTGTTTTGTGAAGAGGCTCTGGGCCCACCCTCCTGTGCAGGTTTTTGGGGGCCTGTAGAAGACTCTTTACTATTTTTAGTTTTGGTTGTCTCATCACCCTTCCCCTGGGGAGTCTTTGTGACCCCTTTCTTTTGGTCACCCCCTGTTGAAGTCTTGGACACCCTTGTCTTGACCCAATGGTCCGCCTTCTTTCCCAATTCTTGGGGAGAAATTGGTCCTAGGTCTACCAGATGCTGATGCAGTTTATCATTGAAACAATTACTCAATAGGTGTTCTTTCACAAATAAATTGTACAGCCCATCATAATTACTTACACCACTGCCTTGAATCCAACCATCTAGTGTTTTCACTGAGTAGTCTACAAAGTCAACCCAGGTCTGGCTCGAGGATTTTTGAGCCCCCCTGAATCTAATCCTATACTCCTCAGTGGAGAATCCAAAGCCCTCAATCAGGGTACCCTTCATGAGGTCATAAGATTCTGCATCTTGTCCAGAGAGTGTGAGGAGTCTATCCCTACACTTTCCTGTGAACATTTCCCAAAGGAGAGCACCCCAGTGAGATCTGTTCACTTTTCTGGTTACACAAGCCCTCTCAAAAGCTGTGAACCATTTGGTGATGTCATCACCATCTTCATATTTAGTTACAATCCCTTTAGGGATTTTCAACATGTCAGGAGAATCTCTGACCCTATTTATGTTGCTGCCACCATTGATGGGTCCTAGGCCCATCTCTTGTCTTTCCCTCTCTATGGCTAGGATCTGTCTTTCCAAAGCCAATCTTTTGGCCATCCTGGCTAACTGGATGTCCTCTTCACTGGGGCTATCCTCCGTGATTTCAGAGGTGTTGGTCTCTCCTGTGAGGGAACCAGCATCTCTGACTATTATTTTTGGAGTCAGGGTTTGAGGGACCCTGTTCTCCCTAGATAGGATTGGTAGGGGGGAATTGTCCTCCAAGTCACTATCCTCTTCCTCTGAGTTGCCACCCTCAGAGGGGTTGGCCTTTTCAAACTCTGCCAAAAGCTCCTGGAGCTGTATTATGGTAGGTTTGGGGCCCATTGTTATTTTCTTTATTTTACAGAGTGACCTTAGCTCCCTCATCTTAAGATGGAGGTAAGGTGTGGTGTCGAGTTCCACCACAGTCACATCTGTGCTAGACATTTTGCTTCTAAAAGTTGGAATACTTTTTAAGAATCTACAACTGGTTCTAGAATCTAATTCAAACTTTTACAAACTTTTAAACTCTAAAAGAAATGCTAAACAGGATCTAACACAAGGCCCTAGCAGGTCTTTTAAGAATTTAGAAAACTTTTCAAATTGCAAAAATCAATTTCTAATGACAATTTTGGAATTTGTCGTGTGATCAGGTATTGGCTGAGTAGTCCAGCAAATGCAAAGTCTTGTATCCCACCGCTGATCCACCAATGTAGGAAGTTGGCTCTGTATGTGCTATTTCAAAGTAAGGAATAGCATGCACAGAGTCCAAGGGTTCCCCTTAGAGGTAAAATAGTGGTAAAAATAGATAATACTAATGCTCTATTTTGTGGTAGTGTGGTCGAGCAGTAGGCTTATCCAAGGAGTAGTGTTAAGCATTTGTTGTACATACACATAGACAATAAATGAGGTACACACACTCAGAGACAAATCCAGCCAATAGGTTTTTGTATAGAAAAATATCTTTTCTTAGTTTATTTTAGGAACCACAGGTTCAAATTCTACATGTAATATCTCATTCGAAAGGTATTGCAGGTAAGTACTTTAGGAACTTTAAATCATAAAAATTGCATGTATACTTTTCAAGTTATTGACAAATAGCTGTTTTAAAAGTGGACACTTAGTGCAATTTTCACAGTTCCTAGGGGAGGTAAGTATTTGTTAGGTTAACCAGGTAAGTAGGACACTTACAGGGCTTAGTTCTTGGTCCAAAGTAGCCCACCGTTGGGGGTTCAGAGCAACCCCAAAGTCACCACACCAGCAGCTCAGGGCCGGTCAGGTGCAGAGTTCAAAGTGGTGCCCAAACCATATAGGCTAGAATGGAGAGAAGGGGGTGCCCCGGTTCCGGTCTGCTTGCAGGTAAGTACCCGCGTCTTCGGAGGGCAGACCAGGGGGGTTTTGTAGGGCACCGGGGGGGACACAAGCCCACACAGAAATTTCACCCTCAGCAGCGCGGGGGCGGCCGGGTGCAGTGTAGAAACAGGCGTCGGGTTCGCAATGTTAGTCTATGAGAGATCTCGGGATCTCTTCAGCGCTGCAGGCAGGCAAGGGGGGGATTCCTCGGGGAAACCTCCACTTGGGCAAGGGAGAGGGACTCCTGGGGGTCACTTCTCCAGTGAAAGTCCGGTCCTTCAGGTCCTGGGGGCTGCGGGTGCAGGGTCTCTCCCAGGCGTCGGGACTTTAGGATTCAAAGAGTCGCGGTCAGGGGAAGCCTCGGGATTCCCTCTGCAGGCGGCGCTGTGGGGGCTCAGGGGGGACAGGTTTTGGTACTCACAGTATCAGAGTAGTCCTGGGGTCCCTCCTGAGGTGTTGGATCTCCACCAGCCGAGTCGGGGTCGCCGGGTGCAGTGTTGCAAGTCTCACGCTTCTTGCGGGGAGCTTGCAGGGTTCTTTCAAGGCTGCTGGAAACAAAGTTGCAGTCTTTCTTGGAGCAGGTCCGCTGTCCTCGGGAGTTTCTTGTCTTTTCGAAGCAGGGGCAGTCCTCAGAGGATGTCGAGGTCGCTGGTCCCTTTGGAAGGCGTCGCTGGAGCAGGATCTTTGGAAGGCAGGAGACAGGCCGGTGAGTTTCTGGAGCCGAGGCAGTTGTCGTCTTCTGGTCTTCCTCTGCAGGGGTTTTCAGCTAGGCAGTCCTTCTTCTTGTAGTTGCAGGAATCTGATTTTCTAGGGTTCAGGGTAGCCCTTAGATACTAAATTTAAGGGCGTGTTTAGGTCTGGGGGGTTAGTAGCCAATGGCTACTAGCCCTGAGGGTGGGTACACCCTCTTTGTGCCTCCTCCCAAGGGGAGGGGGTCACAATCCTAACCCTATTGGGGGAATCCTCCATCTGCAAGATGGAGGATTTCTAAAAGTTAGAGTCACTTCAGCTCAGGACACCTTAGGGGCTGTCCTGACTGGCCAGTGACTCCTCCTTGTTGCTTTCTTTGTTCCCTCCAGCCTTGCCGCCAAAAGTGGGGGCCGTGGCCGGAGGGGGCGGGCAACTCCACTAAGCTGGAGTGCCCTGCTGGGCTGTGACAAAGGGGTGAGCCTTTGAGGCTCACCGCCAGGTGTTACAGCTCCTGCCTGGGGGAGGTGTTAGCATCTCCACCCAGTGCAGGCTTTGTTACTGGCCTCAGAGTGACAAAGGCACTCTCCCCATGGGGCCAGCAACATGTCTCTGGTGTGGCAGGCTGCTGGAACTAGTCAGCCTACACAGACAGTTGGTTAAGTTTCAGGGGGCACCTCTAAGGTGCCCTCTGTGGTGTATTTTACAATAAAATGTACACTGGCATCAGTGTGCATTTATTGTGCTGAGAAGTTTGATACCAAACTTCCCAGTTTTCAGTGTAGCCATTATGGTGCTGTGGAGTTCGTGTTTGACAGACTCCCAGACCATATACTCTTATGGCTACCCTGCACTTACAATGTCTAAGGTTTTGTTTAGACACTGTAGGGGTACCATGCTCATGCACTGGTACCCTCACCTATGGTATAGTGCACCCTGCCTTAGGGCTGTAAGGCCTGCTAGAGGGGTGTCTTACCTATACTGCATAGGCAGTGAGAGGCTGGCATGGCACCCTGAGGGGAGTGCCATGTCGACTTACTCGTTTTGTCCTCACTAGCACACACAAGCTGGCAAGCAGTGTGTCTGTGCTGAGTGAGAGGTCTCCAGGGTGGCATAAGGCATGCTGCAGCCCTTAGAGACCTTCCTTGGCATCAGGGCCCTTGGTACTAGAAGTACCAGTTACAAGGGACTTATCTGGATGCCAGGGTCTGCCAATTGTGGATACAAAAGTACAGGTTAGGGAAAGAACACTGGTGTTGGGGCCTGGTTAGCAGGCCTCAGCACACTTTCAATTGTAAACATAGCATCAGCAAAGGCAAAAAGTCAGGGGGCAACCATGCCAAGGAGGCATTTCCTTACAGCCACCAAGGAATTTTCCTGTTGGTGAAGCACCTGGCCAAATACTTGAATGCCAGGGTGGACAGGCTCATCCGTTGGCGTCTAGCGGATCATGAAAGGCCGCTGCATCAGAAGGTGGCACAAGGTCTCTTCTGAAAATAGATAGAACCTTGGCTTGATATCTCTGCCACTGCCAAGAATGCTCAATGTCAGCACTTCTGTGTGTTAAAGTTTCCAAGATATCTGTTGCTTGGAGACATGTTATCTCTTGAGTGGAACTCTGGACTCTTGTATACTTTCCTGCCAGTACCACTCCTGTCTAGAGTTTTCAGGAATATCGGAACAGACTGGACCCGGCCATCCTCATTGCTCTAGATTTGGCACAGGGAGAATGCTATCCATAACTCCTGGGCTTGAACATCTGCCCTGCATTCAGACTGCCCCTCTGGGAGGATTTGGTGTTGCAAGAGAACGGTCAAGTATCCCCCCCGCAAGAAGATTTTGAAAAAAAATGGATTCAAATGGTGGATTTTACAGCACAAATATACTGCAAATTGTTGAAAAAGGGCTTCCAGATATAGCATTTTAATGCACAAGTGTGAAGAAAACATTAGAAACAAGTCAGAAATGTGCACAATCCTCAGACTGGTCTGCTTGCATTGTCTGCTTGCAAAATGACCCCCAAGCCAAGCACATCCAACCAACGGAAATAGGCATTCTAAGTCTTTCCTACCTGTAACACTTCTCTGCCTTTTTACTATGTTGGTTGATCAAATCATGAAGACCCAGACAGGTGGTAACACTGTACATGGTGGGGTGACCTGAGCGGGGCACGAGTGGAGGGGTACACCCAGGGGCTCCAACATTGGCCTTTGATTTCTGTTGGTTTATCGACTGAGCTGTGATATGAGAGGACACACCTAAGTGAATTACAGAACCTTTTATAATGCGCATTGTACCATACTTAACATAATTAAATGGTTTAGATTTCACAGGAATGTCTCCCACAGCCGGCCAATTAATCAATGCACTGGTACACTACTTCTTCCCAGTGGCGACATATGCTAAGCAGAAGTGTTGGTAGGAATTTTTGAGGCCTAGTAGCAGTGCAAGGTAACACAGCAACCGTCAAAGTGGAGTAGGGAATGACACGCTCGCTAGAAGTACATGCTTTATAATGTAAACTTAGACTGTGTACTTCTCAGAGTAGATAACATTGCACTTATCTTCCCCCATTCACGACAATCTGCCCTTTGTAGTCTGTTCAGACTAAATAAGCATTTTCTTGAAATGTTAACTTCTAAGACACAAGCTTGCGTCTTTTATGTTGTGTGTGATACTGACAGACTGTCAGACCGCTTTTTTAAAAACATCCAAACCTACTGGCCAGCCCCAGCAAACCCACATACCAGCCTGTTCGTACGTCTCAGCCAAACCTTGGCATGGCACTTTTGAACTATTAAACATGAAGCGTCCAATTGGTTGAACTCCGTTCTGTAACCCTGCAGCGCCCCAACCCCGATAAATGTATTATCCCGGTGTTATATGAGTTGGTTTGTGGTGAATCAACTCTCCTTAATGAAGCAGGGTGGGTGAGTACAGCGTGCAGATCGAGTTTCTACCCAGACTTTACATGTGCTTGGCGATGTGAAGCCACTACCGCTTGCAAGCACAGCCCTGCAATAGCGCGACTGCTGACCTGTCTGTGCTTTCAGGTGAAAGATGAAAAACACATATTTCTTGCTTGCCACCTCTGTACCTCAGTGTAAAGAAATGGCTCCCTGTTGCAGTTACCCCCCACTTTTTGCCTGATACTGATGCTGACTTGACTGAGAAGAGTGCTGGGACCCTGCTAACCAGGCCCCAGCACCAGTGTTCCTTCACCTAAAATGTACCATTGTATCCACAATTGGCACACCCTGGCATTCAGATAAGTCCCTTGTAACTGGTACTTCTAGTACCAAGGGCCCTGATGCCAAGGAAGGTCTCTAAGGGCTGCAGCATGTCTTATGCCACCCTAGAGACCCCTCACTCAGCACAGACACACTGCTTACAAGCCTGTGTGTGCTAGTGAGAACAAAATGAGTAAGTCGACATGGCACTCCCCTCAGGGTGCCATGCCAGCCTCTCACTGCCTATGCAGTATAGGTAAGACACCCCTCTAGCAGGCCTTACAGCCCTAAGGCAGGGTGCACTATACCATAGGTGAGGGTACCAGTGCATGAGCATGGTACCCCTACAGTGTCTAAACAAAACCTTAGACATTGTAAGTGCAGGGTAGCCATAAGAGTATATGGTCTGGGAGTCTGTCAAACACGAACTCCACAGCACCATGATGGCTACACTGAAAACTGGGAAGTTTGGTATCAAACTTCTCAGCACAATAAATGCACACTGATGCCAGTGTACATTTTATTGTAAAATCCACCACAGAGGGCACCTTAGAGGTGCCCCCTGAAACTTAACCAACTATCTGTGTAGGCTGACTGGTTCCAGCAGCCTGCCACACTAGAGACATGTTGCTGGCCCCATGGGGAGAGTGCCTTTGTCACTCTGAGGCCAGTAACAAAGCCTGCACTGGGTGGAGATGCTAACACCTCCCCCAGGCAGGAACTGTGACACCTGGCGGTGAGCCTCAAAGGCTCCCCCCTTTGTCACAGCCCAGCAGGGCACTCCAGCTTAGTGGAGTTGCCCGCCCCCTCCGGCCACGGCCCCCACTTTTGGCGGCAAGGCTGGAGGGAACAAAGAAAGCAACAAAGAGGAGTCACTGGCCAGTCAGGACAGCCCCTAAGGTGTCCTGAGCTGAGGTGACTCTGACTTTTAGAAATCCTCCATCGTGCAGATGGAGGATTCCCCCAATAGGGTTAGGATTGTGACCCCCTCCCCTTGGGAGGAGGCACAAAGAGGGTGTACCCACCCTCAGGGCTAGTAGCCATTGGCTACTAACCCCCCAGACCTAAACACGCCCTTAAATTTAGTATTTAAGGGCTACCCTGAACCCTAGAAAATTAGATTCCTGCAACTACAAGAAGAAGGACTGCCTAGCTGAAAACCCCTGCAGAGGAAGACCAGAAGACGACAACTGCCTTGGCTCCAGAAACTCACCGGCCTGTCTCCTGCCTTCCAAAGATCCTGCTCCAGCGACGCCTTCCAAAGGGACCAGCGACCTCGACATCCTCTGAGGACTGCCCCTGCTTCGAAAAGACAAGAAACTCCCGAGGACAGCGGACCTGCTCCAAGAAAAGCTGCAACTTTGTTTCCAGCAGCTTTAAAGAACCCTGCAAGCTCCCCGCAAGAAGCGTGAGACTTGCAACACTGCACCCGGCGACCCCGACTCGGCTGGTGGCGATCCAACACCTCAGGAGGGACCCCAGGACTACTCTAAGACTGTGAGTACAAAAACCTGTCCCCCCTGAGCCCCCACAGCGCCGCCTGCAGAGGGAATCCCGAGGCTTCCCCTGACCGCGACTCTTTGAATCCTAAGTCCCGACACCTGGGAGAGACCCTGCACCCGCAGCCCCCAGGACCGGAAGGACCGAACTTTCACTGGAGGAGTGACCCCCAGGAGTCCCTCTCCCTTGCCCAAGTGGAGGTTTCCCCGAGGAACCCCCCCCTTGCCTGCCTGCAGCGCTGAAGAGATCCCGAGATCTCTCATAGACTAACATTGCGAACCCGACGCTTGTTTCTACACTGCACCCGGCCGCCCCCGCGCTGCTGAGGGTGAAATTTCTGTGTGGGCTTGTGTCCCCCCCCCGGTGCCCTACAAAACCCCCCTGGTCTGCCCTCCGAAGACGCAGGTACTTACCTGCAAGCAGACCGGAACCGGGGCACCCCCTTCTCTCCATTCTAGCCTATGTGTTTTGGGCACCACTTTGAACTCTGCACCTGACCGGCCCTGAGCTGCTGGTGTGGTGACTTTGGGGTTGCTCTGAACCCCCAACGGTGGGCTACCTTGGACCAAGAACTAAGCCCTGTAAGTGTCTTACTTACCTGGTTAACCTAACAAATACTTACCTCCCCTAGGAACTGTGAAAATTGCACTGTGTCCACTTTTAAAACAGCTATTTGTGAATAACTTGAAAAGTATACATGCAATTTTGATGATTTGAAGTTCCTAAAGTACTTACCTGCAATACCTTTCGAATGAGATATTACATGTAGAATTTGAACCTGTAGTTCTTAAAATAAACTAAGAAAATATATTTTTCTATATAAAAACCTATTGGCTGGATTTGTCTCTGAGTGTGTGTACCTCATTTATTGTCTATGTGTATGTACAACAAATGCTTAACACTACTCCTTGGATAAGCCTACTGCTCGACCACACTACCACAAAATAGAGCATTAGTATTATCTCTTTTTGCCACTATCTTACCTCTAAGGGGAACCCTTGGACTCTGTGCATACTATTCCTTACTTTGAAATAGTGCATACAGAGCCAACTTCCTACACTCAGTATTTTATTCCATCTGTAATTCCATATGTGCATCAGTATGTGTTATCCAAAAAAGCGTCAGTGCACACGTCGTCTCCATTACTTTGCACGCACATACATGTACTATTTTATCATGCACGTCTGTATACCCAGCACTGTATAAGCAAAAAAACACACCTGTCTAATTTGCCACACTGACGCTTAAGTACATATCAGTCAGCACATAAGTGTTCTCTCCAATACATGACACATACGTGTTGACGACGTGCAAGATCATTTTACTTTTCAGAAAAAGGGTCATAGATTTCATTCATTAGCCTGCATATGCATGTTAACATGCATGTTCTTCAGAATAAACATGCTGTATTTCCCCAGCGAGCTTTATCGTTTTACCCACCACACACTTGCCAATATTGATAGACAAATATAAGAATTAGTAATCACACATGCATGTTCTCCACTATTAACATGCTGGCATTACCCAAACCGTCTTGATCGTTTTACTGCATGAATGTGTTCCTTCAGCACACACTCCCATAGTACCCTCTAAATGCGTAATGTTGCAACATGAGTGGCACAGTTTGCCCTCAAGTGGTACAGTACATTGTTCCTTCCAACATATATAGGAACACTACCTATAATTATTGCTTCCCGTCCTTGCCGTGATTTGTGAAACTTGCAAGAACACCGGAAGAGAGGTGTGGGCTTCGTGTCTGCCTCCAGCACTTCGCTAAGGCAGAAGCTGGGTTTCATCATGCAGGAGTGAGAAGAGTTCAGTGATGAGAAACTTTCATTCGCCCATTGCAAACCGTGTCTCCAATTCTGCCGCCTTAGAACTTCTCTTTTCTTTATGCTACTGAATTATCTGGGGTTTGAGTGTGCATAGGCCAGAAAGGTACTCAGTAGGTTGGCGTGAGGGTTTGCAATATGCCAGTCTCCGGTTTGATTCTGGCAGTACTAACTCAGCTTGTCACCTTACTGCTGCTGCCTTAATAACTAGCATTGGGATGTTTTTGTTCACGGACAGTTTAGAACTACAGGGAATCTTACTATCTGTACAAACCTCTACCGAAAATCTCGTTGCTCAGGCATTTTTCTTTTTTTCCAGTCATTCCTTCGTTTACAAAGCTGTCACATCTAAAAACGTAGGCCAGTGCTTTTGAGTGGCCATGTTATGTCTACCAAACCTAATATTTTGGACAGGGACATTTGCTTACAGTCCTCTCTCTGTCTGTCTCTCTCTCTCTCTCTCTCACTCTCACACACACACACACACACCCACACCCCCTCCCTTCCCTTCCCTGTCACCAGCACCAAGCGACGAAGTATGCCTGACACTCTTCCCCTTTTTCACATTCCCCTACTGCACTATACCCCTCTCACTCTAGCAGCCCCCACTTATACAATGAAACAGTATATGCAACCACTGTATGTGCATTAGTGGTACATAGTGTAAATAACTTTATATCGGCCGGAGCCATAAAAGTTCCAATGTTATCAGTTAATATACAAAATAGAAATTAAAACAGAAGGTACAAAGCATTTAATTACATTAAAATAACACAAATAGCAGCGTGATTACAGTAAAACACTGGATGCTAGAGATCTTAGTAGCTAAAAAAGTATTGGCATTCCAACTGTCAACAAAGTGACAGTGAAACAGTCCATCACATCCACCAGTGTGGAGCCTCTAAAAACGTAATCACTGGATTACAGCCCTTCTTTTCGCCCACATCAGACCCCAAAATTTAGCAACCCTACAAACATCCAGGGTGGTGTAAATGTGTGCTTTCTGACTGTGTAATTGTTTTAGTGTGGGAGAATGTGTTTGCTGTGAGTCTTCTTTTAAGTCAGACCACATTATCACGAAGTGGGGCAAGGGTTGTGTTTTCTTAAAGAGGATCGCCTCTCTTCGGGTTTCAAAACCGCATCTTCAGTTAATACGTCTCATGTGCACTCTTATTCTCAAAACGCCAACAGTAGAATATGTAATGTCTAGGCCCTTGACATAAGGCGCATATGCAGTGCATGCGTGCTAATGCTTGTTCATGTGCGCACATGACCACTGCACTGTGGGAGGTACGATGGGAAGGACCCCACACACAAGGGGCCGCTACGCATCATGCCCCTGTTTTAGTCCCGGCTCAGTTGTGTGTGGGAAGAAAGATGCTCTCTCATAGCTCTTATAGCCTCTGACTACCGACACAGCTTCAGTATTGCCCCTACGTCACAGCGTGGGTTCACATTCCAGCTGTTAATATTAAAAAAGTTGAGTACCAGGACAGAGCACACATCATAATGTGTGTTCATATACTAACTTGATTACCGAAGTCAGAATAGTTATCTCAAAAAACTATTTATAAATGGGTTTATAAACAAGAGACGTGGAGAAATACAGGGGAGGCTGTTAACACAAACATCGGTGGAGTGCGGTGTGATGCTGAAAAACTCCCCAAGATGCCGAAGGCACTTCATCCGGCATCCTGGCATAGACTAGCAGAAAAGGGGAGTAAGTTGGTTGACTAAGCATTTCTTGAACACAGTCAATAAATGAAACACATACTCAAGAAGTAACTCAAGACCAATATTTAGAAAAATAGATACTTTGTTTAACCCCTTCGCTGCCAGGCCTTTTTTTTGGCTATTTGGGGCAGTTTGCGCTGAGGCCCTCGTAACTTTTTGTCCACATAAGCTAGCCAAGCCAAATTTGCGTCCTTTTTTTCCAACATCCTAGGGATTCTAGAGGTAGCCAGACTGTGGGTTCCCCTGAAGGAGGCCAAGAAATTAGCCAAACTACAGTAAAAAGTTCGTTTTTTTCAAAAAAATGGGAAAAAGTGGCTGCAGAAGAAGGCTTGTAGTTTTTTCCCTGAAAATGGCATCAACGTTCAGGAACAGGCAGACTTGAATCAGAAAACCCAATTTTTCAACACAAATTTGGCATTTTACTGGGACATACCCCATTTTTTCAATTGTTTGTCCTTTCAGCCTCCTTCCAGTCAGTGACAGAAATGGTCGTGAAACCAATGCTGGATCCCAGAAACATAAACATTTCTGAAAAGTAGACAAAATCCTGAATTCAGCAAGGGGTCATTTGTGTAGATCCTACAAGGGTTTCCTACAGAAAATAACAACTGAAAACGAAAAATATTGAAATTGAGGTGAAAAAAAATCAATTTTTCTCTACGTTTTACTCTGTAACTTTTTCCTGCAATGTCAGATTTTCGAAAGCAATATACCGTTCTGTCTGCTGGACTCATCAGGTTGCGGGGATATATAGGGCTTGTAAGTTCATCAAGAACCCTAGGTACCCAGAGCCAATAAATGAGCTGCACCCTGCAGTGCGTTTTCATTCTATACCGGGTATACAACAATTTATTTGCTGAAATATAAAGAGTGAAAAATAGCTATCAAGAAAACCTTTGTATTTCCAAAATGGGCACAAGATAATGTGTTGAGGAGCAGTGGTTATTTGCACATCTCTGAACTCCGGGGTGACCATACTAGCATGGGAATTACAGGGCATTTCTCAAATAGATGTCTTTTTTACACACTCTCTTATATTTTGAAGGAAAAAATGTAGAGAAAGACAAGGGGCAATAACACTTGTTTTGCTAATCTATGTTCCCCCAAGTCTCCCGATAAAAATGATGACTCACTTGTGTGGGTAGGCCTAGCGCCCGCGACAGGAAATGCCCCAAAACACAACGTGGACACATCACATTTTTTGAAAGAAAACAGAGGTGTTTTTTGCAAAGTGCCTACCTGTAGAGTTTGGCCTCTAGCTCAGCCGGCACCTAGGGAAACCTACCAAACCTGTGCATTTTTTAAAACTAGAGACCTAGGGGAATCCAAGATGCGGTAACTTGTGGGGCTCTGACCAGGTTCTGTTACCCAGAATCCTTTGCAAACCTCACAATTTGGCTAAACAAACACATTTTCCTCACATTTTGGTGACAGAAAGTTCTGGAATCAGAGAGGAGCCACAAATTTCCTTCCACCCAGCGTTCCCCCAAGTCTCCCGATAAAAATGATACCTCACTTGTGTAGGTAGGCCTAGCGCCCGCTACAGGAAATGCCTCAAAACGCAACGTGGACACATCACATATTTTTAAAGAAAATAGAGGTGTTTTTTGCAAAGTGCCTACCTGTAGATTTAGGCCTCTAGCTCAGCCGGCACCTAGGGAAACCTACCAAACCTTTGCATTTTTGAAAACTAGAGACCTAGGGGAATCCACGATGGGGTGACTTGTGGGGCTCTGACCAGGTTCTGTTACCCAGAATCCTTTGCAAACCTCAAAATTTGGCTTAAAAAAACACGTTTTCCTCACATTTCCGTGACAGAAAGTTCTGGAATCTGAGAGGAGCCACAAATATCCTTCCACCCAGCGTTCCCTCAAGTCTCCCGATAAAAATGATACCTCACTTATGTGGGTAGGCCTAGCGCCCGTGACAGGAAATGCCCCCAAAACACAACGTGGACACATCAGTTTTTTTTAAAAAGAAAACAGAGGTGTTTTTTGCAAAGTGCCTACCTGTAGATTTTGGCCTCTAGCTCAGTCAGCCCCGGGGGGGGGGGGGGGGGCAAAAATGGCCTAAAATAAATGTGTCGCCGCACCCCCCCCCCCCCCCCCCCCACCACCACCCCCCACCCCCAGCGACCCTTGCCTACTTACTGCAGACGTCATTTGAACATATTACAGCAACTAGTGTAATTTCTTTTTCTCAGGGTGTAGGAAGTTGGCTCTGTATATACTATCTCAAAGTAAGAGATAGTGTGCAGAGAGTCCAAGGGTTCCCCTTAGAGGTAAGATAGTGGCAAAAAGAGATAATTCTAATGCTCTATTTTGTGGTAGTGTGGTCGAGCAGTAGGCTTATCAGAGGGTAGTGTTAAGCATTTGTAGTACACCCACAGGCAATAAATGAGGAACACACACTCAGACTTAACTCCAGGCCAATAGGTTTTTATATAGAAAAATATATTTTCTTTGTTTATTTTAAGAACCACAGGTTCAAGATTTACAAGTAATACTTCAAATTAAAGGCATTTCACTCCGGTATCTTAGGAACTTTGAATCAACACAATATCATGTACAGTTTTAGCAAAAATGGCAATAAGCTATTTTAAAACTAGACACAGTGCAATTTTCAACAGTTCCTGGGGGAATTAAGTTTTGGTTAGTTTTGCAGGTAAGTAAAACACCTACAGGGTTCAAAGTTGGGTCCAAGGTAGCCCACAGTTGGGGGTTCAGGGCAACCCCAAAGTTACCACACCAGCCGCTCAGGGCCAGTCAGGTGCAGAGGTCAAAGTGGTGCCCAAAACACATAGGCTTCAATGGAGAAGGGGGTGCCCCGGTTCCAGCCTGCCAGCAGGTAAGTACTCGCGTCTTCGGAGGGCAGACCAGGGGTGGTTTTGTAGGGCACCGGGGGGGACACAAGTCAGCACAAAAAGTACACCCTCAGCAGCACAGGGGTGGCCGGGTGCAGGGTGCAAACAGGCGTCTGGTTTGCAATTGGTTTCAATGGGAGGCCCAGGGGTCTCTTCAGCCAAGCAGGCAGGCAAGGGGGGGGGGGGGGGGGGGTTCCTCGGTGTAGCAACCACCTGGGCAAGGGAGAGGGCCACCTGGGGGTCGCTTCTGCACTGGAGGTCGGATCCTTCAGGTCCTGGGGGCTGCGGGTGCAGTGTCTTTACCAGGCGTCGGGTTATTTGAAGCAGGCAGTCGCGGTCAGGGGGAGCCTCTGGATTCCCTCAGCAGGCGTCGCTGTGGGGGCTCAAGGGGGTCAACTCTGGCTACTCATGGGCTCGCAGTCGCCAGGGAGTCCTCCCTGTAGTGTTGTTTCTCTGCAGGTCGTGCCGGGGGCGTCAGGTGCAGAGTGGGAAGTCTCACACTTCCGGCGGGAAACATGGAGTCCTTTAAAAGTTGTTTCTTTGTTGCAAGTTTCAGTCTTTGTGGAACAGGGCCGCTGTCCTCTGGAGTTTTTGGTCCTTTTAGATGCAGGGTAGTCCTCTGAGGCTTCAGAGGTCGCTGGACCCTGGGGGACGTGTCACTGTTTCTCTCGAAGTGGGGAGACCGGCCGGTAGGGCTGGGGCCAAAGCAGTTGGTGTCTCAGTCTTCTCTGCAGGGCTTCAGGTCAGCAGTCCTTCTTCGTCTTCAGGTTGCAGGAATCTATCTTCCTCGGTTCTGGGAGCCCTTAAGTACTCAATGTAGGGGGGTGTTTAGGTCTGAGAGGTTAGTAGCCAATGGCTACTGTCCTGGAGGGTGGCTACACCCTCTTTGTGCCTCCTCCCTGAGGGGAGGGGGGCACATCCCTATTCCTATTGGGGGAATCCTCCAAAATCAAGATGGAGGATTTCTAAAGGCAGGGGTCACCTCAGCTCTCAGGGCACCTTAGGGGCTGTCCTGACTGGTGGGTGACTCCTCCTGGTTTTTCTCATTATCTCCTCTGGACTTGCTGCCAAAAGTGGGGGCTGTGTACAGAGGGGCGGGCATTTTCACTAGCTGGAGTGCCCTGGGGCATTGTAACACGAAGCCTGAGCCTTTGAGGCTCACTGCTAGGTGTTACAGTTCCTGCAGGTGGGAGGTGTGAAGCACCTCCACCCAGAGCAGGCTTTTGTTTCTGTCCTCAGAGAGCACAAAGGCCCTCATCACATGGGGTCAGAAACTCGTCTCTCAGCAGCAGGCTGGCACAGACCAGTCAGTCCTGCTCTGAACAATTGGGTAAAATACAGGGGGTATCTCGAAGATGCCCTCTGTGTGCATTTTGTAATAAATCCAACACTGGCATCAGTGTGGGTTTATTATTCTGAGAAGTTTGATACCAAACTTCCCAGTATTCAGTGTAGCCATTATGGAGCTGTGGAGTTCGTTTTTGACAAACTCCCTGACCATATACTTAATATGGCCACAACTGTACTTACAATGTCTCAGAATAGACCGACACTATAGGGGCATATTGCTCATGCAGCTATGCCCTCACCTGTGGTATAGTGCACCCTGCCTTAGGGCTGTAAGGCCTGCTAGAGGGGTGGCTTACCTATGCCAAAGGCAGTATTTTGTGTGCATGGCATCCTGAGGGGGATACCATGTCGACCTTGCCATTTTCTCCCCACCGACACACACAATCTGCAATGGCAGTGTGCATGTGTTAGGTGAAGGGTCCCTTAGGGTGGCACAACATATGCTGCAGCCCTTAGGGACATTCCCTGGTCACAGGGCCCTTGGTACCACTGGTACCTTTTACAAGGGACTTATCTGTGTGCCAGGGGTGTGCCAATTGTGGAAACAATGGTACATTTTAGGTGAAAGAACACTGGTGCTGGGGCCCGGTTAGCAGGGTCCTAGCACACTTCTTAGTCAAGTCAGCGTCAGTATCAGGCAAAAAGTGGGGGGTAACTGCAACAGGGAGCCATTTCCTTACACAAACCTTCCCCCCCACCCCCAAAAGCTGAGAGAGTCTTCCTAGTCCGTCAGGCGAGGAAGAATGGAGCAAATAGGCTGGTTTGTTGCAGGGCCTACTCTGCCTTACATCCTCCTGTTCAGGTCATTCCCCCTGGGGAACTGACCCAGTTCCACAGTGATAGGACCTAGTCTGAATTGCCTCTTGTCTGTCTTTTTAATGTCTTCACCCATTCTCTCTATTTTGGGGTTAGAGGTATCCACCTCTGCTAATCTTATCTTAGCCAGGGTCACCCCTAGCTTACCAACAGAGGTTACCCAGAGCTGGAGTATCCCCACCATGACCAACAGGGTCAGGGGGCCCAACTTGCTATTTGGCATGGGGTCAGACCACCATGCCAAGGATAGTGCAGCCATAAAGGCTAACACTCAGCAGAGGCCACTGACAGCTGTCAGTGCCTAGAACCACACCTTTAGCTCTTCACCTGCAAGGGAAGGAGCTAAGTTACAGGCTTCTTTGGTTTCAGGGTGCCTGTCTGCTGTGTAAGAGTGGGGGGGTTACTACATCTTGTAGTAAACACCCTTCTTCCACTCTTTCTTCTGTTAACTGAGGAGCCACACACTCAGGTTTAACAGTTGCCTGACTAGCCAGGACTTCTTGTGGGTCAGGTTGGACTTCATCAGTGCCATTTTTGGAGTTCTCCCCTACTGGAGCCAGAATCTCCTTGGCTTGCTGGAACCTTGGCTAAAGGTTGTCCACCTTTCCTACTCTGTTTTCCTTTCTTTTTCTTTTGGGGCCTACTTGCAGTTACTGAAGGGGTAGCACCTCCAGAATCCTTGGGACAGGACTGGCACTGGACCAGTTCCTCTCTTGGGCTCTGACTAACCTCTGGGTAATCATTTCCAAGGAGACAATCAAGGGGAGGTCTGTACTGACTACCACCCTTCTCCAGCTAAAGGTCCCACCCATTTCTATGGGCACAAAAGCCACAGGCCTATCAGTGACCCTGTCTGGGCTAACTCTTACTCTGGCAGCCTCACCTGGGATGTACTGGTTTGAGAACACCAGCCTGTCGTGCACAATAGTTTGACTGGCACAAATGTCTCTCAGGGCAGTGGCTGGCATTCCATTCACCAGTAGGTGGTGGAAGTGTCTACTTCCCTCTGGAATCTCCAACTCACCTGTTGGGCCCTTTTTCCAGTTGAAGACTATGAAGACCTCCTCATCTAAGGAGTCATCTCCAATGGCTACACTGGTCACCCCTGGGATTTTGCTAGGGGGTTTGTTTTGGGGACAAGTGTCCTTGGTGTGGTGCCCTGTCTGTCTCCAGTTTTGGCACCAAGCCATAGCGGCATCCCAGTTCTTACCCTGGTACCCACCTTTGTTTTGGCTTGTGTCTTGGGGTCCACCGACCTGGTCTGGTTTTTGGGGGCCTACAAGAGGACTCTTTTTCTTTATTTCTAGTGTCACCCACTTTCTCCTGGCGAGGCTTTGTAACCCCTTTCTTTTGGTCACCCCCAGTGGAAGTTTTGGTTACCCTAGTCTTGACCCAGTGGTCTGCCTTCTTTCCCAATTCTTGGGGAGAAATTGGACCTAGGTCTACCAGATACTGATGCAACTTTTCATTGAAGCAGTTAATTAAAATGTGTTCTTTCATAAACAAATTATAAAGCCCAACATAGTCATGCACTTCATTTCCAGTTACCCAACCATCTAGTGTTTTCACTGAGTAGTCTACAAAATCAACCCAGGTCTGGCTTGAGGATTTTTGAGCCACCCTGAACCTAATCCTGTACTCCTCAGTGGAGAATCCAAAGCCCTCAATCAGGGTAGCCTTCATGAGGTCATAGGATTCTGCATCTTTACCAGAGAGTGTGAGGAGTCTATCCCTACACTTTCCAGTGAACATTTCCCAAAGGAGAGCTCCCCAGTGAGATCTGTTTACTTTTCTGGTTGCACAAGCCCTCTCAAAAGCTGTGAACCATTTGGTGATGTCATCACCATCTTCATATTTTGTTACAATCCCTTTGGGGAGTTGTAGGATGTCAGTATTCTCTCTGACCCTATTTATGTTGCTGCCACCATTGATGGGAGCTAAGCCCATCTCTTGTCTTTCCCTTTCTATGGCTAGGAGCTGTCTCTCCAAAGCCAATCTTTTGGCCATACTGGCTAACAGGAGGTCATCTTCATTGAGGCTGCCCTCAATGCTTCCAGAGCTGTTGTACTCTCCTGTGAGAGAAGCAACATCTCTGACTATCACATTTGGAGTCAGGGTTGGAGAAACCCTGGTCTCCCTATCTAGGGTTGGAGGTGGGAGTTCCTCCAACTCACTAGTGTCCCCCTCTGTGAGGGCATCATCAGAGGGGTTGTTTTTAGCAAACTCTGCCAAAAGCTTCTGAAGCTGTACTTTGGTAGGGTTTGAACCAGTCTTTATCTTTTTGATTTTACAGAGAGACCTTAACTTCGACATCCTAAGATGCAGGTAAGGGGTGAGGTTGAGTTCCATCACTAACTCTTCTGTGGACATTTTGTTTCTAAAAGTCGGAATACTTTTTAAGAATCTAAAACTCTCTAGAACGTAATCCAAACTTTTACAAAACTTTTAAACTCTAAAAGAAATGCTAACAGGGACTAACACAAGGCCCTGGCAGGACTTTTAAAAATTTAGAAAAATAGCTCAAATTTCAAAAATAAATTTCTAATGACAATTTTTGGAATTTAATCATGTGATCAGGTATTGGCTGAGTAGTCCAGCAAATGCAAAGTCTTGTACCCCACCGCTGATCCAACAATGTAGGAAGTTGGCTCTGTATGTACTATTTCAGAGTAAGAAATAGCATGCACAGAGTCCAAGGGTTCCCCTTAGAGGTAAGATAGGGGCAAAAAGAGATAATTCTAATGCTCGATTTTGTGGTAGTGTGGTCGAGCAGTAGGCTTATCAGAGGGTAGTGTTAAGCATTTGTTGTACACCCACAGGCAATAAATGAGGAACACACACTCGGACAATTCCAGGCCAATAGGTTTTTATATAGAAAAATATATTTTCTTAGTTTATTTTAAGAATCACAAGATTCAAATTTTAGGTAATTACATAAATTGTAAGGTACTTCACACAGGTAAGTATTGAACTTTGATTTAAAACAGCAGTACACACCGTTTTGGTTAAAATGGCAATAAGCCATTTTAAAAGTGGACACTGCGAAAAATCAACAGTTCCTGGGGGAGGTAGGTTTTGGTTAGTTTCTCAGGTAAGTAAAGTACTTGCAAAGTCAGTCTCCTGGGCATAGGCAGCCCACCGTTGGGGGTTCAAGGCAACACAGGGCCGTCAGGTGCAGAGGTCACAGGAGGGCCCAAAACACATAGGCGCCTGTGGACAGCAGGAGTGCTCCGGTTCCAGTTTGCCAACAGGTAAGTACCTGCGTCGTCTGGGAGCAGACCATGGGGGGGTTTGTAGAGCACTGGTGGGGGGGGTACACAAGCACACAAAACACACCCTCAGCGGCACAGGGGCAGCCTGGTGTAGTCTTCAAAGTAGGTGTCGGATTTGCTGTAGGAAACAATGGAGGGACCCGGGGGTCACTCTGGCGATGCAGGCAGAGCACAGGGGGGCTTCTCGGGCCAGCCACCGACTCAGCTAGGATGAGGGCCGCCTGCTGGTTACTCCTGGTCTGGTAGTTTGTTCCGCTCTGTGTTGGGGGCTGCGGGTGCAGCGCTTGGTCCAGGCGTCTGGTTCCTTTGTTACCCCAGGCAGTCGCAGTCAGGGGGAGCCTCAGGATTCTTTCTGCTGGGGTGCAGGGAGGTTGACTCAGGGTGTTCACGTTGTTGGAGTCACCTGGTAGTCCTCTGTGCAGTGTTGGTTGTCCTGAACTTGAGCCAGGGGCGTTGGGTGCAGAGTTTAAAGACTCACACTTCTGGCGGGAAGTTGGAGTCTCTTTAAAGTTGCTTATTTTGTAGCTGTTTCTGGACAGAGCTGCTGTCCTCAGGAGTTTCTTGGTCCTTTAGGTGCAGGTCAGTCTGCTGAGTCCTCAGAGGTTGCTGGTCCTGCTGGATGCGTCGCTGAGCAGGTTCTTTGAGTCTGGAGGGAGGGCGGTAGGGCTGGGGCAAAGTCAGTTGTGGTCTCTGCGGGGCTTTCAGGTCATCACTCCTTCTTCTTGTAGGTTGCAGGAATCTGATTTCCAGGGTTCAGGGTTGCCCCTAAATACTCAGTTTAGGGGTGTGTTTAAGTCTGGGGGACAGTAGCCAATGGCTATTGTCCTGGAGGGTGGCTACACCCTCTTTCTGCCTCCTCCCTGAGGGGAGGGGGGCACATCCCTGTTCCTATTGGGGGAATCCTCCAAAATCAAGATGGAGGATTTCTTAAGGCAGGGGTCACCTCAGCCCAGGACACCTTAGGGGCTGTCCTGACTGGTGGGTGACTCTTCCTTGTTTTTCTCATTATCTCCTCCAGGCTTGCCAGCAAAAGTGGGGGCTGTGTCCGGAGGGGTGGACATCTCCACCAGCTGGGATGCCCTGGGGCGCTGTAACAACAGGCATGAGCCTTTGAGGCTCACCGCCAGGTGTTAGCTCCTGCAGAGGGAGGTGAGAAGCACCTTCACCCAGTGCAGGCTTTGTTCCTGGCCACAGAGTGACAAAGGCGCTCACCCCATGTGGCCAGAAACTAGTCTGGTTGTGGCAGGCTGGCAGATACTGGTCAGCCTAACACTGGTGTTTGGACTGGTATAAAGGGGGCATCTCTAAGATGCCCTTTGTGTGCATTTTTCAATAAATCCTGCATCAGTGTGGATTTATTGTGCCGAGAGGTTTGATACCAAACTTCCTAGATTTCAGTGTAGCCATTATGGAACAGAGGAGTTCGTGTTTGACAAACTCCCAGACCAAATACTCTTTTTGGCTACCCTGCACTTAAAATGTCTAAGGTTTGGCTTAGACACTGTAGAGGCCTAGTTCTCATGCAACTATTCCCTCACCTGTGGTATGGTGTACCCTGCCTTAGGGCTGTAAGGCCTGCAAGGGGGGTGACTTACCTATGCCACAGGCAGTGACTTAGTCATTTTCTCCCCACCATCACACACAAGCTGTGAGGCAGTGTGCATGTTCTGAGTGAGGGTTCCCCTGTGTGGCATACTACATGCTGCATCCCTTAGAGACCTTCCCTGGCCACAGGGCCCTGGGTATCAGAGGTATCATTTACAGGGGACCTATATGTGTGCCAGGGCTGTGCCAATTGTGGGAACAAAGGTACAGTTTAGGGAAAGAACACTGGTGCTGGGGCCTGTTTATCAGGATCCCAGCACACTTTCAATCATAACTAGCATCAACAAAAGGCAAAAAATTAGGGCGTAACCATGCCAAGGGAGGCATTTCCCTACAGTGAGTACCTAAATGGCGACCAGGAGAGCAGAGGTAAGTTACCTGGTCTTCTCAGAGACTAACATGGGGACTTGGAAAAAGAAGATTGCAAGACCAGGACCACTCCAGTGGAACCCAATGGTGGATTCGGGTTGAAGAGGACCTGCAAAAGAAGGGGACAGAGTCCAGTCCACGCAGGAGTGTCCACGTGGGGCTGGAGCCACTAACCACCTTTCTGTGGATGAAGATCTGGTTGACGATGGAAGATGAACATCTGCTGTGGAGACCAGGAGCTGCAGAGAGGCCTCAAAGGTGTGCAGCAAATGTCCCATGCCAGTTAGCAGATGGTCAGTGGTCAGGAGGACCACCAACAAGCCTTGCCAAATTCAAATCTGGGCAGAAGAGGATTTGCTGAGAAGAATAGGACCAGCATGGTCCAGAGAACTCGACCCTTGAAAGGAAGTCCGGACTGACCCTCAGCAGTCAGGAGAGCCAGCAGAAGCAGTCGAAGCCTCCACAGGCAACCCTATGGCAGCAGACACAGTAAGCTGCAGTGAGGCCCACTCAGCACAAATGGAGAGAAGTCCCACATTGCTGGAGCAACAGATGGGAGACTGCCCTTGCAAGGATGAAGTGATGGAGGATGGGGATGCTCGGATCCTGAAGATCCCTTGTAACAGGAGACAACAAGCCTTGGTTGCTGCAAGAGTCGCAGTGCACAGGGGTACTGACTTGCAAGGAGAGCTAAGGTCTCACCGTTTCCCAATGTGGACAGCGGGTAGGGAGGACCACGGGGACCACTCCAGACCATCACCTCTGTTGCAAGATCCACACAGTTCCAAAGGTGAGCAGATCCACACAGCTGAACATCCTTGCTATAGCTGCCTGCAGATGCAGGGGAGTGACTCCTTCACTCCAAGGGTTATTCCTTCTTGCTTTGTGGTGCAACTGAAGTCTTGCTGACCCCAGAGGATGCTCAGCCAACTTAATATTGCAGTTGCTGGAAGATGCTGGGGAAACAATGTTTCAAGGCGAAGTCGTCTCTGGAGTTGCAGTTTTGTTAGTTGCTGAAGTGTCCAGTTACTGTTCCGGTGGCCAGGAGCAGAATTACACGATGCAGAGGAGTCCTGGTGGAGTCTTGCACGCCGAATCTGGGGACCCACCCGCAAGGTAGTCCCTAACTAACCTTAAAAGGGGTTTGGTGACCTTGCACCATGACAACCTATCAGGAGGGGTCTCTGACGTCACCGGGCCACTCAGATGCTCCCAGGGGCCTCTGCACATCTTGTTATCGGATAGAGACTTCTAGTTGCAGATTCCTTCCCTTAGAATTTCCCCCCCAGGCATCAGACTGGATCCAGAGATCTTTTTCTTCAAGCAATACCCTTGTGCATCTTTGGGTGGCGTCAGTGGACTCCGTGGGCATTGTTGGTGTCGTAGGCCCGTGGTGACGTCGAGAGTAGTACATAGATGCTGCCTCAGCACAGTAACGTCGGTTCAAATTTTTCCCCGTTGATCTGGAGAGAGCTACCCTAGGTCAATTGTTCATCAACTTAGACACTTTTGTCATTTTTTTTTTTTTTTTTTTGTGTGTGTGTGGAGTTTTTGGTGTGTCGAGGATAGCCCCGAAGATCGGCTTCAAACCTTCCCAGGACTGTCACCGCATGATGTCGGTGACTGATCCGCATCGTGTCTGTTTGTGGTGCCTGGAGTGCAACCACGACCCGAAGTCGTGCTCAGAGTGCCAGGCCGTGCACCCCGAAGGCCTTGAGGGAGATGTCCCTTAAGCTCATGGCGTCCTCGTCCTAGCCCTAAACTCCGCATAGGTCCCGGTCTCTCTCGAGATGAAGGTCTCAAGACTGTTCACGGAGCCACCACCACTCGTCCTCCTCAAAGTGTTCGGGTCAACCGACTTCACCCCTACGCTCGGCTGATATGATGCGGGAGGCACGCCGCCGCTCAAGGCCTCTGTCGTTGGAGCCTACTTTTGGGTCCTCTCCACGCCTCCCCAAGTTTCTGGGAGCCAGGGCGACCCCAGCCCAATTAAAGGAATTATATGAGGCCATGCGCCTCATTTTTGGGCAGTCCGACCCGCTATGTTGCCTTCGGGCCCAGGTGGACCGGTTGGAGGGTCTTCAGGTTCCTTCACCGACAGCTTTGGCCACTGACGTCCCTTCCAGATCTGCGCTCTGATCCCTACCAACGCCAGTCGTACCATCGAGACCTTCCCCGGCACCCAGTCGAATGCCCCCAGCAGTGGTGCCCACTATTGATGTCGACCCAATCCTGATCCCCGATGATTCAGTCGGACAGCGTCCGCTGACGCCACCTCCTTCGATGGGGCCTATTCACCCCAGGTTGGATTCCAACCCTTAGTCTTGTCGCGTAGGCTCTCATTATTCAAATGAGGCTACTGGATTTTGAGCAGCAGAATCGCCTGTGGTGTGGGAGTCTTACCCACTGCAGGTGACACCTGTTGCTCCAATCCAGTAGTCTCATTAGAATAATGAGAGCCTACGTGACATGGCGCCCCAGGTTCAGAGTTACCATTATGTAGCTGGACATACCTGTGGCAGGTGCACTGGTAAAATGGTTACCCGCACTTAACAAGTCCGGTGACATGGAACTGGAGTTCGTAGGGGCACCTCTGCTCATGCAGGGGTGCCCTTACACACAGGGACCTGCACCCTGCCCTCTGGGCTAGGAGGGCCTACCATAGGGGTGACTTACAGTGACCTGGTGTAGTGACCTGTGGTGAAAGGATGCATGCACCTTTTTGCGCAGGCTGCAATAGCAGGCCTGCAGACGCATTTTGCATGGGCTCCCATGGGCAGCATAATACATGCTGTAGCCCATGGGGGACACTTGGTGTACCAATCCCCTGGGTACCCATAAGGGGACACCAGTTTGCCAATTGTGGAGTGCACAAAGGTCCTAGGTAACCAGATTTGGAGGAAGAGATCACAATCACTGGGTCCTAGTTAAAAGGATCCCAGTCAAAACAGTCTAATCACACTGATAGCAGGCACAAAGTTGGGGTAACCATGCCAACATGATGGTACTTTCCTACAGTGTGAATCTACAGCATTACACACTACAGCCGCTTACAAAGTAACACTTTCATTATCTTGTGGTAACTCCTACAGGCTGATTATATATTCTTCACGTTTCCAGAGTCGGCCCTTTGCTCAGTTTATGGTTTTTCATGTAGTCCGCTTTTGTAGGTTTGAATTAATGAGGTGCTTGGGTGATATCCTGAAAATGGGGCCAAGACCCAATGTTTGTATTGATTTAGTTTTGATCTCCTAGTTCCAAAACCTTGAAAGCTGTGTAGAAGATGCAGGTTATTGGCTCTGCAAAATTATTTCCAGTCTGAAGGACCACATATGCTAAGTATCAGAATTACTATGATTATTTTTTTATTTTTCCCTTGCCAGGTTCTGCAACATGGGCTTTCCTCTCTCTCTCTCTCACACACACACTGTAAATGGAATTTTTTCTCTATCTTGAATTTACATCCTGGATATAGCCAATTCTGGTATGTTTATAAAACATGCCTAACAGTGGAAATTAGCTCACCTTGATGCACAAATGGCTTTATTCTCTCCAGAATAAGAAAAGCAATTCTGTATGAAAATTACTATCACTAAAGAACAGATTTTGTGTGAACAGTTGTAAGGAAATGGCTCCCTGTTGCAGTTCCCCCCCACTTTTTGCCTGATACTGACTTGACTGAGAAGTGTGCTGGGACCCTGCTAACTAGGCTCCAGCACCAGTGTTCTTTCACCTAAAATGTACCATTGTTTCCACAATTGGCACACCCCTGGTACACAGATAAGTCCCTTGTAAAAGGTACCAGTGGTACCAAGGGCCCTGTGACCTGGGAAGGTCTCTAAGGGTTGCAGCAAACAGCCACCCTTAAGGACCCCTCACCTAACACATGCACACTGCCATTGCAGATTGTGTGTGTTGGTGGCCATGCACACACAATACTGCCTGTGGCATAGGTAAGTCACCCCTCGAGCCCTAAGGCAGGGTGCACTATACCACAGGTGAGGGCAATATTCCACTACAGTGTCTGTCTATTCTTAGACATTGTAAGTACAGTGTGGCCATATTAGGTATTTGGTCTGTGAGTTTGTCAAAAACGAACTCCACAGCTCCATAATGGCTACACTGAATACTGGGAAGTTTGGTATCAAACTTCTCAGAATAATAAACCCACACTGATGCCAGTGTTGGATTTATTAAAAAATGCACACAGAGATGCCTCCCTGTATTTTACCCAATCCTTCAGTGCAGGGCTGACTGGTCTGTGCCAGCCTGCTGCTGAGAGACGAGTTTCTGACCCCCTGGGGTGAGAGCCTTTGTGCTCTCTGAGGCCAGAAACAAAGCCTCCACTGGGTGGAGATGCTTAACACCGCCCCCCTGCAGGAACTGTAACACCTAGCAGTGAGCATCAAAGGCTCAAGCTTCGTGTTACAGTGCCCCAGGGCACTCCAGCTAGTGGAGATGCCTGCCCCCTGGACACAGCCCCCACTTTTGGCGGCAAGCCCAGGGGAGATAATGAAAAAAACAAAGAGGAGTCACCCACCGGTCAGGACATCCCCTAAGGTGTCCTGAGCTGAGGTGACCCCTGCCTTTAGAAATCCTCCATCTTGGTTTTGGAGGATTCCCCTAATAGGATTAGGGATGTGCCCCCCCTCCCCTCAAGGAGGAGGCACAAGGAGTGTGTAGCCACCCTCAAGGACAGTAGCCATTGGCTACTGCCCTCCCAGACCTAAACACACCCCTACATTCAGTATTTAGGGGCTCCCCAGAACCTTGGAAACTAGATTCCTGCAACCTTAACAAAAAGAAGGTGAAGCCCTGCAGTGAATATGGAGACGACAACTGCTTTGGTCCCAGCCCTACCGACCTGTCTCCCAACTCCGAAGAAAACTGCAACAGTGACGCATCCAACAGGGACCAGTGACCTTTGAAGCCTCAGAGGACTGCCCTGCAACCAAGGACCAAGAAACTCCTGTGAACAGCGGCCCTGTACAACAACCTGCAACTTTCTTGCAACAAAGAAACAACTTTAAAGACTTCACGTTTCCTGCCGGAAGCGTGAGACTTTCCACTCTGCACCCGACGCCCCCGGCTCCACCTGCGGAAAACCAACACTTCAGGGAGGACTCCCCGGCGACTGCGAGCCCGTGAGTAACCAGAGATGACCCCCCTCACCCCCCACAGCAACGCCTGCAGAGGAAATCCAGACGCTCCCCCTGACCACGACTGCCTGTAACAAGGGACCCGACCCCTGGAATCAACACTGCACCCGCAGCCCCCAGGACCTGAAGGAACCGAACTCCAGTGTAGGAGCGACCCCCAGGCGACCCTCGGCCTAGCCCAGGTGGTCGCTACCCTGAGGACCCCCCCCCCGTGTCTGCCTGCATCTCTGAAGTGACCCCCAGGTCCCTCCATTGTTTCCTATCTGAAACCTGACGCCTGCTTTGCACACTGCACCCGGCGGCCCCTGTGCCGCTGAGGGTGTGTTTTGTGTGCCTACTTGTGTCCCCCTGTTCTCCATAGGTGCCTGTGTTTTGGGCACCTCTTTGACCTCTGCACCTGACTGGCCCTGAGCTGCTGGTGTGGTAACTTTGGGGTTTCCTCGAACCCCCAATGGTGGGTTGCCTATGCAGTGTTTTACTTACCTCCTAATCTAACCTTTACTTACCTCCCCCAGGAACTGTTGATTATTGCACTGTGTCCACTTTGAAAATAGCTTATTGCCATTTTTACAAAGACTGTACATGATATTGTTTTCATTCAAAGTTCCTAAAGTCTCTAAGGTAGGTACCTTACATTTAAAGTGTTTGATGTAAATCTTGAATCTGTGGGTCTTAAAATTAACTAAGAAAATATATTTTTCAATTTAAAAACCTATTGGCCTGGAGTAAGTCTTTGAGTGTGTGTTCCTCATTTATTTCCTGTGTGTGTGCAACAAATGCTTCACACTACCCTCTGATAAGCCTACTGCACGACCACACTACCACAAAATAGAGCATTAGAATTATCTACTTTTGCAACTATCTTACCTCTAAGGGGAACAATTGGACTCTGTGCACACTATTTCTTACTTTGAAATAGTAAATACAGAGCCAGCTTCCTACAACTGATCTTGTCTAAAAGTAGCTTCTCTCCATTTTGTGTGTTACCTTGTTTGTTGGTTATTTGATTTGTCTTCTATGAAGTGAAACTTCTGGGTGAAAATGGACTAAACCTTTACTTTGCTCTCTCTAGAGAAAACGGTGCAGACAGTATTTTGGATCTTGGTCTTCTTGACACATCTGATAAAGCACAGGTATGAAACTACTTAATTTGTACTAGAATGTGGAAAAGAACCATATATGGATATACCTCCTGCTGTTTGAAAAGTGACCTTATTTTTGCTGTCAAGGTTCCACAACCTATGCTCCTGAAGCACAATATAAGTATTGCAACAGTGTCTTTATATGCTAGCATCATGGACAATTTTTGGGGAGGTGAAGTCTTCTACAGACCCGAGTTTGCCAGTGTTTACCTATAATTTAATCTGCAATGTGTTGATTTATTTTCTCCTAGCGGGGATATGACCAGAATTTATTTTTATAATTTTTTTTGTTAAAAATGAGCAAGATAGCAGACAAATGGCACCCTTATATTACATTTTATTGGGACCATTGTCTCACCTTTTGAATGTTACCCAGACTGGATCTGGAACATTTACCATAGTACTTCTGTGCACTGGTAGGTGGTGCCCTTTGAGCTCCACACTGATGCCTTTTTGCCCCGTAAATGGTGTGTAGAGCCTATTCTGGTGTCACTTCTGCATGCTGACGTCATTTTCTTTCTTTCCATGTCACCAGATTTTGAACATGTCACTCCCTAAGCCTCGTAAGGACTGTTGTAAACAGATATCTGTGACAGATCCCATCAAGATATTCCTGTGGTGTCTGGGGTCAGGCCACAACTCCAAGACCTGAGAGGAATGCGTGTCAGTGCACCAGTAGGCCATCCAAGAACGGGAGGTGGAACTTTTTTACCAAAAGCTGGAAGATGCAGTGCCAGGTCCTCCTCCATGTCGAAAGCTTGTTTCCAGGATCTATAGGGCTATAAGAAATTGAAGTAGAGTTCTGCTCCGTTGTGCTCCTGATGAAGCGTGGGTACACCGCCAACAGCCCTGTTCCCGAAGTCAGCCGACTCCAGAGCCAATTCCGCAGCTTGTTCCAGCACAACCTGAATTTCCAAGGGCGTCAGCCATGCCAAATCGAAGGGTTTCGCTCAGCCATGCTCTGGCTTCAACTCCCTCTAGGACGCGCCTTTGGCCCCCACAGTACTGAGAGGCCTACCATCTGGATTACTGTCGACAGGCTTGCGCTCTTCGCTGCTTTCCGCGTGCCAGCCACTTCTCTCATCTACAGTGCCCTTACCCACTTCAGGCCCAGGCATGTCTACAACGACTTAGCCACCACAAGAAGTGGTCTTGATTGTTGTTTTCGACACCGAGTCAATCCCAGTCAAAATTCCACCCACGTCTAAACTGAAACCAATGAAGATTTCTGCTCGAGCCTTGCCACCAGCAGACAACACTCTTTACTTTCTCTGTTTGGGTGAGGCAGGGATCCTGATCAGGGTGATGCTTATGCTCGGCCCTATGCCAATGACAATTGGTATGAGGACTAGCAAGATGCTAGTGAGCTAGACACCCTCTCTTAGTTGTCCCTTTTTTCACCTCTTGGCCCAGCTCCAAATGAAATGGTGTCCTACACCATGATTATGCATAGGGCGGTTGAGGTCCTTGACGTCCAGCTTCTGATTATGGAGATGAGAACCAATGACCTGACTTAAGTCCTGCAGCCTGGCCGTACTGTTTCCGAGCTTCACCTACCCTATAAATAAGTCCTTGACAGATATTCTACTAGGGACTTGGGTTAAGCCTTTTATTGGCCCTCCAGTTAACTGGCAAATTCTCAGGGCCATTGCCCTGCTCCAAGTGACCCTGTCTTTTGTCACGACACCCTTCTCCTGAGAGTCTTGTGGTGCAGACCTCCACCAGCTAGACGAACCCCAACAGTCTTCCTACCACTCTATCTGGCAAGGAGTTGAAGCATGTTGAGAAATCGATAAACATCTCTTCTTATCCACCAATTTGGCTCTGCCATCCAATAATGCTTTCTGCTAATTAGGCTACACTCATGCCCCCAGGGACTTGAAGGCGTAAGTCCTCCCACTTGTTCATGAAGACCTTTACCCTGGAGCAAAACAATAATTTAAAAAGTGTGAAACTGAAGTCTCAAAAAGATTGAGACCTTCACCCACTAGTGTTTACCTGGGGCATACTTAATCATCGGGTCGTAACTCCAGATACCCAATGTATCACAAGGAGAGAACTACGTTGTAAGGCTTAATGGGGCCTGCGGCTAGTGTGGTTAAAATTACCCCCAACCCCTGATGTTTTATTTCTATTCACAAGAGTTTGGGTAAATTTAAATTCAGAGGGAGATGTAAACATGGGAGTAAGTCAGTGATCCCTTAAATCTAAGCTAGATCATGGTCTACATGTTTAACCAAACCTGATCAACCAGGTCTTGTGGCTTTCTTTAGGACCTATATGTACAGATCCCTAGTTTTAAGGATAAGGATGGTAATCTAGTACCAGTATGACAATGGTCTATTATATGCAAGCACAGTCACTTAAGCTCCTCTAGGTTACAATAACCAATGACCTGAAAAAGACAAATAACCTTATGTTAGTTAATATGTGTTACAGACATCATTAGTGCACATCATAGTCTCATTATTTTGCCAGAATAGCCATGGGTAGATGGAAACCTCCCATTGAAGAGAACAGGGAGTATTTTGTGACAATAACAGAAAATGTACACATAATGAACGTTTTGACCTGGAATGCAGGCATATACAGGTAAAGTGTCATCCTCGCACTCAAACATTCATACAGATAGAGAAGAGAGGGAGTACAAATGCTGCTAAAATAAGAAAAACGGTCAATACCTTGATGACAGGCTCACTATGGCCCTATATAGTGCAGTGGAGACAGGCGGACCTTGTAGTCATGGACTGTAAGGATGGTTACAAACCAAATAGACAGTCTGTGCCCCTTCCAAAAGAAAAATGTACTCACTTCAAGAGAGCCATTATTGTATTTCCACCTACTTAATCCTTAATCCTCCAAGCCCTGCAGGCTAATTTGGAGAGTCGCCATGGAGGTTTGAATGGGCCCAGTTGACGTCCGCTGATAAGGATATGCCATACACGCAGCGTAGTGTACTGCGTATGTCGCACTGCGGTTGGTGTGGGTGGAACCCAGTGAGCCTCAAAGGCAAACAAAGGACAACATGCTGCTTCTTGATTGCGGAGCGGTAGAAAGAAATTTCATCGCATGAGGTTGGAGAATGTTGAAAAAAGGGAGAGAAATAATAATCACAATCAATAAAATGTGATTCCTCCTTTTCAATCACAAGAGGATCCAGATGAACCCAGTTCATAGAAAGGGGTAACAGTCAAAACATACCCTTAATTTCAGACTCTATTTTGCAGTGATCTCAGTTTGAAAGAAAGAGAGGGCGAGAGGGAGATGAGGGGAATTGTTTACAAGAATTAGACCCCTACTGTCAGGAAACATTAATAAGCAGCTGTTGAACCAATGAGAAAGAAAGGTAAGTATTGGAGAGGAATTCTCATCAGAAGAGACATTTGGTACTCTAAGTCTTGCTTTCAGTACTACCACTCATGCTCATGGTACTAGCAGCTATTCTTGTGACGCTAACAGTCCTAATTGTAAGGACAATATAAACAGTGCAAACATTTACGTGAAAAGAGAAGGCCATCTACTAGATTTACATTTAGTAAGGGTCTACTAAGCAGGACTGTAGGAAGCTGGCCTGGTTTGTGGGGGTACCTATGGTACTTACACGTTAAACCAGGTTCAGGTATTTCCTCTTTGTGAAGTGTAGGCAGTGTCTAGAAGCCAGGCCCTCTAGAGGTAGCTATGGATGAGCAGCCAAGGCTTTTCTAGGAGACATGCAAAGCTCATGCAATACCACCGTAGTCACACAAAACTCACACACATGAAAGAAAACACTCAGTATTACAAAAATAAAGGTACTTTATTTTTGGAACAAATCACCACAAAATACTAGAAAGGTAACCTACCTGTAGGAGGTAAGTAATACACTCAATATATACACTAGTAATCAGAAACAGGCATAGAAAAGGTTAGAAAAGAGTCTAAATAGCAACCAATAGTGACCCTAGGGTGCAGCACAAACCATATACTAAAAAAATGGAATGCGAATAAGATACACCCACCTAGGTAAGTAAAATGTGTAGAGGGGAGCTGGGAGTACGAGAAAACCACAGATGCCCCCCCTTCCCAACCCATCCCCCAGCGACCACAACTGCAGGAGTAAAACACTGGATTTTCCCCAAACCACCCAAAAGGAGGAAAAGAAGAAAAAGACACTGAGACAAGACTGCAAGAAATCCAGCTGTGGATTCCTGAAGAAAGACTACCTTTGGAGGGAGGGGACCACGTTTGAGTCACAGTGGAGTCCAGGAGGGGTAGGAGCTACTATACCCACCTACCTGTGGATGCAGGAGTTGGTTGACGATGATGAAGAACAGGTCAGCATTGCAACCCTGGAGCCGGAGTAGAGTTCCTGATGGATACAGATGAAGCCCCACGCTGGAAGGAAGATTGCAGATGGGTGTTGGTGCAGGAATTCCACCAACAAGCCTTGGCAAAGGCAAACTCGCGGTTACTGGAAAAGAGGTGCCACCAGGGACCAGAAAGGTCCAGGAGGACTCAATCCAGGAGTGATAGTCACAGGGGACCCTCAGCGTCGCAGGGAGTCCACAGGAGCCGAGGCAGCACCCACAGGATGGGGGACAGGGGCGTTGCAAAATAAGCCCATGCAGTACTACAAAAGAGGATCCCACGCTGCAGGAGATCCACGCAAGAGGCTGTACTTTGCTGGATGTAGTTCTGAGGGCTGAGGCTACACATCGCCTGAAGATTCCTTGGAGGAGATGCAAACCTGCCTTGGCAACTGCAAGAGACACAGTGCACAGAAGCACTGTCCTGCGTTAGGAAGCAAAGTTGGACAGCTAGCAGAGAGGACCAAGAGGACTGCTCCGGCCCACCACCTGTGATCAGGATCTGCACTGCTCAAGATGAGGGGAGATCCAGGCAGCCGGTCGTCGCTTGTAAAAGGTGCCTGCGGTTGCAGGGAAGTGACTCCGTCACTCCAAGGGGAATCCTTCTTCTTGTGCAGGTTGAAGAGTTGCAGTCTTCTGAGGATGTACAGCCGGGGAAATGCTGCAAAGCTGTCAGGAGAAGTTGAAACAAAGTTGCAGAAGAGTCTTCATTGTAGCAGCGTTTGTCGGTGCCTGGAGGGTCCAGTCACGGTTCCAGTGGCCAGAAGTTGAAGTAGAGGTTACAGAGGAGTCCTGCTGGAATCTTGTAAGCCGAATCTGAGGACCCACCCAAGACGGAGACCCTAAATAGCTCTGAAAGAGGGAGGGGGATTTGGGCACCTCACCAGGTGACCACCTATCAGAAGATGGCTCTGACGTCACCTGCCTGACCTGGCCACTGAGATGCTCCCAGAGGCCTCTGCCCTCCTTAGATTTAAGATGGCAGAATCAAGATACCCTCTGGCGGAGGCCTGGGCACCACCCCTGGGGTGGTGATGGACAGGGAAGTGGTCACTCCCCTTTCCATTGTCCAGTTTCACGCCAGAGCAGGGACTGGAGGTCCCTGAACCAGTGGAGACTGGTTTATGCAAGGAGGGCATCAAATGTGCCATTCAAAGCATATCAGTGGCTTGAGGAGGCTACCCCTCCCAGCCCATGTAACACCTATCACCAAATGGAGAGGGTGTTACTTCTGTCTCCCAAAGGAAATCTTTTGTTCTGCTTGAGCTGATCAAGCAGCAGGAGGGCAGAAACCTGCCTGAGGGGTGTCAGCAGCTTGGGTTGCCCGGAAAACCCCAGAAGGCTGGTAGGTCCTCTAAGGAGCCCCCAGAGTGCATGGAATCATACTTCCAATACTGGCAACAGGTTTGGGGTATGATTCTGACATGTTTGGTACCAAACATGCTTTGGTTTGGAGTTACCATTATGTAGCTGGACATACGTAGTGACCTATGTCCAGTACACATGTAAAATGGCATCCCTACACTCACGAAGTCCATGAAAATGGAGCTGGAGTTCGTGGGGGCACCTCTGCTCATGCAGGGGTGCCCTCACACACAGGTACTTGCACCCTATCGTTTGGGCCAAGAGAGCCTACCATCTGGGTGAGTAACAGTGACCTGGTGCAGTGACCTGTAGTGAAAAGGGTGCATGCACCCGTTCACGCAGGCTGCAGTGGCAGGCCTGCAGATACGCTTTGCATGGTCTCGTCTTTGGTGGCACAATACATGCTGCAGCCCATGAGGAATCCCTGGTACCCCAATCCCCTGTGTACCATATACTAGGGACTTGGAATGGGGCACCAGTATGCCAAATGTGGGGTGTGTTTGGTCCAAGCAACCAAATTTAAAAGGAGAGAGCATAGTCACTGGGGTCCTGGTTAGCAGGATCCCAGTGAACACAGTCAAACACACTGACAACAGGTAACAAGCATTTACAATGCAACGGGTCTCGCGTTTGCTCATGTTAGAGCTGATCACGTTGTAAACTCCTAACCCGACTTTTCACCTATCAGGCAAAAGTGCATTTAATTTACATAACCCGAAAAAGTGAAATTAACCATGTAAAGCGCTCGACTTCTGCCAAGCGAGATCATGCTTGTAAATTAGAGAAAAAGAAGTCCACGAGCCGTACAGAAAACAGCGAGCCTCGCATGTTTTCTGTACTTGGTCGCTGCGCTCGAGGAGGGCTAGCTACCGGAAAAGGCGTGACGTATGCATGCCTTCGACTAATCAAAGCAAGCCCACGAACCAATAAAAAACACTGACGTGAAGTTGACAGGGCTCCGAGCCGTTTTCTAAATACTAAATAACGCAGGCTCGACCCTATAAAGTAGGGATAACCATGCCAGAAAGGGTGTACTTTCCTGCACATAACACTGAACTCCTTGGGATTCTCAAAAATTGACTATGCAGAAGATTTTCTCATAATAGAAGAAACTTACATTTTAGCATGCTATTTTTAGCAGTGGGCTTGTGATACATCTTCGTTTTAAGACCCCCATCTGCGGTGAATATGTCATTGTCTAAGAAGGGGGGAGTAACACTGCTCATGGTGTATATATAAAGTTCAGATAGTCATTGCATGCATTGAGCCAAGAATGAAAGTCACTATCAGTCTCTTCGTCTTTCCTATATGATCAGGATGTCATCTGTGTAGGTCTACCAAAAGGGTATCCTCAGTAAGGACAAACCTCTACTCAACATGCTATACATATAGACATCCATATCTTGGGGGAAAGGTGCTGCCCATTGACGTGCCATGGGTTTGTACATAGAGGGAGCCCTGGAACTCATTTTCCATCAAGGCAAGCCTGCAATATTCCAATACGAAATGTCAGGAAGTGTTATATTGCCAATCCTCTTTATAAAGGATCTCTTCTGTAGTCTCCAGTCACATCCTGTGCAGGCTAGTGTGAAGGCTCTTGATATACTGTACTAACCTAATTATTAAGTTTCAAGATGGATCAAAATGTAAATGTTTTAGAAGTTGTATAAGGTAGCTAGTATCTTCGAGGTAGGTTGATGTGCGCTGTACTATAGGTCGGCAAAAAAAGTCAGCAAATTGTGAAAGGGTGTCCAAGATGGAACCTACACCCAACACTATTAGGCGACCTGGAAGAGGTATCTTACTCTTATGGGACGACCGGCTCTTTTCACAGTCAAAGCAACGGTTTTGTGTTTTTACTGCCAGAACACGAAATAAGCTGCACCCTGCCTTAGGGCTCAGTATGCCTGCTCTAGAAATGACTTGCACATGTTTCAGGGGGTCATTTTGCTTTGCCTTAGCTTAAAGTGGGAAAGTTTGGCTAGCAGATGGAAACTGCTGACCAGTCTGGAATGGTGAACTTGGAGACTCTTTTTACCTTTGTCACAGTCAGGATGGAAAAACCAGTGCTGCAACCCCTGGAGTGACTGTCTAACGTACAGACCCTGGGTACCAAATACTAGGAACTTAGATGTAAGTTAGCCTATGCCAGTTGGGTATAGCCATTGTAACATACATGTTTTGGAGTCATTTAACTGACAGTGAGGTCTGGTTAGCAGGCCTTAGTGCACTTTGAGTTGAAAAACCTGCATCACCAGTCAGAAACACCTGGGAGTGTTTACAAAAAGAGCAGGAGCGGCTCCTCCATAAGAGTGGAGGTGTATCGCCCCACTAAAAAAATGCCCCAGAGCAGCTGAAAAATTAAATAGATATGACGTTATTTTTTTACCATTTTATTTTTCAGCAACCCATCCTGATCAGTGTCTCAGGATGAGGTGGGACAATTGCTGCTGAGTGGCAACAGCTGTGCGCTATGTTTAAAGTGTGCATGTCCGTTTGGCTAGCCATTTTGCGATGGCCAGCTAGGTAAGCAAATTTTAAACGTCTCTATCCCGGCTGTGTTAAAACAAAGGGGTTAGAGAAAGCACAGGCCTCCAGTGCTCTTTAGAGCTCTAAGAGAGGCAGCTCCCTCCAATCCTGGCTCTTCTCTTATGCTGTTTAATAGCACTAAGATTGACTAGTGCAGTTTCCTGGGTCCGGAGGTTCGAGGAGAGAAGACACCAGAGTTAGGAAGGTAAGGGGCAATTTGTTTATTTATATATTAATAACACCCGTGTTTTGCCCACCCCACCACTCTAAATATGGAACCCGCTACAGAAAATAGGCAAACTTCCACCCTGCCTTCCTCAAGGATTGATTACTGCTACATAACCAGCATGTGAAACCAGAACAGACTCGGGTTGCAAAAGGAAAAGGTTACTTGCCTGTAACAATTTTGCAGCTTGAAGACTTTTTCTACCCACTTTTCCAGTAAATGGTTATGGTTAGACAAAAATGAGTTAAAATAATGTAATATATGTATAAATAGCCATGAAAGATAATAGGTCACAAAAATGGGGAAATGAATCCAAAGATAACGACCAGGCCCAGTGGAATTGTGGGACTACATGCAATCTCATTGGGTGGGGGCACGGCCCAAGTGCTGGTCGATGGGGATCATTCTGGTAGTGCCATGGTAGACAGTAGCTTCTGTGGGAAATCTAGATGTGAAGAGAGGCGGCAAAGACTTCTTATTATAGAAAGGTCTTCATGTGACTTGGGAATCAAGTGATAGGCTAGAGTCTATGATTGCTCTTAGGTTTCCTGTTTGGGTTGAGGTTGTTGGATGAGGACCAAGTTATTTGCTCTAGATAGTTGTAAACTTGCGGTTTCATTGTCTGCTTCTTAAAAACTCAGTACGACATTACATTAATTGCCTCTGGATCCTTCGATTGGCTTAGAGGCAGTGGTCTAGTTCAGAAGCATCTAATCTGTTTGATTTTCCATCTGTGTCATGAAAGTAGGTTAATTTAGTTTGAAGGTCTTGATAAGATCAGGTAGCTGGTTGATGTCACCCTTTAAAAAGGCAGAGACACATGTTGGAGGGTTATGGCAGGCTAAGACTGATGCAGAAAGGGCTGCTGTCAAATTGAGTAAGTGAGGTACTGCGTCATCTGTCCGTGAGCTAGAAGGACCCAAGGTCTAGGAACATTATTTGAATGCAAAGTAAGTCTACCCTCAGTCGGAGTAAATTGTGGTGGATTGCAGAAAAAAGCAGCGATGGGGGTCTGTGTAGACAGAGTAAGGTATACTCTTCTGAAGCAAACGTCTCTGATGATCTGAGCCTATGATAATGCTTTTCATGAAGTTGGAGTTAGTTTTCCTAAAAACCATTTAAGATCGGTTGGTAATGCATAGTCTTGTGATCAAAGTGGTTGTTGTTGATGATTGTCAGATGGAAGATACCTGTTTGTCTCTTAACTAACTGTTGGCAATAGAACCATTTGTGGAAAGTTTGATACCCTTAACTGTTTGAGAAGGACAGGGGAATAATGGGGAGCCACTATTTAAGTAGATAGTTGTTTTAAAGAGGCCTATGGTGGTTGATGACTGCTCTTTGAAAGAGCATTTATCTTTAGGGAGCCACTGGGAATAATGGAATCTTTGACTTCATGGTGGATGCTTTTTTAGGTGTTGTTGGGGACATCTTATCACTTTGATTGTTTTATTCCTTCCATTAGTGATGGAGTACACGGTTTCCAGCATTAAGCTTTTTATCTGGTCATTGAACATGGGGTCTTTGGTCAATTGTGAGGTGGGCATATGTCTTCTGAAGGTATTAGTCTGGTAAACACTTTAGGAAGCCAGCCATGGAACAGCTTCACTTTTTTTTTTTTGGTTGGGTGCCAAGGAGATGGCAGTCTAGCGCAGTGAGATTGTTAGTTGCACTGTCTTTAGGTAGTCTTGTTGAGAATTGTTTGCTGTTACTATGAGTATTCAAGGGAAAATGGGGTTGAGTCCAAGGTGTGTCCAGCTGAGTTTTGGGGTCCCAAGTCATGTTGTGGGAGGTTGAGGACTTCAGTTGTTCTGGAGGGAACTTGGTTGGGTCAAATTCATCCCCAGAATGCAGAGGTTGTTTTTGGGTTACAGTGATGGCAGATATGGTGTCCAAAAACTGATTACAAGTGCTTGGTTTGGTGGGGGTGGGGTTTGGGAGGCTGGCATGCATGAGCCAAGATGGCAGCACCGTTAAATCGCTCCTAGTACCCCCATCAGTTATCAGGTAAAATGTTAATTTTTCTGGGCCCATCGAAAGATGCAGTGACCCTCCTTTACCTCTCCACAAGGCTTGGTATTTCTGGAGCTGTTGGCGGAGGCGTGGGGCCTCCTACAGCTGTACATATACAATTTTAGGCTTGCAAGTTTTGCCTTTCCGATAGCCCAGCACTGTTCCTCTGTCCTACCAGATCTGGCTGTGCTGAAGGACTAGTCGCAAGCACAGCCCAGCTATTTTACTCGCTGAGGCATCAGTTTAATCATTACATTTATGTACAGAACTAATTATTTGAGATCACACTAGCCCACACTAAACAACACGGCCTTTAAAGAGTTGTTGAGACACTCCCCTGTAAAGGGCTTTTGAAAATTCCTCTAAACTGTCACTGAATGCTCTCCCGATAGTACACAAACCTACCATTGAACAAGTTGTTCAAACATATACAATGTGGAAAACTGCTAACAAACAAGTCAAGATCACTTTTGTGGTTAAAATATAAGACAGCTACGGGTCTAGTGTCGGAAGAGGAAGCAATGCAGATTCCTGGCTAGACAAATGGGGCAAGCCTCAATTCTCAAGATAGGAGAATTCTACTAGAAATGCAAAGCAGTCTTGAGACTTTTGATACAAATATTGCCTCTTTAACAACCAGGATAGACCTGATACAACATCGCTTGCCCATTTAGCCCACCTTTATCCATTGCCTGTTGATACTTTGATTCATATGTGTACTCAGTTATCATTGGTTAGAGTTCTGATTGATGCTGTGCTTTCCACAGGTTCCTTATGTATCCACCCTATCCCCCCACCAAGACTGCTGCGAGTGATGTGCTAATTTATTTTCTTATTTAGAATTTTTGCTTTGAGACGTTCTTTAGCCTCTGGAAAGTGTAGAAAAAGAGTCAGAATTGGCGCTCCAACTTCTATGTTTGTTGATTTGACATTGCTACACCATTTCCACTGGAGTTTCTCAGATCTGCATGCAAAACGTATCATTGCTGAGGGAGGAAAAATGTTATTGTTTAAGTTATTGACATTAAAACTGACTGTCATTTCCCAGAGAAGGAACTACTTATAAAAGTTTTATGTCCACATGGAACTTAACAGTATGTGCATCTGGAGTGAAGCATATTTTTCATTGGGCTGCACTCAACATTAAGATTCATGGATCTAATCTTGACTTTTTTGTCATGCAGCAAGAAAATAGAAAACGGCATGGATCTAGTCGAAGTGTGGTCGATATGGAATTAGATGACACTGATGATGGAGATGACAATGCTCCTCTTTTCTACCAGCCTGGCAAACGAGGATTCTATACTCCAAGGCCTGGGAAAAATACAGAAGCAAGGCTTAATTGTTTCAGGAATATTGGCAGGTGGGAATTGAATCACTGTGAAGTTTCACTTAGTGTTTGCTTAGCTAATAAATTGAACAGATTCTGCATTTTGAGTGCAGCAAGAAACTGCATAATACATTAAATAGCCATTTTGGCTTTACCCGTATACGTCCAGCTGATAATTGTTTCCTTGCAAACCTGTTAAGTTGATGATAAATCAAAGATGGTGCATTTCAAGAGCTGAGATTTTAATGTACATTTTTCCTGATTCACAATTAAAAAAAGAATGAATGTATATAGAATTACCTGTAGCAGCACTGAGGAACAGTTCTTAAGCAATAAAAATTAAATGTGACCCCAAGCTTTTGAGCAAAATGACAAAACGATTCCTTTAATAATGGCTTCTGAATGTGTGCTTTTTTTGTTTTTGATGCTGTCCAAAGCCTCATGACCCCTACCCCCATGCCACTCCCATTTTCCTTTCTGACCACTTATTTTTTTCCTGCCATGAACCTGACTGCAAACCTGTTTCTGATAGCTACTCATAACCTCAGATTACTCACCTTTTTAATATTTTCCCGGCTTCAGACTGGATCTGAAAACATTTTAGCAGTACCTCTACATGCTGGAAGGTGACACCGTTTGGCTCTGTCAGTGTCATTCCACTCTGAAATGATGTGTGAAACCTCATATAGGTGCCCCTTTCATGCGCTGACATTAGTTTTTTTCTTTCCGCGTCACCAGATGTGGATCCAGAGCTGCTACTTGTCTCCTCACAGGAGAGTCTGAGGCATTTGAGTTTTGATCTGAGTCACCTTGAGGCTGCTGGTACTGATGGCCTCCTGCTGGTGAAGCATAACAGGTGGAACATGCAGGCTCGACAGTGGAATCTGAAGTCCCAGTGGGCACAGCATCAACGGGACCTCTCAGATTACATCCAGATTTCAGAGACTGCAAAAGACCTGCAGTGGAGGATGCAAGACCATGACTGGGTCAGTGGCAGACCCCTCTCCCTTAACCTGCACAGAGCTCACATTGGTGACAGATGTATCCCTTCTGGGTTGGGGAGGCCACTTTAGAGAGGTGGAGATCAGAGGCATCTGGTCTCTGGCAGAGTCCCTGCTCCGCATCAATCTTTTGGAGCTTAGGGCAATTGGCTTGGCATTGAAAGCCTCCCCCCAAAACCCCCATCTATCAAAGGAAGGCTGGTGCAGGTTCTCATGGACTACAGTACTGCCTTGTGCTGTTGCAACAAATGGTGGTGAGTGAAGTCATGCAACCGTGTCAGTAGACACGATTCCTCTGGAAGCCACTGGAACACCATGTGATTCTCATAGTGGTACACCTCCTAGTTGGATCTCTGAAAACCAGGGTTTATGAACTGAGTCAATGGAGGTGGTGCAAGGTATTTGTACCTTGGGTCAATCTGTTCACCACAGCCAAGAATACGCAATGTCCAAACTTTTGTACATTGGAGTTTCTAAGGCATCTCTCCCTTGGATGTTTTCTGTCTGGAAATGAACTTGGGACTCCTGTGTGCCTTCATACAGACACCATTTTATCACAAGTTCTGAAAAACATAAGGAACAACGGGCCCACATCATGCTAGTCTCACTGGATTGGGCACAGAGTGTTATATTGTAAGGAAATGCCTTCTTGGCATGGTTACCTCCTAACGTTTTGCCTTTGCTGATGCTAAGTTTTGATTGAAAGTGTGCTGGGACCCTGCTAACCAGGACCCAGCACCAGTGTTCTTTCCCTAAACTGTACCTTTTCTTCCCCAATTGGCACAGCCCTGGCACACAGATAAGTCCCTTGTAACTGGTACCAAGGGCCCTGATGCCAGGGAAGGTCTCTAAGGGCTGCAGCATGTCTTATGCCACCCTGCGGACCCCTCACTCAGCACATGCACACTGCCTCACAGCTTGTGTGTGCTGGTGGGGGGAACAAGTCAACATGGCACTCCCCTCAGAGTGCTATGCCAACCTCACACTGCTTGTGTGGCATAGGTAAGTCACCCCTCTTGCAGACCTTACAGCCCTAAGGCAGGGTGTACTATACCACAGGTGAGGGGATATGTGCATGAGCACTATGCCCCTACAGTGTCTAAGCAAAACCTTAGATATTGTAAGTTCAGGGTAGCCATAAGAGTATATGGTCTGGGAGTTTGTCAAACACAAACTCCACAGTTCCATATTGGCTACATTAAAATCTGGGAAGTTTGGTATCAAACTTCTGAGCACAATAAATGCACACTTAGTGTTCAATTTATTGTAACATGCACCCCTGAATACCAATCTGACTTCTAGTGTAGGCTGACCAGATTCTGCCAGCCTGCCACACACCAGACGAGTTGCTGGCACATGGGGAGAGTGCCTTTGTCACTCTGTGGCCAGAAACAAACCCTGAACTGGATGGAGGTGCTTCACACCTCCCCCTGCAGGAACTGTAACACCTGGTGGTGAGCCTCAAAGGCTCACCCCTTTTGTTACAGCACCCCAGGGCATCCCAGCTAGTGGAGATGCCTGCCCCTCTGGCCACTGCCCCTACTTCTGGCGGCAAGGCTGGAGGAGATAATGAGAAAAAGGAGTCACCCACCAGTCAGGACAGCCCCTATGGTGTCCTGAGCTGAGGCGGCCCCTGCCTTTAGAAATCCTCCATCTTAGTTTTGGAGGATTCCCCCAATAGGATTAGGGATGTTCCCCCCTCCCCACAGGGAGGAGGCACAAAGAGGGTGTAGCCACCCTCCAGGACAATAGCCATTGGCTACTGCTCCTCCCAGACCTAAACACACCCCGAAGTCTAGTATTTAAGGGCACCCCAGGAAATCAGATTCCTGCAACCTGAAGAAACAAGAAGGACTGCTGACCTACAAGCCTGCAGAGAAGACGGAAGACAACAACTGCTTTGGCTCCAGCCCTACCGGCCTGTATCCTGACTCGAAAACCTGCTCCAGCAACGCATCCGACAGGGACCAGCGACCTCTGAAGCCTCAGAGGACTGCCCTGGACTAAAGGACCAAGAAACTCCCATGAGCAGCGGCTCTGCTCAACAACAGCAACTTCTTTGCAACAAAGAAGCAACTTTCAAAGACTGCACGTTTCCCGCCGAAAGCATGAGACTTCACACTCTGCACCCGATGCCCCCGGCTCGAGATCCAAAGAACAAACACCACAGGGAGGACTCCCCGGCAACTGCGAGCCCGTGAGTAGCCAGAGACTACCTTCCTGAACCTCCACAGCGACGCCTGCATAGAGAATCCAGAGGCTCCGCCTGATCGCGCCTGCCTTTAACAAGAGACCCGACACCTGGAACCAACACTGCACCCCAGCCCCTAGGACCTGAAGGAATCGAACTTCAACGCAGGAGTGACCCCCAGGCGACCCTCTGCCTAGCCCAGGTGGTGGCTGTCCCGAGAAGCCCCCCTGTGCCTGCCTGCACCGCTAGAGTGACCCCCGGGTCCCTCCATTGATTCCTACCTGAATCCCAACGCCTGCTTTGCTCACTGCACCCAACCGCGCATGTGCCGCTGAGGGTGTACTCTGTGTACAAAACCCTCCTGATCTGCCCCCGAGGACGCAGGTACTTACCTGCTGGCAGACTGCAACAGGAGCACCCCTGTTCACCATAGGCGCCTATGTGTTTTGGGCACCTCTTTGACCTCTGCACCTGGCCGGCACTGAGCTGCTGGTGTGGTAACTTTCGGGTTGCCTTGAACCCCCAACAGTGGGCTGCCTATGCCCCAAACTTGAGACTTGTAAGTGTTTTACTTACCTCCAAAACTAACCTTTACTTACCTCCCCAGGAACTGTTGATTTTTGCACTGTGTACACTTTCAAAATAGCTTATTGCCATTTTTACAAAGACTATGTGATATTGCTTTCATTCAAAGTTCCTAAAGTATCCAAGTAAAGTACCTTACATTTAAAGTATTAACAGTAAATCTTGAACCTGTGGTTCTTAAAATAAACTAAGAAAATATATTTTTCAATATAAAAACCTATTGGCCTGGAGTAAGTCTTTGTGTGTGTGTTTCTCATTTATTGCCTGTGTGTGTACAACAAATGGTTAACACTACCCTCTGATAAGCCTATTGCTCAGCCACAATACCACAAAATAGAGCATTAGAATTATCTACTTTTGCCACTATCTTACCTCTAAGGGGAACCCTTGGACTCTGTGCACACTATTTCCTTTGAAATGCTATATACAGAGCCAACTTCCTACACCTTCTTTTTCTGAATATTTGTAATTAAACATATTTTGACGTTTACACTGGGTTCTCCCAGTGTCCTTTTTTCCTCCTCTTGTGTTAGTCTGTATTCAAGTTAGTCCCCACAGAAGGGAGTACACCTTTCAGGCTGTAACCTTCCAAAACTGTTGTACTTTCTTTTTGGGTTTTGGCGCCTTTTGAGTTGGTGCTCTCTAATGTCCTTTTATGATAACACTGTTACAGTAAGTAAATTTTACTGCACGTACTGCTGTTATGTTTTGAAACTAAGCTCAGTAGGTAGTGAAGTGGAAGGAGTATGTTTTAAGGTGCGTCTGTGAGGAAAGGTCAAGCTTGGTTTTCATTGTGCTCTTCACAGTCATAATGCCATCCTGTGTCAAACAATTGGAAATTCTGTGTTTAATTTTGATACTTGATTTTCTAGTGTTCTCAAAGTTTGTAACATTATTTGTGTTTAGGATTCTGGGACTATGCTTGCTGCAAAATGAACTATGTCCTATAACATTGAATCGGCATGTCATCAAAGTACTTCTTGGCAGAAAAGTAAGTATTATCTCCAAGAAGACCATTTTTCTATTTATTGTTATGTACTTGCTATATCTAGGTGGTGATTACATTATTGAATGCTCAGGAAATAGAAAGCCAATTTCATTGTTTTGCTTGCTACCAACTGTTGGGTTCCTGACTATTTAATGCGGATTGTTTTGAGGAAGGTACTTCACATTTTATCCTTGCTGCAGGCCATGACATGACATTGTTGAATTTGAAAAAGCAGTGTTTGAGGGATGCGTGGCTGTAGGTACACATGCTGTGCATACTTCTACTGTCTAGTGTTAGGCCCACATGTGTGCAAGTTGCTTTTCTTCAAAGAATTCTTCTGTAGACATGAGGTACTGTAACTTCACTTCTTGTTTGCAATGCACATGGTCACCAGTTCCATTGTTAGATAGTTTGCTTTCTGCTATCTGGTTCAGACATGTGCTCCCATGCCCCAGATCAACATTGCTATGGTGGTCTTTCAGCTTTCACAGTTTCAGGTCAGCAGTCCTTCTTGTTAGGTCATCAGGCGTCTGATTTCCTGGGTTCAGAGTCGCCCCTAAATACTAAATTTAGAGGTGTGTTTGGGCTGGAGGGCAGTTGCCAGTGGCTACTGTCCTGAGGGTGGCTACACCCTCCTTGCGCCTCCTCCCTATGGGGAGGGGGCACATCCCTAATCCTATTGGGCTAAATCATCCATGCTTATATGGAGGATTTTCTAAGAAAGGGGTCACCTCAGCTCTGGACACCTTAGGGGCTGTTCTGGCTGGAGAGTGACTCCTCCTTGTTGTTCTCATTAACTCCTCTGGACTTGCGGCTAAAAGAGGGGGCTGTGTCTGGGGGCGGGCATCTCCACTAGCTGGAGTGCCCTGGGGCGTTGTAAGACCAGGCTTGAGCCTTTGAGGCTCACCACCAGGTGTTACAGTTCCTGCAGGGGGAGGTGTGAGGCACCTCCACCCAGGACAGGCTTTATTCCTGGTCACAAAGTGCACAAAAGCACTCACCTCATTTGGCCAGAAACTAGTCTGGAAGTGGCAGGCTGGCAGAGACCTGTCAGCCTAGCACTAGCAGTTGGGCTGGCATGCAGGGGCCATCTCTAAAATGCCTTCTGAGTGCATTTCTCTAATCCCACACTGGCATCAGTGTGGATTTATTGTGCTGAGAAGTTTGATACCAAACTTCCCAGTATTCAGTGTAGCCATTATGGAACTGTGGCGTTCGTATTTGACAAACTCCCAGACCATATACTCTTTATGGCTACCCTGCACTTACAATGTCTAAGAATTGGCTTAGGCAGTGTAGAGGAATAGTGCTCATGCAGCTGTGACCTCACCTGTAGTATAGTGCACCCTGCCTTAGGACTGTAAGGCCTGCTAGAGGGGTGACTTGCCTATTACCGTTTACAAGGGGCTTATCTGTGTGCCAGGGCTGTGCCAATTTTGGAGACAAAGGTACAGTTTTTAGGGAAAGAACACTGGTGCTGGGGCCTGATTAGCAGGGTCCCAGCACCCTTTCAATCAAAGCTGGCATCAACTAAAGGCAAAGGTTAGGGGGTAACCATGCCAACAGTGGCATTTTCCTACACACATTGTCTGCATACATGTGCTATTTAGTGTTGGGCTTGGACACTTGCAAGTTTTTTTTATTTGATGAACGGCTTTCAAGTCACCAGATGCACTGTGACTCCACCATAAGCAGCAATGCGCAGGGGCACCAAGTTCATGTTGGAGAGTATTTTTACCCCCATCAGGTTCAGCTCTGTACTAACAGGGCTTTGAGACACTACTTCTTTCACAATTTTGTTTGTACCCACATGATTATATTTGACACCCATAACCAGTAAAAACCTTTGTCGTTCACACTTTTCCCGATGACACACTTTGCAGAGATGCAAGTCAATGTGCTAACAACAACTAATGTATTGGGGCGTCTTCGGGAGTTTCTTCGTAGAGAATGCACACAGGGTAATGGAACAGGCCCCTTTTCATACTGTTCCCCGTGTCACGTGAAGTACTCATTGTCGGACTCTTACGAGGTGTAAAACCTCTGCCTCTCCCCAGACCATGGCAACGCCTGTGATGCCTGCCTTACCTTCTGGTCAAAGGAAACTCTCCAATACAGACAGAAGAGTCATTGAAGGATTACTGATGCATCTTCTGATGCACCCAATGACACGACCATCATCTTTGGAGAGCAAACCCCTCTTGACGTCGAGGAAGGTGGGTAGGAAATGCCTCCTTGGCATGGTTACCCCCTGACTTTTTGCCTTTGCTGATGCTAAGTTATGATTTGAAAGTGTGCTGAGGCCTGCTAATCAGGCCCCCAGCACCAGTGTTCTTTCCCTAACCTGTACTTTTGTTTCCACAATTGGCACACCCTGGCATCCAGGTAAGTCCCTTGTAACTGGTACCCCGGTACCAAGGGCCCTGATGCCAGGGAAGGTCTCTAAGGGCTGCAGCATATCTTATGCCACCCTGGGGACCCCTCACTCAGCACAGACACACTGCTTGCCAGCTTGTGTGTGCTAGTGGGGATATAAAGACTAAGTCGACATGGCAGTCCCCTCAGGGTGCCATGCCAACCTCACACCGCCTACAGGTATAGATAAGTCACCCCTCTAGCAGACCTTACAGCCCTAAGGCAGGGTGCACTATACCATAGGTGAGGGCATAAGTGCATGAGCACTATGCCCCAACAGTGTCTAAGCAAAACCTTAGACATTGTAAGTGCAGGGTAGCCATAAGAGTATATGGTCTGGGAGTCTGTCATGCACGAACTCCACAGCACCATAATGGCTACACTGAAAACTGTGAAGTTTGGTATCAAACTTCTCAGCACAATAAAAGCACACTGATGCCAGTGTACATTTTATTGTAACATACACCCCAGAGGGCACCTTAGAGGTGCCCCTTGAAACTTTAACCGACTACCTGTGTAGGCTGACTGGTTTTAGCAGCCTGCCACACACCAGACATGTTGCTGGCCACATGGGGAGAGTGCCTTTGTCACTCTGTGGCTAGTAACAAAGCCTGTACTGGGTGGAGATGCTTACCACCTCCCCCTGCACGAACTGTAACACCTATCGGTGAGCCTCAAAGGCTCACCCCCTTTGTTACAGCACCCCAGAGCACTCCAGCTAGTGGAGTTGCCTGCCCCCTCCGGCCACGGCCCCACTTTTGGCGGCAAGGCCGGAAGAGATAATGAGAAAAACAAGGAGGAGTCACTGGCCAGTCAGGACAGCCCCTAAGGTGTCCTGAGGTGACTATGACTTTTAGAAATCCTCCATCTTGCAGATGGAGGATTCTCCCAATAGGGATAGGAATGTGCCCCCCTCCCCTCAGGGAGGAGGCACTGAGAGGGTGTAGCCACCCTCAAGGACAGTAGCCATTGGCCACTGCCCTCCCAGACCTAAACACACCCCTAAATTCAGTATTTAGGGGCTCCCCAGAACCTAGGAAACTAGATTCCTGCAACCTAAGAAGAAGAGGACTGCTGAACTGAAAAACCTGCAGAGAAGAAGGAGACACCAACTGCTTTGGTCCCAGCTCTACCGGCCTGTCTCCCCACTTCTAAAGACACTGCTCCAGCGACGCATTCCCAGGGTCCAGCAACCTCTGAAGCCTCAGAGGACTACCCTGCATCTAGAAGGACCAAAAACTCCAGAGGACAGCGGCTCTGTTCCACAAAGACTGCAACTTTGCAACAAAGGAGCAACTTTGAAACAACACACGTTTCCCGCTGGAAGCGTTAGACTTTGTTCTCCACAAGTCGAGCCGGGGGCGTCGGGTGCAGAGTGCAATCACTTCAGGGAGGACTCCCCGGCGACTACGAGACCGTGAATAGCCAGAGTTGCCCCCCCTGAGCTCCCACAGCGACGCCTGCAGAGGGAATCCCGAGGCTCCCCCTGACTGCGACTGCCTGCTTCAAAGACCCGACACCTGGTAAAGGCACTGCATCCGCAGCCCCCAGGACCTGAAGGATCCAACCTCCAGTGCAGGAGCGACCACCAGGTGGCCCTCTCCCTTGCCCAGGTGGTGGTTACCCAGAGGAGCCCCCCCCCCCCCCCTTGCCTGCCTGCATCGCTGAAGAGACCCCTTGGTCTCCCATTGATTTGTATTGAAAACCCAACGCTTGTTTGCACACTGCACCCGGCCGCCCCCGTGCTGCTGAGGGTGTACTTTCTGTGTGGGCTTGTGTTCCCTCCCTCCTCCCCTCCCCTCCCCTCCTGGTGCCGTACAAAACCCCCCTGGTCTGCCCTCCGAAGACACGGGTACTTACCTGCTGGCAGACTGGAACCGGGGCACCCCCTTCTCCATTGAAGCCTATGCGTTTTGGGCACCGCTTTGACCTCTGCACCTGACCAGCCCTGAGCTGCTGGTGTGGTAACTTTGGGGTTGCTCTGAACCCCCAACGGTGGGCTACCTTGGACCCAAACTTGAACCCCGTAGGTGGTTTACTTACCTGCAGAAACTAACAAACACTTACCTCCCCCAGGAACTGTTGAAAATTGCACTGTCTAGTTTTAAAATAGCTATATGTCATTTGTGTGAAAACTGTGTATGCTATTTTGCTAATTCAAAGTTCCTAAAGTACCTACCTGAAATACCTTTCATTTGAAGTATTACTTGTAAATCTCTGTAGGTGTTTTACTTACCTGCAAAACTAACCAAAACTTAATTCCCCCAGGAACTGTTGAAAATTGCACTGTCTAGTTTTAAAATAGCTTATTGCCATTTTTGCTAAAACTGTACATGATATTGTGTTGATTCAAAGTTCCTAAGATACCGGAGTGAAATGCCTTTAATTTGAAGTATTACTTGTAAATCTTGAACCTGTGGTTCTTAAAATAAACAAAGAAAATATATTTTTCTATATAAAAACCTATTGGCCTGGAGTTAAGTCTGAGTGTGTGTTCCTCATTTATTGCCTGTGTGTGTACAACAAATGCTTAACACTACTCCTCTGATAAGCCTACTGCTCGACCACACTACCACAAAATAGAGCATTAGAATTATCTCTTTTTGCCACTATCTTACCTCTAAGGGGAACCCTTGGACTCTGTGCATAATATTCCTTACTTTGAAATAGTGCATACAGTGCCAACTTCCTACAGTGGGGATGACACTCCTTCTGACATTCTGCCCCCCAACTATCGCCCAGCCTAAGGGTGGGCTTCTCCAGTGGCTCAGACCAGGAGGAAAAAGGAGGCGCTCTCAACCTCCACAACTACCAGCCCTCAAACAAAGCTCTGCATTAGGGTTGTGAGTATGGTCATCACTGGCACATAAGCTAAGCCTCTTAAGAGGACACCCAGAGAGATAGACAATTGCCCAGGGGAGTTGGGGAAGCCACTGCTACTGAAACCTGTTGAGACTGCTTCAGAAGGGAAGGCTCCATAAGAAAATAGCCATCTTGTAATCTAAACTAATATCTCTGATCATATTTTATGTTTAATCAAAGATATATTGTTTAATAAGGCACAGCTATACTATACCTTGAAGCAGCAGCTCCTCAGAAAGGAACAGAAGCTAAGGTTAGTGGATCAAATAAAGAAGTGCATGAAATAGGGGCATAAAGCATGGCAAATACAATACATTCATGCAAAAACAATGTTCTAAATGAGAAGGACTTTCCTTACGAATGTGGGGCTTTCCACACTGCACATGAAAGTGCTCGATAGGTTAGTCTTCTAATCCCTATTTTGACTTCAATCCACCCTAATTTTTCTATGATCATTCACATAGTGCAATTAATTGCAAACATTATTTAGCAATGTATCCATGTATAATTTTTATATTTTGTGTTCTACACTTCTAGGTGAATTGGCATGATTTTGCTTTTTTTGATCCAGTTATGTATGAGAGTTTACGGCAGCTTATACTCGCTTCTCAGAGTACAGATGCTGATGCAGTCTTTGCAGCAATGGACCTAGCTTTTGCAATTGACCTGTGTAAAGAGGAGGGTGGAGGACAGGTATGTACTAAATAACTAAAAATCACAACCAAAATGTAACATTTGTGAAACTTGCTACTGTTTGAGTTATTTTTTTTTTTTTTTTGTTTTTTTTTTTTTTTTACAAGTATTGCGCCTCTTAGATTATTTAGATTTTTTCTGAATTGTGTTCTTATTCAGTAGCATGGAGATATTTACATCTAAGAAAGTATAAATATGTTACGGTTGATTCAACATTAATAATCATACTAGAGACCACAACATTGACGTATTCTTAGTTGCGAGCCGTGTTGTCACTGAAAAGTTTTCCACGCCTATTTTAATGCTTCCATTTTTTTTGTATGGTCACCCCCAAAGTTTTGGAATGATGCTGCTGTTTTATGGACTCAGAGTAAACTGAGGCCTGTTAAACAGACTTAGGGCGCCTTCCCTAACCTTAAAATGTGTATGTTGGATTGGCTTATACCCAATTGGATTAAGCTAACTTAGTTGTAAGGCCTTAGTATTGTGGTACTATGGACCTATATGTTTGAGGGTCACCCCAGGGATTGCAGCACTGGTTGTGCCACCATGGGTGTGGCACAAATAAAACATGGCTCTTAGTTTACCACTGCAGACTGTAATGAGATGAGTATAGAACACTCATGTCGCCAGCCATCTGCATTTCTTTTGCAAGAGCTTAGCAGCTCCTCAGACACTGGTCTCGGCCCTCCCTGCCGCTTGTTTTCCTAATGTGTTCACAATATGTGGCTATGACCTCTGTGCTAATCTCGCCCCATTTACATTCCCATAATAAACTCCAGCAACAATCCCCATGCTTGTTCTTGTTTTGTTACTGAAACCTATCCTCATGTTGCTAATTTACCTCATTGCCTGTCTGTAGAGTCACATTTGCTGTGCATTCAAAGAGGGAGACGATTTTTTCTAGTGCACAGCAGCATTTAAATGAACTACAGGAACCTTCCCAGCTAGGGACAGTACATATATGGCATGGGACAATATGGATTAATGACAACTTACATGGTCATGGGACAATAGGTACTAAGGATGGCACTCCACTCTACGCCACTCTAAGCAACGCCACTCCACACAATACCAGTCTGCTCCACACAGTGCAATTCCGCTTCACACAATGCCACTCCACGCAACTGCATTCCACTCTACGCAACGCCACTCCACACAATGTTGCTTTGCCTACGCATCGCCACATGGCTCACGCAAAGCCATTTCACTCTATACAATGCCACTCTGCTCTGCACAGCAGCACACAACTCCACGCACTGCCACTCTATGCCACACCACTCTGCGCATTACGACTCCACACAAGTGCAGTCCACTCTATGCAGTGCAACTCCACTCTACACACTGCCACTCCACACAGCTGAACTCCACTCTACACCACTCTGTGCTGTCTTTCTATGTCATGTCACACTATTCCACTCCACTCGCATCCATGCCACTCTCTGCAATGCCTCGCGACGTGTCATTCCACCCTACACAACGTCACTCCATGCAACTGCACTCCACTGTATGCAGCACCACTCCATGCAACTGCACTCCACTCTATGCATCACCACTCCACGTAATGCCACACTTCTCTACTCCACTCCGCTCTGTGCAACTCCACTCCACTTTATGTAGTGCCACTCAACTTTATGCATTCCACTCTACTTTATGCATTCCACTCTACTTTATGCAACTCCATTCTACACCACCCCACTCACCTCTACACAGCGCCACTCCATTCTATGCCACACCACTATGCCATTCCACGCAGCACCACTCCACTCTGTGCAGCACCACTCCATGCAAAGCCACTCTACACCCGCCATTCCAATCTATGCATGACTAAAACACATTGGCAAAGCCGATAGCTCTTGCATAGGCGAGGCCTATCGACTTTGGCACACACCACACAGCAACAGGCACCCCCTCAAAAGTAATAACACACATTTGAACACAAACAATCATCCATAACTTCACAAACATACGGCTAAAAAACATTCACATTGACAACGCCAAAAGGCTCTGAGCTTAGCTATTACTGAGACCTACTGGCTTTGCCAATGCTTGTTAATATATGTAACTCACCCATAAGGTGACCTGTCGATCCCTAAGGCAGGGTGTAGGAAAGTACCCCTTTTGTCATGGTTACCGCTACACACACTTTTTTGCCCGATGGCTGATGCTAGTTTGACTGAGTGTGTGCGGGGATCCTACTAACCAGGCCTCAGCACCTATGTTCTTTCCCTAAATTCTACCATTACTTCCACAATTGGCACACCCCTGGCACACAGCTAAGTTCCTTGTAGAAGGTACCAGTGGTACTAAGGGCCCTATGGCCAAGGATGGTACATAAGGGCTGCAGCATGTTTTATGTTACACTAAGAGACCCCTTGCCAAACACATGCACCCTGCCATTGCAGATTGTGTGTGTTGGTGTGAAGAAAAAGGTAAAGTCAACATGGCATCCCTCCCTGGGTGCCATGCCCACAAACCACTCCTGGTGGCATAGGTAAGGTCACCCTTCTTGCAGGCCTTGCAGCCCTAAGGCAGGGTGCACTATACCACAGGTGAGGGCATAGCTGCATGAGCAATAAGACCCTTCACTAAGTTCATTCTTAAGCATTATAAGTGCAGTGTGGCCATATTAAGTACATGGGCTGGGAGTTTGTCATTACAAGCTCCACAGCTCCTTGATGGCTTCACTGAAGACGGGAAAGTTTGGTGTCTTAGCTCAATAAACCCACACTGTTGCCAGTATTGGATTTATTGAAAAATGCACACAAAGGGCATCTTAGAGATGCCCCCTGTATTTCACCCGACCCTTTAGGGTAAGGCTGACCAGTCTGTGCGAGCCTGCCACTAACAGACAAGTTTATGACCCCATGGGGTGAGAGCCTTTGTGCTCTCTGGGTCAGGAACAAAGCCTGTTCTGGGTGGAGGTGTTTCACATCTCCCGTTGCAGAAACTGCAACACTTGGCTGTGAGCCTTAAAGGCTCCTTTTTCGTGTTACACTGCCCCAGGGCACACCAGCTAGTGGAAGATGCCTGTCTCCCCCCCCCTCAATCTACCCCTCCCCCCATACCCCTCTCCCTCACAGACCAAGCCCCACTTTTTGCAACAGGTCCGACAGGAAAATTAGCAAACACCTTGAGGTGTGCCCACCGTAGCTAGGACCACCCCTAGGGTGCCCAGAGCTGAGGTGAACCCCTCCTGGCAAAATCCTCCATTTCGCTTTGGAGGGTATTAGCCAGAAGGGTTAGGAATGTGCCCCCCTTCCCAAAGTGAGTGAGCACAGGAAGGGTGTAACCACCCTCAGGGACATTAGCCGTTGGCTCCTGCCTTCTGACCCCTGTAACGCCCCTAAATCTAGTACTTTGGGGGCACCCCTGAACATTTGACTTTAGATTCCTGGTGACCTGACAAGAACTGAAGAGCCACACCAGCAGAGAAGACTCCAGACGACAACTGGCTTGGCCCCTGCCCTGCTGGTCTGTCTGCTACTTCAAGAATCCTGCTACAAGAATATGACTCATACTGCTGGACAAGCGACCTTTATGAACCCCCAGAGGACTGCCTGCCTGTCCAAGATCTGTTCAGGACAGCGGCCCTGTCCAAAAAGAAACCTCCAAAAGGTCTCCACAACCACCCTGGACCTGCAAGTCCTACCCACTCTGCACCAGAAGCCTGCATCCCGTGTCCAGGTGGTCCACTGGTCCAGAGAAGGTCCCAAGCGCAATTGCGACCTTGAGTCCACCTGGGTTGACCCCTCCTGACCAACACGAAAGTACCTGCAGCTTAAATAAGGAGGAATCCTGTAGGAAAACTACTCTTTTTGGCATGGTACACCCACTTTTTGCCTTGTTTATCAGTGTGTTTAGACTGTCTCCACTGGGATCCTGCTAACCATGACCCTAGTGGTTGTGCTCTCCTCCATATTTGGTTGCTCTGGTACCCTTTCACACCCCACAATTGGCATACTGGTGTACCCCTGTAAGTCTCTAGTATATGGTACTTGGGTACCCAAGGCATTGGTGCATCAGAGGTCACCCATGGGCTGCAGCGTGTTTTATGCCACCCATGGGAGCCCATGCAAACTTTCTCTGCAGGCCTGCCATTGTAGCCTATGTGAAAAGGGACATGCACCCTTTCACTACTGGTCACTGCACCAGGCCACTGAAAGTCAGCCCTATGTTAGGCCCTTTTAGCCTAGAGGGCAGGGTGCAGGTTCCTGTGTGTGAGGGCACTCCTACATGAGCAGAGGTGCCCCTACGAACTCCAGTTCCAATGCACTGGACTTCTTAAGTGCGGTGAAGCCATTTTACCTGTGTGCTGGCCACAGGTCACTACCTGTGTCCAGCTACATGATGGTAACTCCAGACCTGGGCATGTTTGATATTAAACATGTCTGATTCATACCCCAATACTAATGCCAGTATTGGTGGCATGACTCCATGCACTATGGGGGCTCTTTAGAGGACCCCCCAGAATTCCGCAGGATTTGCGGGCAGCCCGCACTGCTGCAGGTTTCTTCCCTCCTGCTGATTGACCAGCTCAGGCAGAGGAAGGCAGAACAAAGGATTTCCTGTGGGAGAGGGACGCAACACCCTCTCCCTTGAAACTAGGACTTAAAAGGCTGGAGATGAGTAGCCTTCTCAAGCCATTGGTTTGTTTTGAAGGGCACATTTGATGCCCACCTTACAAAAACTGGTGTCCTCCTTGCATAAACCGGTTTGCACCAGTCAAGGGACCCCAGTCCCTGCTCTGGTGTGAACCTGGACAAAGGAAAGGGGAGTGACCACTCCCCTGTCTTTCACGACCCTAGGGGTGGTGCCCAGAGCTCCTCCAGGTGGCCACTCGATTCTGAAATCTTGAAAACAAGCTGTGCAGAGTCCCTTGGGAGCATCTGAGTGGCCAGGTCAGGCAGGTGATGTCAGTGACCCCCTCTGATTGATGGTCACCGTGCAAAGTGACCTAGCCCCCTGTTAGGGCTATTTAGGGACTTTCTTGCACGTGGGTTCCCAGATTCAGCGTGCAAGACTTCACCAGTACTCTTCTGCATCAACCTCTACTGCCTCTGGCCACTGGAACCGCAACTGGACCACTCAGGAACCAACCAGACTGCAACTCCTGAGACGACCTTGCCTTGCAACATTGTTTTCCCCTGCTCCCTTCACTAACTTCAACATTTCCACGGCTGTGCATACTCGGGGGTTGGCAAGACTTCAGCTGCACCAAGAAGCAAGAAAGGAATCCCCCTTGGAGTGAAGGAGTCACTTTCCTCTATCTGCAGGCACCTAAGACAACGGCGTCTGGCTGCGTGGATCTGCCCTCCTCTGGAACTGCGTGGATACTGCAACACAGGGGGTGCGGTCTGGAGTGGTCCCCTATTTCCTTTCTGCCCTCTGTCCAGTTTGGGAGACAGTGAGCCCTTGCCTCTCCTTGCAGGACAGTACCTCAGTGCACCACAACTCTTGGAGGAACCAAGGCTTGTTGACTCCTGCTCTGAGTGATCTTCAGGCTCTAAGTAACCCCGGCCTCCCCTCCAAGGGTCGAGTACCCTGGACTTTGCTGATCCTTTTCAGCCCTACAATTCTACTTTTGCTTCAGCTTACATTTACCACAGTTTGTTGGTGGTTCTCCTGACCACTGACCATCTGCTACCCGACGACCGAAGTTGAATATCATCTGCACGTTCCAAGGACTTCTCTGCAGCTCCCTGGCTCCACATCTGATCTTCTTTCCCCGTCAACCCGATCCTTGATTCGCAGAAAGGTGGTGGGTAGTGGCTCCTGCCCTGTCTGGGCACTCCATCGTTGACTGGACTCTGTCCCCTTCTTTAGCAGGTCGTCTTCTCCCAGAATCCACCCTTGGGTTCCTCTGGTCTGGTCGTGTTCTTGTAAAGTTCCTGTTCTAAGTCCTCTTGTTTATCCTTCGGAAGACCTCTGCTCTCCTGGTTGCCACTTAGGTACCAGCTCTTGGAGTCCTTAGTTCTTCCATCTCCCCTCTAACTACGCCATGTCCTTGGGTGGAGGGCTTCAACTCTCATTTTACTATTTCAGTATATGGTTTGCCCCCCCCCCCCCTTTAGGACCCTAGCTATTGTTTCCTATCTGTTACTGTGTAAATGTATATAGTGTGTACTTACATCCAGTTGGGGGGACTGCCTGTAGGTAATCTAGTTCATTGTTACTATAATAAAGTTCCTTTATTTATGCAACACTGTGGTTCCTTTCAGTTGTGATAAGTTCCTGTGTGACTGTTGTGGTTTTGCAAGTGCTTTACACTTCTCCTAGATAAGTCTTGGCTGCTCATCCTCAGAGACCTCTAGAGAGCCCTAGCTTCCTAGACACTGTCTTCATTCACTAATAGGGGATACCTGTACCTTGTATAAGGTGTAAGTACCTTGGGTACCCATCACACACCAGGCCAGCTTCCTACAGTGACTGACTGGTTTGTTCCTGCCTGCAATTAGCAGCCAAGATTCTGACCCCATGAGATGAGAGGCTTTGTGCTCTCTGAGGTCAGGAACAAAGCCTGCTCTGGGAAAGGTGCTTCACACCTCCCCCCTTCAGGAACTGCAACACTTGGCGGTGAGCCTCAAAGGCTACCTGCCATTTGATACACTGCCCCAGGGCACTCCTGCTAGTGGAGATGCCCGCCCCCAGGACCAAGCCCCACTTTTGGTGGCTGGTCCAGTGGGAAAATTTGAAAATGCTTGGAGTGACCACTTCAGCTGGAACCACTCCTAGGATGTCCAGAGCTGAAGTGACCACCTCCTTGCAGAATCCTCCTTATTTTGGAGTAGAGTAGCCAGTAGGGATAGGAATGTGCCTCCCTTCCCAAAGGGAGTGGGCGCAGGAAGGGTGTAGCCTGCCTAAGGGGCAGTAGCGATTGGCTAATGCCTTCTGACCCCTGTAACGCCCCCAAGTCTAGTATTTAGTGGCACCCCTGAAGCTTGCTCTTCAGATTTCTGGTTACCTCTAGAAGGACTGAAGAGCCGACCCCAGCAGTGAAGACTCCAGACAACAACTGACTTGACCCCAGCCCTACCGGCCTGTTTGCAGCTTTGACTCCTGCTAACAAAAGGTGACGCATCCTGCAAGACCAGCAACAATCAGCAAACCTCCAGCAGTCTGCCTGACCAGCAGAGGACCAAGGACTCCCTTCAACAGCGGTCCCGCCCACAGAGAAACATCCAATAAAGACTCAGAACTGCCCCAGATTTGCGAGCCCTGCCCTCTCTGCACCAGACGCCCATGGCTTGTGTCCAGGTGGCCCACCAGACCAGAAGAGGTCCCCAGACGATTCCGACCTGGAGTCCACCCTGGGTTGACACCACCTGCCCAACAAGACAACACCTGCAGCTTAAACCCAGAGGACACCCCTAACACCGACTGGATCCGACAAAGCTTCCAGACGCCCAAGGTACCCCTGCATCTCCAGCCCCCTGGGCTTGGGGAATCCAATTGATGCTCCAGTAACATCCAGCGGGCTCCTCTCCTACCTGTCCAGCCTTTGGTTTTCCGCATACAACTCCCTGGATCCAACCTGCAGCATCTTTGTGACCCCCTGGCCTCCCCCATTGAAACGCATTGGGCAATGTGTTTGCACCATGCAACTGGCCACCCCTGTGCCCGCTGAGGGTGTGTGTTTGGTGCTGACCTTTGTCATAAAACTTGCTGTTATGCAATACTATTTTGGGTACATTAATAACATTTCTAAACTCCCTTATTAGGGCTATAATATTCCCTTCATTCACTATGGGGGAATGTCGATATACTGAAATAGCCAGAGTTGAGTTGAAAATGGAAACGAGAAGGCAGAACTTTGCTGCAAGTGCTTGCATTTTTAAAATGTGTTTTGCAATGCATTATTCACCATATTTTGGCCACTGTCATGCTGTAATGAATATATACAGTGAAAATAAAGGTTTCCTACATTTGTTTTTGCTTCCTGTGATTGCACATATGTCTAGAGATCCTTTGTCCAGTTGTGATTCTCCAAATGGTATTGGTCTTTTGAGAGAATTTAACATGAAAGTTGTTAATTTCCAGACATTTGACTTGTACACCTTTTGTTTACTATTTTTCTTAGGTAGAGCTTATCACAAATGGCGTAAATGTGCCAGTCACCCCTCAAAATGTGTACGAGTATGTACGAAAGTATGCTGAACATCGAATGTTAGTAGTTGCTGAGCAGCCTCTACATGTAAGTATTAAGCAGCCTTTGACTCATTCCTTCCACAGCCTGACAAAATGAAACATGAATTTATTTAGAGCTGATGCGTAATAGATTTCACAAATTTTCATCACTCTTGGAATTCATATAATCCCTCCATGAATAGAGTACGTATGTTTCAAAAGGATCAACTCAAATTTCTGTGTTCCTGTGCTTGTCATTAGGCCTCACAATTTTTCATCTCATTTTGCCCTGAGTCTTGGTATAATACTTAGCTTTTCCTTTCTTACTATCCCAATTTTGGTGGTATCAATTTTATTTTCAAAACGTTATTTCCTCATGATCCATTCAACAGCAGAGGTTAATTTAGCTTCCTTCTGCTCCTATCCGTTGTATGACCTTATGTTCTGATGGATATTTTTGTCTACAGAATCCTCACCTCTTGAAGAATCCCTGACATCAGACTTGATCTGGAACGCTTCAAAGCTCTACTTGTAGAGGGGACGCTGGTTTCATCTTGAAACCGAAAGTGACATCAGAAGATGTTACTGAAGCCTGATATCACTCACCCCAGAGCAACAACTTCATTCGCCTTTTTTCTGCTCCTTCAGCGAGGATCTGCAGTTTGTGAAAAAATTTCTCACATAAAAAATAGCATGCAGTGTCTTCCCTAAAGCGTTCAGGTTTCAAACCTTGTAGGGACTGCAAGGGTCAGATGTCTAACACCGACCCCCACACTTTCTATCTTTGGGGTCTGACCAAGACTACAAATCCAGCGAGTCTTGCCTCAGCATGAACCCTAAGGTGATTAAGAAACTTGAGGCCCTACTTTTTATGGCTCAGGCCTGCAACAAAAAGAGGCCAACATCACTTTTTGACCAGCTCGATCTCACCTTGTTCCCACTCCTCCAGTAAAAGGAAAAAATATAAAAAACACCAAAAACTAAAACATTCTAAAGGTAAGTCTCCTAGATGCCATTTGTAAGAAAGTGCTCCTTTTGAACATGGTCATCCTGACTTTTTACCCACTGATACTGAGGTTTTTTGACTGAGGTGCACTGGGTTCCTGCTAACCAGGTCCCTAGTGCCAGTGCCATCTCCCTAAACAGGTAAAATGTGTACAATCAGCACACACTCCTATACCTCTGTAAGTCCCAGGTAAATGGTGTCCCTGGTACCTAGTCCCTGGGTACTGGACAGGGTCCCTAAGGCCTGCAGCATGTACTGTGACACCCTCAGAGACCCCGCTAAAACAAGTTGCTCACAGCTTCCATTACAGTCTGCGTGTCCTGGTGCAAGTCAGGTTAAAACACGACACAGCACACTTAGTGTTGCATGCCCCACTCACTACATCAAAATATATGCAAGTCACCCTTGCAGCAGGCCTTGGACCTCTAAAGCAGGGTGCATTATATTTGATGCAAAGACATATCTCCATGAGCAGATATGCCCCTGTGATGTCTAGTTTGATTGCTGGATATCACAAGTGAACATGGAAGCCTTCTTAAAGTATGTATTGGACACTTGTCATTACGAGTTCCCCAGCTACATAATGGGTTCACTGAAACCTATGGTGTTTGGTATCAAACACCTCGTCTTAATATATTCAGGCTGATGCCAGCTTTGGATTTATTATGACATGCACCCAAAGGACACCTTACAGGTACCCCTGAAACCTACTAGTCTCTTAGTGTGCTGGCTGACTGGTTTTGACCAGCCTGCCACCACAGACATATTTCAGACCCTCTGGAGGTGACAGCCAGTGTTCTCAGAGGTCAGATAACGCCTGCTCTGGAGTAAAGTGTTATCACCTACTGTGATAGTTATGCAGTAAACTTGTTCCACTTCTGGGTTAGACAACCCCCTATGGTGGGCTACCCGAATTGGACACTGAAAGACGGGTTCCACCATCTTGATTTTGATGGAACTACGAATTCTGGGACAGGATTATGCCAACTTCCCACAGGAAGTGGTCATATAGGGGGTGTAGTCACCCCAAGGGTAAGTAGCCCATTGGCGGCTACTATACCCTCTCCTAAATGCCACTAAATTGATTATTTAGGTGGCTCCCTGACATTAGAAGAACAAATTCGTCTGTCCCAAGAAGGAGAGGACAAAGAAGAGCCGAAGAAGCGAAGAACTGTGGACGACTGGTAACCCTTGGTGTTAAACCCTGCCAGCCGACCTGTTTCTGACCCGACAATCACGACTCTGTGCATTTTGTAATAAATCCAACACTGGCATCGGTGTGGGTTTATTATTTGGAGACGTTTTATACCAAACTTCCCAGTATTCAGTGTAGTCATTATGGAGCTGTGGTGTTCGTTTTGACAAACTCACAGACCATACACTTAATATGGCCACCCTGTACTTACAGTGTCTAAGAATGGACTTAGCTGCAATAGCAAAATGCCCCTACAGTGTCTATGCCCTCACCTGTGGTATAGTGCACCCTGCCTTAGGGCTGTAAGGCCTGCTAGAGGGGTGACTTACCTATGCCACAGGCAGTATTTTGTGTGCGTGGCATCCTGAGGGGGGTGCCATGTCGATTTCGCCTTTTGCCCCCCACCAACACACACAATCTGCAATGGCAGTGTGCATGTGTTAGGTGAGGGGTCCCTTAGGGTGGCCCATCACATTCTGCAGCCCTTAGGGACCTTCCCTGGTCACAGGGCCCTTGGTACCACTGGTACCTTTTACAAGGCACTTATCTGTGTGCCAGGGGTGTGCCAATTGTGGAAACAGTGGTACATTTTTAGTGAAAGAACACTGGTGCTGGGGCCTAGTTAGCAGGGTCCCAGCACCCTTCTCAGTCAAGTTAGCATCAATATCAGGCAAAAGGTGGGGGGGTAACTGCAACAGGGAGCCGTTTTCCTACAGTGTGCATTCATTGTGCTGAGAAGTTTGATACCAAACTTCCCAGATTTCAGTGTAGCCATTATGGAACTGTGGAGAATTGACTGACTCCCGGACCATATACTAGTTACGGCTACCCTGCACTTACAATGTCTAAGGTTTGTCTTAGACACTGTAGGGGCATAGTGCTCATGCAACTATGCCCTCACCTGTGGTATAGTGCACCCTGCCTTAGGGCTGTAAGGCCTGCTAGAGGGGTGACTTACCTATGCCACAGGCAGTGGGTTGAGGGCATGGCACCCTCAGAGGAATGCCATGTCGACTTAGTCCTTTTCTCCCCACCAGCACACACAAGCTGTGAGGCAGTGTGCATGTGCTGAGTGAGGGGTCCCCAGGGTGGCATAGAGACCTTCCCTGGCCACAGAGCCCTTGGTACCAGGGGTACCAGTTACATGGGACTTATCTGGGTGCCAGGGCTGTGCCAATTGTGGGAACAAAGTTACAGTTTAGGGAAAGAACACTGGTGCTGGGGCCTGGTTAGCAGGGTCCCAGCACACTTTCAATCATAACCGGCATCAACAAAAGGCAAAATGTTAGGGGGTAACCATGCCAAGGGAGGTATTTCCCTACAGTGACCAACCCCCTTTTCAGGGCTCCTTCGCAAGTGGGTCCTCAGATTCGTCAAGCAAGACTCTTCAAGGAACTTTCTGCAATACATCATCTGCTGCTGGTCTTCGCCGAAACTGAACAAGTCTGCTTCTGGTGGGAAGGCTCCCATTGCAACTTTGTTTTTCCGGATCCTTCAAGAATCCTGCAACATCAGAGGCTGTGCATCCTCCAGGATCACAAGTACTCTGTTTGCACCAGGAAGCACAAAGCAGTCTCCCTTGGAGTGACTAGTCACTCCCCTGCAAGTGCAATCACCTCAAGACAACGTTGACCGGCTGGTATGGTCTGCTGTCCATGGACATCTGAAGATCCTGCAACACAGGTGGAGAGTCTAATGACTCCTCTGGGTCCTGCTTGGCTTATATCCAAGTTGGGAGCCTGGGGTCCCAGCTCCCGCCACTGGACTGGCACCCCTGTGTACCATGACTGTTGCACATGCCAAGGCTTGTTTGACTCTTCCTTTGGGAGAAATTCAGCCTCCAAGAAGCCCTGGCCTCCAACACTCTGCAAACCGAAGATCATCTCCTGTCCTGCAACGTGGGACTTCTGTTTTGCGGAGCTGGTAAGGCCTGCTTGTGATTCCCTGTATACAGTGCCTGTGGGTCACTCGTGGGGTCTGCATCGACTTGGGTTGGCCTTCTTGTGTGCTGAGGGACAGCTCTGACTCCCCCTCCTGGTTAGAGTCTCCTGGACCTCGCTAGTCCCCCAAAACTTTGCAAACTGTTCTTCAGCTCCTGTTTGTATTTGCCAGTGCTTGTTGGTGACCTGGCTGGTCACTAATCCTCCTCTAATCTGACGACCGTCGAATTACAGCTCGTAGGTGACTCCTGGGATCTTCTGCAGCTCCTTGACCCCTCAGCTGGACTACTTATTCCGCCGACTTGCAGGAACTTCACCTTTAGGAGGGTGGGCATTGCCTCTTGCACCACCTGGGCTCCTGCAAGGGTGCTGGACTCTGTCCCCTTCCTTTGCAGGTCCTTCACACCCGTAATCCATCCCAGATTTCCAGCAGCCTGGTCCACAGATCGTGACAGCAGCTGGACAATCTGAGGCAACCACAGTCTTCAGAGCGAGTCCTTCTCCCCTCCGCATCAGAGTCCCTGGTGTAGGTACTCCTATCTTCTGGGTATCCTGGGGTAGGGTTCTCCATCCATCCTCTTGCCTGCTGGTTCCTGAATTCCTCCAACTCCAACTACTACTCTCTGTGTTTGTCACCCACCCAGTTGTCCCATACACTATTTTCCTCCTGGTTTCACTTACTGTACTTACCTGTGGTGTTCCTAACAGCCTCAGCCCACTACCACACTTACCTTGGCTGAAGTCACTATGTCACATTCCACTTTTTTTGTGTATGGTTTGCCCCCCCCCCCTAGTGCCCTGTATATTTCTATGCTATTTCTGATGGTTATTTTTTGTTTATATTGTGTGCAACAACTCCAAAGGGGGATATACCAATGTCGGTTTAGTAGTAGTGCTGTAATAAAGTATCCTTTATTTTTGCAACACTTGTGTGGTTCTTTCATGTGAGTGAGTTACTTGACTACTGTACATTGCAATTGCTTTACATGCCTCCTTGATAAGCTTTAGCTGCTTGCCTCAGCTACCCCTAGAGAGTTTCTGCTATCTGGACACCTATTCACTATCACTAAGGGTTTCCCGGTCACCGGTCTGTTGGTGCTGAGTCCATCGAGAGTTGCAGACAGGCCGACGCGGTTGGTACCAGGTTAGCTGCTTCTCTTCTCTTTTGCCGGTGTGAGACTTCAGTGTATTTGGGCTTCTTAGATAGTCAGGATCTGGGTTCTTGGGTTTAGGGATGCCAACTAAATACTCAATTTTGGGGCATTACAGGGAGTGCCAGCTGGCAGCCAATCGGTTGCTCTCCTTTAGGGTGACTACATGCTCTTTATGCCCACTACCGTTGGGGAAGTGGGCATAACCCTGACCCTAGGGGTCTAATTCCACCCAAAATAGGACGGAGGAATTTAAAAACTAGTGTCCACTTAACTTCAGCTTGTTCACATTATTGGTGGGACTGGCATGATGTGGGCACACCTTCTAATCTAATTTTCCCACCTGTCTTGCCACCAAGAAGTGGTGTCAGGACAGGGGGATTGTTCATCTCCCCCATTTGGAGACCTGGATCACATTATGAAGACGGCTAGGCCATTGAAGCTTCCTGCCCTGGAATGTCCATCCTGCCTGGAGGAGGTGTCAGCACACCCACCCAGTGCAGTCTTTTGTCTCTGGCCACCGCAAGCACTGGCTATCACTTTAGAGGGTCAGAAACGTGGCTGATCTGGTCAGGATCAGTCAGTCGACACATTAGTAGCTGGTAGGTTTTCAGGCATGTATTTGTAAATCAAACACGGGCTTCAGTGAGGGTTTACCAAAACAAGATGTTTGATACCAGACTTCCCTATCTTCAATGAAGCCATCATGTAGCTGGGGAACTCTTAGTGACCAGTGTCCAGGCTGTGTATTTGAAATGGCTTCCCTGGTCACTTACTATGTTTGGGAATTGACAAAGACATAGCAGGTAAAAACCTCACATGTAATATAATGCACCCTGCCTTAGTGCTTTAAGGCCAGCCCTAGGGTTGACTTAAATATATTACATGCAGGTTTAGGGAACATGACACCAAGACACGCAGCCAGCAATGGCTGTCAGTCATATGCTTGGTGTGGGGTCCCTTAGGATGGCACAATTCATGCAGCACCTTTTGGGACCCACTTTAGTACCCTACGCCTTAGGCAGCATTTACTAGTGACTTAACAGAGGGTGCTAAAGGTTTGCTAGTTGGGGAAACAACTGTGCAGTTTTGGGAAAGAGATCTGGCACTGGGGACCTGGTTAGCAGGATCTCAGTGCACTTTCAGTCAAAATCACATCAGATACTACCAGGTAAAAAGTGGGGGCTAACCATACCAAAAACATTTCTTTCCTACTCCTGGGCTGTACTCTATCAAGCTGTTGCTGATGGGAGGGACACAGCAAAGTTTACGATCCGATGTGGACTGGACATGACCAACTCATTGGGCAGAGCAGTTGTGTCAACGGTGGCCCTGAGGCACCATGCTTGGTTGAGGATGTCTGGGTTGTCAGGGGCTGCCCAGTCTAACCTTATGGACGTGCCCTTTGATAGCACCCATCTCTTCTGAGAAAAAGGAGGCTCTGCGCATTGAAGGGCTTCAAGGATTCTCATGCTACAGCCAGGTCCTTGGGACTCGCAGCTGCCCCTCTGTGCTGCCTCCCTTCAGTCTGCTTTTCGCCCCTTTTATGGCTACGGAAGAGGTGCCCCACCACTGTGTTGTGCATGCTGCCCAGCCTCTGCATGGCCAGGGATGTGGGATCTACCGCCATTGTGGATCAGGGAGCCAGCGGTCTGGCCATTCCTTCCTCCTCACCCCCTCTGCAGCTGCCTCCAAACCTTCCTATTATGACGATTCCCCTCCAGGGACCAGTCGGAGGCAGGGCTCGCCATTGCGTGCTCTGCTGGCAGTCCATCACGTCAGACAGGTGGAATTTTGCAGATAGTTCGAAGAAGCTACTCCCTCCCCTTCTAGACCACCCCTTCATCCATGCTGCCATCCTATGATCAGATGACAGAGGATCACTTGGCACTTCTCAGCGAGGAGATTATGGCTCTCTTGGCCAAGGGAGCCTAGAGAGTACCCCTGTGCCTGGTCATGGTTGTCATTCCCTCTACTTTCTGGTGCCTAAGAAGGACAAGGGCCTCCACCCTATTCTAGACATCCGATCCCTCAATCTCTTCCTCAAGAAGAAGTTCAAAATGCTCACTCTAGCTCAGGTTCTATCTGCCCTGGATCCAGGAGACTGGATGGTAGGTCTGTACTTATAGGACACCTACTTCCACATTCCTGTCGTGCCTACCCACAGATGTTACTTGTGGTTGACGGTGGGCCATGAGCACTTAAAGTTCACTATGCTCCCCTTTGGCCTTCCCAGCACCCCTAGGGCATTCACCAAAGTAATGGCAGTGATTGCAGCTCGTCTGCGCAAATTAGGGGTTTCAGTCTACCCCCTATCTCGATTACTGGCTGTTGAAGGCTAGTTCGCCCCAATTTGTGTCCTCCGACCTTCAGACTATGGCGGAACTCGTGAATTCGCTGGAGTTCACTATAAACATGCCAAAGTTACACCTGACTCCCTCTCAGACGCTCCCTTTCATCTGAGTTGCTCTGGACACAGTGCAGGTTAGGGTTTATGCTCCTGAGCTGTAAGTCCAGGATATTCAGGCTATGATGGTGTTTTCAGTCTCTAGCATGGATTTCGGTGTGAGTTACTTTGAGGCATGGCCTTGTGCATCCTGCTGATGACACATGCCGGATGACATATGCAGGCTCTGCAGTGAGACCTGAAGTTCTAGTGGGTGCAGCATTGGGAATCTCTCTGACATGGTCCAGATCTTGGAGTGAACTGCGCAAGCTCTGTAGTGGTGGCTAAGGAACCGTGATTGGGTCGGAGGCAGATCCCTTTCCCTTCACAAACGGGATTTGACAGTTCTAACAGATGCATAACTCCTGTAATGGGGCGGCCACGTGGGAGAGGTAGAGAACAGAGGCATCAGGTTTCCGACAGAGTCCGCACTCCACATCAACTTGTTGGAGCTCTCAGTGATCAGACTACCATTGGAAGCATTTCTTCCCTCTCTCAAAAAGAAGGTAGTGCAAGTGTTCCTGGACAACACCACTGCCGTGTGGTACTGCTTCAAACAGGGCTGGGAGGGGTCCTGGACTCTTTGTCAAGAGGCTCTGCACCTCTGAACGCAGCTGGAATAACGGCATTTCCCTGATGGTTCAACATCTGGGGGGCTCTCTGAATATCAGAATGGATGAACTCTGCCAACAATGCTTGGTTGATCACCAATGTCGTCTCGAACCTGAGGGAGGTGCAAGGTCTCTTTCAGCAGTGGGGAAAACCTTGGGTAAATCTGTTCGCCTCTGCAGAGAATGCGCAATTTCAACAATATTGCGCATTGGAGTTTCCAAAGCGCCACTCGCTAGGTGCCGTTTCTTGTCTCGAATTGAGCCTTTCCACCCATATCACTTCTACCCTAAGATCTCAAGAAGATCAAGAATGATTTGGTCCAAGTAATCCTTCCTACTCTGGACAAGGGCCTCCTTTCTTCCAAAAGTGGGTATGCCATTCCATGTAGCCCAATTCATGACTGTCTATTTTTTACGCACCCCCACCTTCTAAGGAAGAGGTAAGAAGAGAGTCTGCCGCCTGCACCCAAAAAGAACATTGGTGTTCTACCTTGATGGTCCCAAAGAGGTCTGAGTGGATGATCAACTCTTTGTTGGTTATGTGGGTTCGAAGAAAGGTCAGGCAGTGCAGAAGAGAACCATCTTCGGATGGGTCGTAGTCTGCATTAAAATGTGCTATACATTGGCCTAGAAGCAACCCCCTGAGGGCTTCCGTGCTCATTGTACTAGAGCTAAAGCTGCAACCACTGTATTATCAGGTGGAGTTCCAGTACTGGGCATCTCTCAGGCAGCAACCTGGGTGTTTCTGCACACATTTACCAAACACTACTGCCTGAACAGACAGGTCCGTAGGTATGGGCACTTTCCCCCATTCGGTCCTACAGGACTTTGTGGTGGGATCTTGGTTCACAGACCCACCTCCAGAGATGGTATTGCTTGGGTATCTATTCTAAGATAAGCAATCTGCAACTAGACATCTGTCAGATGGAGAAGTCACTTACCTTTGGTAATGCCTGATCTGGTAGAGACAGTATCTAGTTGCAGACTCCTTACCGACCTACCCATCCTCCCCGCTCTGCAAACAGATTTCTAAGGACAGGGCCGTCCCTTTTCAGCACCTTAGTTTTGACTCAACAGTAGTCAGTGTGCTAAATGGCTCTCTGCTTCTGACATGGAAAGTTGTAAAAAGAAAGTCAACGCGCTGGGGTGAATCCTATATAGGACCTGCAATGTCATGTCATGCATAGATGACACCGATGACAGACGCAGAGCCTATTGACACCACCTAGCCCTATAAAAAAAATCTCCAGATCCAGACTGACGCCTGGTGGAACTTTTAAGGTTAGGAATTTGCAACTAGATATTGTCATCAATGTGCCGAAGTCACACCAGTCTTTCAAGTCTCTCCTTCAAGGTAACCATCCTTGATATGATGGTCTTCCAAGATATTCTTCGGCCTCAGTGAGTCCAGGACATTCACTTCGGAGTTGAAGACTGCGGGCGCCTGTATTATTGATACAGGCAGCGAAATGGTGTGACTATTTGATTCTTATTTTGGTCTGAAAATTTATCACAGTATATACAGTGGCTTTCTTGCAATTATTCTTTGGGCATCTGACAGACACTAATGCTTAATTTCTCCCAGCCTCAGCTGCTGCCTCCTAATCATTGATTTCTTTTTAAAACATATCAAAGCATGGTGTATCCATTTAGCAAATATCGCTTCAATTGTATCTCACATGCTCAAGGTATTTGGAAATGGTTTCAGCATTTGATAACTAAAGCGTGTCAGTTAGACTTTAAAACACCATCTACTTGTGATTTGTCTGTGTCCACAAGGCAACAAGGAGAATGGAGGAGTCTACGTGTTCTAAAGTTAATCTGTTATCTTTTATTTCAGGAGTCCCTCACAATCTTGCAGGATGTGCCTCAGATCTCTGTGTATAGATTTGAGGTCCGGTTTTACTGTTTTTAACTGTAGAAATGTAAACAAAGTCTAAATAACTGTCTTCTATCTTACAGGCAATGAGGAAAGGTTTGCTGGATGTACTTCCAAAAAATTCTTTAGAAGATTTGACAGCAGAAGATTTCAGGCTATTGGTTAATGGCTGTGGAGAAGTCAATGTGCAAATGCTAATCAGTTTTACCTCTTTCAATGATGAATCAGGTAGGGTGTGTAGTATGTCATACCAAATACAAGTCACACTTGATGACTTTTGTCTTGAATTGTTTATGGTCATAATGTATTTTAATAGCCTTCCCCAAGCATCTAAAGTGAATTATCGATTTCCAAATGCCCTTCATTTCCTCCCTCCACTCTTCTCTGGGTCCGTAAGTCAGAGCATTATGATAAGGTTGCCAATTTTGGGTATATCATTCAGACAAATAGGAGTGAATGCACTGACTCATTAATGATTATAGATGTCAGGTCCTAAACCAAACCAGGCCAATTGAAAGTCCTGGTCTCCATTTTTTTGTATGTTGCCAAAGCTCATATTGATGCCAGCAGACTGCATCTGTTTCCTGGACAACGTGCTGTGATGACATTTCACTCTGGATGCAACAAAATATCTTGAAGATGAATGATATAAAGTGGTTTTGGTTTGTGATAAGCATTGATGGGCTTTTTATCATTGGTCCAAGAGGTTGGGTCACCCCTGCAACTGGTTATTAGGCAGTTAAGAATTTGGAATTTGGTTCATGACTGTAGGAAAGTCACTCTTTTTGGCATGGTTACCCCCACAGTTTGCCTGTTTATCAGTGTGTTTAGACTGTTTTTACTGGGATCCTGCTGACCAGAACCCCAGTGATTGTGCGCTTTCCTCTGAATGTGGTTGGTTTGGTACCCCTTACACCCCACAATTGACACAATGGTTTACCCCTTTAAGCCCCTAGTATATGGTACTTAGATACCTAGGGCACTGTTGCACCAGGGGTCCCCCATGGGCCTCAGCATGTATTAAACCACCCATGGGAGCCCATGGAAGCCTTATCTGCAGGCCTGTCATTGCAGCCTGCATTAAAATGTGCATGCTGCACTGCTGGTCACTACACCAGGTCACTGTAAGTCACCCCTATAGTAGGCCCTCCTAGCCCAGAGGGCAGGGTGCAGGTACCTGTGTGTGAGGGCACCCCTGCATTAGCAGAGGTGCCCCTGCGAACCCCTGTTCCAATGTACTGGACTTCGTAAGTGCAAGAAACCATTTTACCCTTGTACTGGCCACAGGTCTACCTGTTGTCCAGCTACATAACAGTAACTCCAAACCTAGACATGTTTGGTAGCAAACATGTCGAAATCATACCTCAGTACTAATGCCAGTATTAGTGGCATGGTTCCATGCGCTCTGGGGGCTCCTAGGAGGAACCCCCCAGTATTTCCCCCTACCATTCTACTAGGTTGTTGTGAGCAACCAGCACTGCTGCAGCCCCTCAGACAGGTTTCTGCCTTCCTGCTGCTTGACCAGCTCAAGCAGGGGAGGGCAAAACAAAGGATTTCCTGCGTGAGAGGGGATGCAACACCTTCTCGCTTGGAAATAGGTGTTATAAGTTTGGGGAGCAGTAGCCTCCCAACGCCACCGGCTTGCTATGAAGGGCACATTTGGTGCCCTCCTTGCTTAATCCGGTTTGCACCATTCCAGGGACCCCCACTCCCTGCTCTGGTGTGAAACACAGAAAGAAAAGAGGAATGACCACTCCCCTGTCCACACCATCGCAGGGGTGGTTCCCAGAGATCCTCCAGGTGGCCACTTGATTCTCTCATCTTGGAAACAAGATGTGCAGGGCCCCCTGGGAGCATCTAGTTGGTCCGCACAGGTAACTGATGTCAGTGACTCCCTCTGATAGGTGGTCACCCTGCAGAGTGACAAGCCCCCCTGTTAGGGCTATTTAGGGACCCCCTTGTGGGTGGGTCCCTAGATACCCCCCACTTTTTGCCTGATACTGATGCTGACTTGACTGAGGAGTGTGCTGGGACCCTGCTAACCAGGCCCCAGCACCAGTGTTCTTTCACCTAAAATGTACCATTGTTTCCACAATTGGCACACCCCTGGCACACAGATAAGTCCCTTGTAAAAGGTACCAGTGGTACCAAGGGCCCTGTGACCAGGGAAGGTCCCTAAGGGCTGCAGCATATGTTGTGCCACCCTAAGGGACCCCTCACCTAACACATGTACACTGCCATTGCAGATTGTGTGTGTTGGTGGGGAGAAAAAGGCAAAGTAGACATGGCATCCCCCTCAGGATGCCGTGCACACACAATACTGCCTGTGGACTAGGTAAGGCATCCCTCTAGCATGCCTTACAGCCCTAAGGCAGAGTGCACTATACCACAGGTGAGGGCATAGCTGCATGAGCAATATGCCCCTACAGTGTCTAAGTCTATTCTTAGACTTTGTAAGTACAGTTGTGGCCATATTAAGTATATGGTCTGGGAGTTTGTCAAAAACGAACTCCACAGCTCCATAATGGCTACACTGAATACTGGGAAGTTTGGTATCAAACTTCTCAGAATAATAAACCCACACTGATGCCAGTGTTGGATTTATTTAAAAAAATGCACACAGAGGGCATCTTAGAGATGCCCCCTATATTTTACCCAATTGTTCAGTGCAATACTGACTGGTCTGTGCCAGCCTGCTGCTGAGAGACGAGTTTCTGACCCCATGTGGTGAGGGCCTTTGTGCTCTCTGAGAACAGAAACAAAAGCCTGCTCTGGGTGAAGATGCTTCACACCTCCCCCCTGCAGGAACTGTAACACCTAGCAGTGAGCCTCAAAGGCTCAGGCTTCGTGTTACAATGCCCCAAGGCACTCCAGCTAGTGGAGATGCCCGCCCCCTTGGCACAGCCCCCACTTTTGGCGGCAAGTCCATGGGAGATAATGAGAAAAAAAAGGGGTCACCACCCACCAGTCAGGACAGCCCCTAAGGTGTCCTGAGGTGACCCCTGCCTTTAGAAATCCTCCATCTTGATTTTGGAGGATTCCCCCAATAGGATTAGGGATGTGCCCCCACCCCACAGGGAGGAGGCACAAAGAGGGTGTAGCCACTCTCATGGCTGGTAGCCATTGGCTACTATCCTCCCAGACCTAAACACACCCCTAAATTTAGTATTTAGGGGCTCCCAGAACCGAGGAAGATAGACTCCTGCAACCTGAAGATGAAGGAGGACTGCTGACCTGAAGACCTGCAGAGAAGACGACACCAACTGCTTTGGCCCCAGCCCTACCGGCCTGTCTCCCCACTTCAAGCAAAACTGCAACATTGACGCGTCCCCCAGGGTCCAGCGACCTCTGAAGCCTCAGAGGACTACCCTGCATCTAAAAGGACCAAGAAACTCCTGAGGACAGCGGCCCTGTTCCACAAAGACTGCAACTTTGCAACAAAGAAGCAACTTTTAAAGACCACACGTTTCCCGCCGGAAGCGTGAGACTTTCCACTCTGCACCCTACTCTCCCGGCTCGACCTGCGGAAAACTAACTCTACAGGGAGGGCTCCCTGGCGACTGCGAGCCTGTGAGTAGCCAGAGTTGACCCCCCCCGAACCCCTACAGCGACGCCTGCAGAGGGAATCCAGAGGCGCTCCCCCTGACCGTGACTGCCTGCTTCAAAGAACCCGAAGCCTGGGTAACACACTGCACCTGCAGCCCCCAGGACCTGAAGGATCTGAACTCCAGTGCAAGTGTGACCCCCCCAGGCAGCCCTCTTCCTAGCCCAGTTGGTGGCTACCCCGAGGAGCCCCCCCCCCCCCCCCTTGCCTGCCTGCATCGATGAAGAGACCCCTGGGTCTCCCATTGAATCCTATTGCAAACCTGACGCCTGTTTGCACTCTGCACCCGGCCGCCCCTGTGCCACTGAGGGTGTACTTTCTGTGCCTGCTTGTCCCCCACCCCCCCCCCGCACCCTACAAAACCACGCTGGTCTGCCCTCTAAAGTCGCTGGTACTTACCTGCTGGCAGACTGGAACTTTCCATTGAAGCCTATGTGTTTTGGACACCACTTTGACCTCTGCACCTGACTGGCCCTGAGCTGCTGGTGTAGTAACTTTGGGGTTGCCTTGAACCCCCAACGGTGGGCTACCTTGGACCCAATTTAGAACCCTGTAAGTGCCTTACTTACCTGTGAACCTAACAAAGACTTATCTCCCCCAGGAACTGTTGATTTTTTTACTGTGTCCATTTTTAAAATAGCTTATTGCCATTTTTGCCAAAGCTGTACATGCTATTGTGATGATTCAAAGTTCCTAAGATACCCGAGTGAAATACCTTTCATTTAAAGTATTGTTTGTAAATCTTGAACCTGTGGTTCTTAAAATAAACTAAGAAAATATATTTTTCTATATAAAAACCTATTGGCCTGGAATTGTCTTTGAGTGTGTTCCTCATTTATTGCCTGTGTGTACAACACATGCTTAACACTACCCTCTGATAAGCCTACTGCTCGACCACACTACCACAAAATAGAGCATTATAATTATCTTTTTGTGCCACTATCTTACCTCTAAGGGGAACCCTTGGACTCTGTGCACACTATTTCTTACTTTGAAATAGTATATACAGAGCCAACTTCCTACATCCTCTTCTTCTCTGCAGCTCCTCATCTGCCCAGATTTGCATTGCCAAGGCTTGTTGGTGGTCCCACTGACCATCTGCCACACGGAGACCGTCGTGGGACATCATCTGCACGGCTCCAAGGGCTTCTCTGCTGCTCCAGGACTCCACAGCTGATCCTCACCCACAGTAGGGTGCGTAGTGGCTCCTGCCCTGCCCAGACACCCCTGTGTGGACTGGTCTCTGTCCCCTTCTTTTACAGGTCCTCTTCTTACAGAATCCACCATTGGGTTCCACTGGACTGGCCCTGATCTTCCACTCTTTCTTTTCCAATTCCCCTTGTTAGTCTTTGGGAAGACCAGGTAACTTAAATCTGCTCTCCTGGTCACTGGGGGTCACCTAGGTACTAACCTCTGGGTGTCCTGAGTTCTCCCAGCCCCCGTCTCACTACTCCATATCCTTCTGTGTGCCTTTTCACCCATAGCACTTCTGCCCAGAGTTCTCAAGAAGATCAAAAATCAACTGGGCCCAAGTAATCCTGATTGCTCTGGACTGGGCACAGAGAGTTTGGTATCCAGAGCTTCTGAAAATGAGCATCAGTTTTCCAATCAGACTGCTCTTTCGGGAAGGTCTTCGGTCGCAGCAGCAGGGAAAGGTTCTTCACCTGAACCTGTCAACTCTGTGCCTTTATGCATTGAAATTGAGCGCCTTCGAACTTCTTCCCGTAGTCTGTAGTTACTTTGGCATCCTGGCGTCCCTCCACTAAGACGGTATAGGCCTGCAGTTGGAAACGCTTTGTATATTATTGTACAGAAAGATCTATTGATCCTCTTTCTGCTTTTCTCTCTGACATTATTCTCTTTGTCTTATCCCTTAACCAGCAGGGCTCTGATTTGCGCACTCTAAAAGGGTATCTTTCCGCCTTATCGGTGTTGCCTTGGTTGCCTGATCAGCCTTCATTTTTCAAATCTCAAATTGTAAATAGATTTCTTAAAGGGCTTATACGTATGTGTCTTCCTACACCCTTTGTCATGCCTCAGTTGGACTTAAATCTGGTGCTCACTTTTCTCATGTGTGCATTCCTTTGAGCCACTCTGTCCCCTCTGGCTGCTCACCATCAAGACCTCCTTCTTAGTGGCACTAACATGCCAGGAAGGTTGGTGAGAGATGCAGGCCCTCTTATTTAAGCCCCCGTTTTTTTTCATATTCCCGGTCAAAGTGGTGCTTTGAACTTGTGCCACTTCAAGCCCACCTCTACCCCTCCCCTCATCTTACCCCATACCCCTCCCCCTCTCCAAAGTTGTGACTCCATTTCAGCTGGTTGAGAACATCACCCTGCCCACCTTCTTTGCTCCACTGCATCCCTCTAAAGAAGAAGAGCAACTCCACCAGCTGGACCCCAAAAGAGCATTGACAGCACAAAAGAGTTCCGGGTGAATGACCAACTGTTTGTGAGGTAAGTGGGAGCAAAGAAAGGTCGTACAGTGCAGAAGCAAACCATTTTGCGCTGGGATGTTCTCTGCATTAAGATCTGCTAAGCACTGGCCAAAAAGCAGCCACCTAAGGGCTTGAGAGCTCATTCCACCAGGGGGAGGGCTGCTGCCTCTGCATTAGCATTGGGAGTTCCAGTCCTGGCCATCTGTCAGACAGCAACGTGGGTGTCCTTGCACATGTTCGCAAGCAATTACTGCCTGGCCAATTAGTTCCATAGAGACAGCCACTTTGCCTGTTCGGTCCTACAGGATTTTTTAGTGTGAGAAGATCTCTCCACAGCCAACTGACAGGAGGTTATGGCTTGGGTATCTATTCTAAAGGTAAGGAATCTGCAGCTAGGAGTCTCTATCAGATGAACAAGTTATTTACCTTTGGTAACGCATTATCTGATAGACACTTTCTAGCTCTAGATTCCTTACATACACCCATGCCTCCTCGCTCTGCGGACTTATTTGCTAGGGTTAAGGATTATCCTTTTCAGGGCCCTAGTTTTTTTGCACAGACAAAAACTATAGGTTCTTTTCATAGCTCTGTGCATCTGGTGTGGAAGGTTGGGGAAAAGTAACTAATGTACACACGCGTGGGTGGTGCATTCATAGACAACCATGACGTCACAGACTGCTCCAACGATGCTACACAGATCCGAACAACGCCATCCGACGGCGCACGCAAGGGTATTGCTGTGCAAAACTTCCAGATTCCAAGCTGATGCCAGGAAATTCTAAAGGTAAGGAATCTGCAGTTGAGTCTCTACCAGATAATGCATTACCTGAGGTAAATAACTTGTTCTTTATGACCTGTGTTGTAGCCAAGAAAGGAAAGGCGCTGCAGAAGCGGACCATCTCATGATGTAAAGTTCTCTGCATCAAGATCTTTTATGCATTGGCCAAAAAGCAACATCCTGAGGGCTTGGTCACTCACTTTACTAGAGCCAAAGCTTTGACCACTGCATTAGTCCACAGAGATACAGTTGCCTGTACAGTCGGCATTACTGTCATTTTGCCTGTGCAGTCCTGCAGGACTTTCTAGTCTAATCCGTATCGCATCCCCACCTTCGGGGTGGTATTGCTGGGGTATTTATTTTAAGTCAAGGGATCTGCGGCTAGAAGTCTCTATCAGATGAACAAGTTACTTACCTTCGGAAATGCCTTGTTTGGTAGAGACTATATAGCTGCAGATTCGTTACCGTTCCTCCCTGCTTTGCAACCCGGTTATAGTGTTAAGGACTAACCCCTCAAAGGGCCCTGGTTTCGCACTGCAGTGGTCAGTGTCCCTCATGGCTCCATGCTTCTGGCGTGGAAAATAGTAAAAGAAACTGATGTCACCGTGCTGCTGTGACGCCTGTATAGTCACTGCACATGTTACTTCTGGAGCAGACTACATCAACAATGCCACACTGATCCAAACACTGCTACCTACTGGCACACAGAGGTACTTCTCACCGAAAGTTTCTGGATCCAGTCTTACTCTTCAGGAATATTGTAAGGAATCCATGGCTAGATAGGAGATATCTAACCACAGATGATATACCAAAGACAAGGGACTTGTTCTTTCGGTCAGCAACATCCCCAGAATGACCCAACCTCAGAAGAAATCCACTGTACAAAATGCACCGTTTTTTCCCACCATTACGTTCGAGGCTGAAAGTCTGTGTTCTGCACAAAAACTGTATTGTGGTCCTAAGGGGTTAGGTTATGCAGCACACTGTTTTTGTACTAATTCTTTATTAATCCCATTAAAGGTGGCACAGCGGCATCAGAGAAAGTTGTATAAAAGAATATAACCTAAAGTTTCTGATGCATACTTGCATTTTCAGATTCACCACCTTGTGAATAACGCCAGATTCCCTTCTTGACCCAGAGATGTTTTCTCAGTAGTTCTCTCACGTGCCAGTAGGGGCCCTAGTGCTGGCCCAGGTGGGGTCTGTACTGCCCCAGAAGTGACATCAGGCTGCAGTATAACTGCTACATCAGCTAGTCATCTTTTTTTTTGTCTGCACACCTTCTGATGCTGATCAGATCATTCTCTTGATTAGTATCAACTGACAGAGCTATTTGTCAAAGTTTCCCACACGTGCAAGGGACATTTCTCCACATAAATCTACAGGTCTCAAACCTTGGAAACAGATGTCAGTAACAGGCTCGCACCAGGTCTGTCTCTATGGACTGGGCTCCTCACATGACTGTCGTGTGACATGCATTTGGATGAACTCAAAGGCCATCCGGGATAGTGATGCCAAATTCTACATTGCTGAGCATTGCTGGAAAGCATCGAAGACCCAGTCTCGCTCAATGAAGGACGCAGATGCATTCTTGATCCCAAGGCTGGTCCAGAGAGAGGTTTTCATCCCACCCAGTCTTTAGGTAAGTCAAAAAAGAAAGAAGAAACACAGGAAGACAAAACATGGTTCCCCTTTTTCCCACCACCCTCATCAGACGTTTACCAGATGTTAGGATACCTCCACGTCTCTGTCTGAGTCCTCCACTTCGGAATTGATCCCTGCACTAGTCTCGATTGAGCCAGAGTTCTCAAGTCCATCAGCAATGCCACAGCAGGTTTAAGCCCTTAAGGAGGCTGTGGTGCAGATATTTGGCACCCTTCAAGATCCTTTTGGCACACCTCTGGACTCCATGGTTCTGAGCAGTCTAGTTATCTCCATCAGATATGTCCCAGAGACTGACTGAACCTCTCAACCCTGGCGCCCCATCCCCATGTTCTGGGGACTGCCCACGATGCTTGTTCTGACTCCTGTTACAGTGCCAAGAACTGCGTTGGAGCCCTGGTCTTCGACGTCTGGAGAAAGACACCATAAATCTATCGGAAGTGATTCCACCATGACCTCTTTCAACATCGTGCCCCCCGTGATGATGATAGCAAAGACGTATCACAATTATGATGATGAGACCTTTTTCTAGACCCCCAGAAGACTTGATACTTCTCCTGACACTGGCCTCACCTCTCCAGTTGGTCCCTCGATGGAGGACTCTGCCTCATTTGCAAGTATAATAAGAAAAACAATAGAATTGTTTGACCTCCAGCTTCCCTCAGAGGTAAACCCAATGTACTCACGGGGTACTTCAGCCTGGCAACATCCTCAGAACCACTAATCTTTTTTAATGAGACAGACACGCTTCTGGGCACCAGAGCAAAGCCAAGGTATTGCCCTCCTATCAACAATCAAATAGTCAGAAGCCAGATCAGCTCCGGATGGCTTGTCTTTGCCTGTGCAACACTCTAGAGCATCATGGTTCAGGCTTCCACCAGTAAGTTGAACCCATCTGCGTTACCGACCACTCCGCCAGACAATGTCAAAACTCATGGAGGTATTCTGAAAGTAAATGTTGTCATATGCTATTCTTGCCCTCAGGTCCATAAACCTGAGTTGCCTCCTGGGGCATTACTTGCATGTTTTGTGGTATATGGTGGCCAATATCCTGTCTGCAGTCCTAGATGACCTTCTTGCAACTTACAACAGATAATTCAGGTAAGCAAAGACGCAGCGAAGTATGGGATCAGGTGGGACCTGGGTGCTTCATCTGTCTGGGTAGGGCAGTTTGTACCTGTGGGGTGCTTCTTAGCCACACCTGGGTACGCTTTACAGGCTTTTCGAGTGATGTAGAAGGGTAACCTCGTCTCTTTGGGGACATGACTGGCTTAGCACTAGAGCACTTTAAGGGAAGAATGGTGGCAGTGCGTGCTATTGGCCTAGCTCCACCCAACACTGCTGTTTTCCCAGCATTACGGCCCCTTTCATGGCTTCGGAAGGGGGCTTAGCTAGAGGTCATGCCGCAGTAACAAGACCTTAGAGCCTTTTAGAGGCAGCGGTCAGCGATCTGGCTGAAGCGTCCATGACCCAAGGGGTAATAAACTCCCCAGTACCCAACCGCCGCTGCCATATCTCTTTAGTTTACCCTTAGATACTCACTGTCGCCAGTCGGAGGCTGGATAAGTTATTACCACTGTTAGTGGCGAAGCATTACATCTGCAGATAGGTGCGCAAATAGTCAAACATGGTTACTCCTTACCCTACCCTTTCTTTCCACCCCTCCAAACATGCCACATACAGCACAGAAGCTATTGTAGAACCACTTGTCCATTCTGTTTAGGGAAGTTCAGACTCTCAGAAGTTGATTGGCTGATACTCCTGCTACATTCCGGTTCCAAAGAAAGACAGAGGACTTGGTCTTAGACTGGATCCCTGCCGTTGGAACTACTTCCTCAAGAAGGGCGAGATCAAGATGCTCACCATTGGCGAAGTTCTGTCTGCCCTAGATCAAGAGCTGGATTTCCAGGATGCCTATTTCCACATCCCCATCCTGTAGACATTACCTGTGGTTTCCAGTATGCCAGAAGCATTTTCAGTTTGTGGTGCTAGCCTTCAAGCGCCCTTCTGGTGTTCACTGAAGTGATGGTGGTGGTTGCTGCCCATCTTTGGAAGTTGGGAATACCAGTCTTTCCCATACCTCAGTGACTGGTTGCTGAAGGGTGCCTCACCTCAAACAGTCATCTACCACCTCCAGTCGATCTGTTGGCATCTCAGTGATTTTCCATCAATGTGCTGAAGTCACACCTGACACCTTCACAGAGGCTCCTTTTCATTAGATACATTTCTGTTTCGGGCCATCCCTCCAACTCAACAAGTCCAGTACATTTGGGCTGTGATCCTAGTGTTTCATCCTTTGTCCTGGGTTTCAGTGTGAGCAGTTCTGAGGCTTCCTAGGCTCTTGGCCTCCTGCATTTTGCTTATGGACCACACCCGGAGGCTTGTGTAGTCTGTCCATTGGGATCTGAAATCTGTGGGCTCAGCACCCAGAGAACCTATTGTATTCCATCCAGGTGTTGGGAGGAGAAACTACAACAGATCTGCAGTGGTGGCTGTTGGACCGCAGTTAGACCAGTGACAGTCCCCTCTCCCTACTCCACCCACAACTGAAGGTTGTCACTGGTGCATCACTGCTGGGTTAGGGAGGGAAAGTTGGAAATGAGAAAACTATGGTCTCTGACGGAAACCCGCCTCCACATCAACTTGTTGGAGTTTCAGGAAATATGTTTGGTATTGAAAGCTTTCCTTCAATCCATCAAAGAAGAACGGGTGCAGGTTCTCACTGGCAGCGCCACCGCCATGTGGTACTACAACAGGCAGGGCAGAGTGGGGTTGTGGATCCTGTGCCAGGAGGCTCTATGTCTCTGGAATTGGCTGAGTTGTCTGGGCATCTCCCTTGTACAACGCCTAGAACTCACGATAAACACCAAGACAGACATGTTCAACCAGTGTTGCCTAACGGCTCACAAATAGTGGTTCACAGGGATCTCATTCAAGGTTCACCTATGCAAACTCAGTCTCAAAATTACTGTAGACAGTAAAATTAAAAAAGCATTATACAGGTTTCAGTTCTAAAAAATTGTATATGTGCCCCATAAACCAGGAGCAATCTTTTTTTAGCACAGTCCAGAGAAGGAAAGGTAGGAAATGGAGCCAGAGGCTCAGAAGGCCGCCGAAACTCGAACGCTGAAGTATTAAATGTGGAGCTGGAGGGACTATAAACGATTTTTTTTCTAAGACTTTGTAGGAAGTTGGCTCTGTACATACTATTTCAAAGTGAGAGATAGTGTGCACAGAGTCCAAAGGTTACCCTTAGAGGTTGATAGTGGCAACATTTGATAATTCTAATGCTCTATTTTGTGGTAGTGTGGTCGAGCAGTAGGCTTATCAGAGGGGTAGTGTTAAGGATTTGTTGTACACACACAGGCAATAAATTAATAACACACACTCAGACTTAACTCCAGGTCAATACGTTTTATATAGAAAAATATATTTTCTTAATTTATTTTAGAACCACAAGAGACTCGTATGGTTGTGGTAGGCTGGCAGAAACTGGTTAGCCTAGCACTAGGAGTCGGACTGGTATTCAGGGGGCATCTCTAAGATGCCCTCTGGGTGTATTTTACAATAAATCCCACACTGGCATCGGTGTGCATTTATTGTGCTGAGAAGTTTGATTCCAAACTTCCCAGATTTCAGTGTAGCCATTATGGAATTGTGGAGTTCGTGTTTGACAAACTCCCAGACCATATACTCTTAATGGCTACCCTGCAATTACAATGTCTGAGGTTTTGCTAAGACACAGTAGAGGCATGGTGCTCATGCACTTATGCCCTCGCCTGTGTTATAGTGTACCCGGCCTTAGGGCTGTAACGCCTGCTAGAGGGGTGACTTACCAATGCCACAAGCAGTGAGAGGTGAGCATGGCACTCTGAGGGGAGTGCCATGTCGACTTAGTCATTTTCTTCCCACCTACACACACAAGCTGTGAGGCAGTGTGCATGTGCTGAGTGAGGGGTCCACAGGGTGGCATAAGACATGCTGCAGCCCTTAGAGAACTTCCCTGGCAACAGGGCCCTTGGTACCAGGGGTACCATTTACAAGGGACTTATCTGTGTGCCAGGGCTGTGCCAATTGAGGGAACAAAGGTACAGTTTAGGGAAAGAACACTGGTGCTGGGGCCTGCTTAGCAGGATCCCAGCACACTTTCAATCATAACTGACATCAACAAAAGGCAAAAAGTCAGGGGGTAACCATGCCAAGGAAGGCATTTCCTTACAGCCAGTAACTTGCCTCTTTTCTCCTGGTCACTGGGGAGCACTCTAGTACTTATCTTTTGGGTTTTCTAGTACCTCCAGCTCCCCTCTACCAATTCCACTTCCTTGGGCAGGGGACCCGTCCTTAGTATTCCATTTATTTAGTATATGGTTTGGTCTCCCCCTAGCCTACAGTATTGCCTACTGTTTTTGCTTTGTATGCCAATTTCTGATTGCTACTTTATGCAGTAGTGTGTTCACTTACCTCGTATTGGAGACTTGCCTATCTAGTATTTTAGTATTTGTGTCACTAAAATAAAGTACCTTTATTTTTGCAACACTGAGTGGTTCTTTCATGTGTGTGAGTGCTATGTGACTACAGTGGTATTGCATAAGCTTTACATGTCTCCTAGCTAAGCCTTGGCTGCTCATCCACAACTACCTCTTGAGAACCTGACTCCTAGACACTGCCCACACTTCATTAATAAGGGTATACCTGGACCTGGTATAAGGTGATAATACTATAGTTGCTCAACACACACCAGGACACCTTCCTACTAGCAGGGCTTCAGAAGCTGGAGACAGGCCTGTAGGGCTGGGGCCAAGTCAGTGGTTTATTCGGTCTTCTCTGCTGGGGTTCAGCTTAGTGGTCCTTCTTCTTTCTTCTTGAAGTTGCAAGGAATCTGACAAGCTAGGTTCAGGGAAGCCCTTACATCCTAGATTACAGAGGGCAGTAGCTAAAGGCTATTGTCCCTGAAGGTGACTACACCCTTCCGGTGTCAACTCCCTTTGGGGCGGGGGACACAGACCCTATTGGTCCCTGTCCTTTAAACCAAGATGGAGGATTCTGTCTTAGGGGTGGTCCTAGCTGAAGTGGTCACTCCTTGTTTTTCCTAACTTTCCTGCTTGACCTGCTGCCAAAAGTGAGGTTTTGTCCAGGAGCGGAAATCTGCACTAGCTGGAGTCCACTGGGTCCTTTGAGGGTCACAGCCAGGTGTTACAGTTCCTGCAAGAGGGAGGTGTGAAGCACCTCCACCAAGTGCAGCCCTTGTTTCTGGCCACACAGGCTCTCACCCCATGTGGTCAGAAACTTGTTTGGAAGTGGCAGCCTGGCACAGACCGGTCAGTCCTGCGCTAGACGTTTTGCTAAAATACAGGGGGCATATCTAAGATTCCCTCTGGGTGCATTTTTCAATAAAGCCAACACTGACATCGGTGTGGGTTTATTGTGCTGTGAAGTTTGATACCAAACTTCCCAGACTTTAGTGAAGCCATTATGAAGCTGAGGAGTTCATAATGACAAACTTCCAGCTCATAAACTCTGTATGGCCACACTGCACTCACAATGTCTTAGAATGAACTTTGACACTGTAGGGGCATATTGCTCATGCAGCTTTGCCCTCACCTGTAGTATAGTGCACCCTACCTGCACCCATTTTAGTAATGTGTTTAACCATTTGGCAGTGTCCGGAACTGCAGGTGCCTTCCACTGCATAGCAATTTGCGGTTTAAATAACACAAACGCAAGGTCAATGAATCTGTGCAAATGTTTGTCATCTTTAGGGCGAAGTCCCAGAAGACAGGATTTATGAGTGGGAGGCAGTGCATACCAGTCAACTCCACCATGGTGGATGTGACTTCAACCCATGCCAGGTGGGGATGGGGTGAATAGTCCCAGACCATATGATAAGATCCGGCCTCTGCGAGTTTGCAACATGTGCATTCAGGAGTGAATGTCAGGAACATATGCTTTATACATTGGGGAAACAGATACACATTATGTAAGTAGATGTAGGGCTGTAAGGCCTGCTAGATGGTTGCTACCTATGCCACAGGCAGTGGTTTGTGGGCATGGCACCCTGAGAGGGGTGCCATGTCGATTTTGTTTTTCTCCCCACCAGCACACAAAAGCTGCAATGGCAGTGTGCTTGTGCTTGGTGAGGGGTCCCCCGGGGTGGCATAATACATGCTGCAGCCCTTAGGGACCTTCCCTGGCCACAGGGCCCTTAGTACCATGGGTACTTTTCACAAGGGACTAAACTGTGTGCCAGGGGTGTGCCTATTGTGGAAGCAATGGTAAAATTTTTAAGGAAAGAACACTGTACTGGGGCCTGGTTAGCAGAATCCCAGCACACAGTCAAGTCAGCATCAATTATCAGGCAAAAAGTAGGAGTATAACCATGCCAAAAAAGGGCACTTTCCTACAGTGGGGGTCCATAGAAGTCAAATGGTTGGGAACCAGTGGCCTAGACAAATAATCAGCAGTAGGATCTTTATCCCCCTACTATATTACTTTATTTGAACGCAAAACACTGAATGATTTAAGGGACAATGAGTCTTGCCGTCAAGCCAACAAACAAAAGAAGTGGGATTGTGGTACAAAATCGGGAACACTATGAACTTTAAATTCAATACTGACCGAGCAACATAGATCATTATGTAAAAAGTACCCATGACCTTTTACCTGAGATCAAAGAGAAAATCCTAAGGTTTACCACCCAAGCAAAGGAGAAGAGGTTCCTAACTCAGAATTAATTCAATTTTCTTATTAAGTAATAACCAAGAATCCCATTACTCTACAACTTTCCAAAATTCACAAGAACGGTACACACCCTCCATGGAGACCAATACTTTCAAGCTGTGGTTCAATTCTTGATATTCTTGTTAATTCTTTAATAAGATTTTTAAAGGACAGTACGTTTATGACTAATCAAATTGAGACATTGGATTTCAACCCCAATACTGATCTGTTGGCAACATTAGGCAAGGACTTTGTTTGTCAGTAGACCCCAAAAAGGAAAATATTGAGATCATCCAAGATTGACACACAACCCACCCTCTACAAGTACCTACTGAATTCATTGTAAAACGTTTACCCACTACATTTACATCAAACTACTTTTTCTACAACAGTTATTATTATTATCAACAATGCTTTGGGGACACTTAAGGAAGTTGATTTTGTTCCAAATATGGCAAACGTTTCTGGCAATACTTTTGAACAGAACATTGTACTAAGAACAATCCATATAAAGCCTTTTCAGATTCACACACATTTAGGTTGCTCTTGTTTCTCAAGATTATATTAGCTGATCACTAATGGCAACTTCACTTTGGTGGTACAGAACATCTACCAGCGATAGGGGAACACCGACGCCAGCTTTTATCAACCACACAGAACATGCAGTGTCCAAGTTGCGCTTCGGAGTTCCCAAGAAAGTGCTCGCTTGGAGATGCCTTTGGTCTTGATTAGAGGTCGGGGCTCCTGTATGCTTGCCTGCCTATACCTATCCTGCCCAAAGTTCTTAAAATCAGGAGCGACCAAGCCCAAGTCATGCTAGTGGCTCCAGATTTGGTAAGGAGAGTGTGGCATAAGCATCTGTCCTTCGATTCGCCTGCATCTTTTGGAGGACCTCCTCTTACATTAGAAGGTCGAAGTTCTGCATCAGAGCCTGTACACCTTACAACTCCATGCATGGAGATTGAGTGGCAATAGTTGACTGCCAGCTATCTTCTCCCCAACATAGTTAGTGTCATTTTGGCACCTAGACGTCCCTCGACTAACATCCTCTATGCAGGAAGCTGGGAGAAGTTTGTTGTTTGGTGGTTTTCTCTGTATATCCAGCTTTTACAAACATATTTCTCTGAATTGCTATTTGTCTTCCTATGACTAACCCAGCAGGGCCTTGCTCCTTGCTATGGCAACAATTAAATGCTATCTGTTGGCCTTATCTGTATTTTTGCAACTTCCTTATCAGCCATGTAGGAAGCTGGCCTGGTGTGTGGGAGCGTACCGGAGGTACTTAAACCTTACACAATGTCCATGTATCCCCTATAAGTGTAGTGTATGAAGTGTTTACAACCCAGGCTCCCTAGAGGTAGCTGTGGATGATCAGCCAAGGCTTATCTAGGAGGAATGCAAAGCTCACACAATACCACTGTAGTCACACATCACTTGCACACATAAAAGAAAACACTCAGTGATACAAATATAAAGCTACTCTTTTTTAGCGACACGACCAAAAAGTACTAGAGAGGCAACTCTCCAATATGAGGTAAGTAACACACTAGATATATACACTAGTAATCAGCAATAGGCATAGAAAGACATAGGAAACAGTGCAAATTCAAATAGACAACAGTGGCCCTAGGGGGAGCCCAAACCATATACTAAAAAAAAATGGAATGCGAACACAGGACTCCAACGATGTAAGTGGAATGTGTAGAGGGGAGCTGGAGGTAGTAGGAACCCCCAAAGGTAAGTACCACAGTGCCCCTTGCGACCTGTAGGAACGTAGTAAATTACTAGATTTTCCCCCAAACCACCCAAAAGGACTAAAAAGAAGATAATGCAAACCCAGACAAAATTGCAAGAAACCAGCAGAGGATTCCTGAAAAGGAAGACTTGTGGAAAAAGGGAACCAAGTCCAAAAGTCACAAAAGAGTCCAGGGAGAGCAGGAGATACTATCTACCCAGCTGTAGATGCAGGAGTTAGTCGACGGACGAAGACGGTCAGGAATGCAGCCTTGGAGCAGATGAAGAGTTCCTGGAGGATGCAGTCGACATCCCACGCTGGATGGACAATAGCAGTCAGTCACTTGTGTGAAAAAGCCACCAACAAGCCTTTGCAAAGGCAGAAGTCACGTGAGGCAAAAGTGGGGCTGCTGGGGACCGAAGGGTCCAGGAGGACTCAACCCACAGGGGGGAGTCCAAGGGGACCCTCAGCAGGGCAGGGAGTCCAAAGAAGAGGCAGCCCCCACAGGTAAACCTCTGGATGAGAAACCAGGAGTCAGAGAGGAGCCCACACAGCACAACTGAAGGATCCCACGCCGCAGGAGAAGCACAAAGCGGGCTGTGCGTCGCCGGAAGGAGTGCTGGGAGCTTGGGCTAGATGGAGCCTCAAAATGCCTTGAAGGAGATGCAAACAAGTCTTGGTAGCTGCAAGAGACACGTTGCACTGAGGTATTGTCCTGCATGGGAAGGCAAAGGCTTAATTCCACCAAAGTTGGACAGCTGGCAGAGAGGACCAAGAGGAATACCCCAGACCACCACCCGTAATGCAGGATCCACGCAGCTCAGGATGATAGGAGATCCATGCAGCAGGTCGTCATTGCAGTTGGTGCTTGCGGATGCAGGGGAGTGAATACTTCTATCCAATGGAGATTCCTTCTTCTTTCTCATGCAGGCTGCAGACATGCTGACCTCAGAGGACGCACAGCTGGGAAAATGTTGTAGAAGCTGGAAGGAGCCGTGGAATACATTTGCGAGCAGGATCTTTGTCGTGGATGCAGATTATCAGTTCCTGGAGGGTCCAGACGCGGTTCCAGTGGTTAGAAGTTGAAGTAGAGGTTGCAGAAGAGTCCTTCTGAAATCTTGCCGACCGAATCTGAGGACCTAACCAAGAGACAGCCCCTAAATAGCCCTGAAAGGGGGATTGGTCACTGTAGGAAGTTGGCTCTGTATATACTATCTCAAAGTGAGAGATAGTGTGCACAGAGTCCAAGGGTTCCCCTTAGAGGTTGATAGTGGCAAAATTAGATACTTCTAATGCTCTATTTTGTGGTAGTGTGATCGAGCAGTAGGCTTATCAAAGGGTAGTGTTAAGCATTTGTTGTACACACACAGTCAATAAATGAGGAACACACACTCAGACTTACTCCAGGCCAATAGTTTTTATTTAGAAAAATATATTTTCTTAATTTATTTTAGAACCACAAGATTCAAGATTTGAAGTAAATACATAAAATACAAGGTACTCTACACAGGTAAGTATGGAACTTTGAATTAAAGCAGTAGTACATACAGTATAGGTTAAAGTGGCAATAAGCTATTTTAAAAGTGGACACAGTGCAAAAATTATCAGGTTCGATGGCATCTGTCGCTGTAGATACGCATGTTTTGCATAGCTCGCCATCTGGTGTTGGGTCGGAGTGTTACAAGTTGTTTTTCTTCGAAGAAGTCTTTCGAGTCACGGGACCGAGTGACTCCTCCTTTTGTCTCCATTGCGCATGGGCGTCGACTCCATCTTCGATTGTTTTTTTTCCGCCATCGGGTTCGGACGTGTTCCTGTCGCTCCGAGTTTCGGAACGGAAAAACAGCTAAATTTCGGAAGATTTTCGTCGGTATTGTTGCGTTCGGGATCGGCGTAGTTAGAATCAACACCGCATCGAAGATCGAAGAGCTCCGGAGCCCTTCGGGGTAGTTTTCGATCCCCGTCGGGGCCTACTCGGCCCGACCGCGTGTAGAAGAACGCCGATGGAACGGACCCCGTTCCGTTTCTGTCCCAAATGCCACAAAAAATACCCCTATTCAGACCAACACTTGGTCTGTAACCTGTGCCTGTCACCTGAGCACAGTGAAGACACTTGCGAGGCCTGTCGTGCATTCCGGTCCCGAAAAACACTCCGAGACCGTTGAGCCAGAAGACTTCAAATGGCGTCCACGCCGACAGCGCACCGAGAGTTCGAGGTAGAGGAAGAAACCTTTTCGATACACGAATCCGACTCCGAGGAATTCGACGATCCACGAACCGTGAGTAAGACGTCGAAAACCACTCATAAGAAGATTGTCAAGGCCCAGGGGACGCCACTGCCACCAGGCCATGGCTCCACCCATAAATTCGGTGACCGACCGTCGGCACCGAAAAAGGCCCAATCAGTGCCGAGACCGTCCGACTCCGGTCGAGACACCGGCACGCAGCCTTCTCGGGACCGAGAAAGTGCTGGAGACATACATCGACACCGAGATAGCGGTGTAGACACGGCTCGACGCCGAGACAGCGGCACCGATGAAGATCGACGCCGAGATGTTTCGACTCCGAAAAAGAAAAAAGCCACCTCGGAGCCGAAAAAAGATGCAGACAGGGTTTCGGTGCCGAAACAACCTGCAACCGACCCAGTTTCAGGCTCTTATACCGAAGAGCAATCAATGACCTCCCAAATGCAAAAGCATAGGTTTGAGGAAGACCTGCAATCCACCGATGTAGACCATACGCAGAAACGTATTTTTATACAGCAGGGGTCAGGAAAGATAAGCACCCTTCCCCCTATTAGGAGAAAGAGAAGACTGGAATTTCAAACTGACCAAACACCACAAACAAAAATGGTGAAAAGGGTTACTCCGCCACCCTCTCCTCCACCTATAATTCACGTCTCGCCAGCACAAACTCCATCACATTCCCCGGCTCACACCACCATGAGCCAAGGTGACCAGGATCAGGACGCATGGGACTTATACGACGCCCCTGTGTCAGATAACAGTCCGGAGGCATACCCTACAAAGCCATCACCACCAGAGGACAGTACTGCATATTCTCAGGTGGTGGCTAGAGCAGCACAATTCCACAATGTAAGCCTCCACTCAGAACAAGTCGAGGATGACTTTCTAATCAACACCCTCTCTGCCACCCACAGCTCCTACCAAAGCCTGCCTATGCTCCCTGGTATGCTTCGGCACGCAAAAGACATCTTTAAGGAGCCGGTCAAAAGTAGGGCAATTACACCAAGGGTGGAAAAAAAGTATAAAGCGCCTCCTACAGACCCTATTTTCATAACTTCGCAGCTGCCACCAGATTCTGTCGTTGTAGGAGCAGCTAGGAAAAGGGCCAACTCCCACACATCTGGGGACGCACCACCCCCAGATAAGGAAAGCCGCAAGTTCGATGCAGCTGGAAAGAGAGTCGCAGCACAAGCTGCAAACCAGTGGCGCATCGCTAACTCACAGGCACTTCTTGCGCGCTATGACAGAGCCCATTGGGATGAGATGCAACATCTCATTGAACATCTACCCAAAGACCTACAAAAGAGGGCAAAGCAAGTGGTTGAAGAAGGACAGAACATTTCAAACAACCAGATACGCTCCTCCATGGACGCAGCAGACACAGCTGCAAGAACAATAAATACATCTGTGACCATCAGAAGGCATGCATGGCTACGAATGTCTGGGTTTAAACCAGAGATTCAGCAGGCAGTTCTCAATATGCCATTCAACGAAAAAGAACTGTTCGGTCCAGAAGTGGACACGGCGATTGAGAAACTTAAAAAGGACACGGACACTGCTAAAGCCATGGGCGCACTCTACTCCCCGCAGAGCAGAGGAAATTACAGCACCTTCCGCAAAACACCCTTTAGAGGGGGGTTTCGGGGTCAGGCCACACAAGCCAGCACCTCACAGGCAACACCATCCAGTTACCAGGGACAGTACAGGGGAGGCTTTCGGGGCCAATATAGAGGAGGGCAATTCCCTAGGAATAGGGGAAAATTTCAAAGCCCCAAAACCCCTACAACTAAGCAGTGACTCACATGTCACTCACCCCCTCCACACAACACCAGTGGGGGGAAGAATAGGTCATTATTACAAAGCATGGGAGGAAATCACTACAGACACTTGGGTTCTAGCAATTATCCAAAATGGTTATTGCATAGAATTTCTACAATTCCCTCCAAACATACCACCAAGAGCACAAAATTTATCAAAACATCATTCCGAGCTCCTGGAGATAGAAGTTCAAGCACTATTGCAAAAGAACGCAATCGAGTTAGTACCAAACACACAAATAAACACAGGAGTTTATTCACTGTACTTCTTAATACCAAAGAAGAACAAAACGCTAAGACCAATCCTAGACCTAAGAATACTAAACACATACATCAAATCAGACCACTTTCACATGGTCACACTACAAGAAGTGTTACCATTGCTGAAACTACACGACTACATGACAACATTAGACCTCAAAGACGCGTATTTCCATATACCAATACATCCATCGCACAGGAAATACCTAAGGTTTGTATTCAAAGGAATACACTACCAATTCAAGGTACTGCCTTTCGGTTTAACAACCGCACCAAGAGTCTTTACCAAATGTCTAGCAGTAGTCGCTGCACACATCAGAAGGCAGCAAATACTTGTATTCCCGTATCTAGACGACTGGCTAATCAAGACCCATTCGTTAATAACGTGCTCACACCACACAAATCAAATCATACAAACCCTCTACAAACTAGGGTTCACAGTCAACTTCGCAAAATCCAACATTCTGCCGCGCAAGGTACAACAATACCTAGGAGCCATAATAAACACAGCAATAGGAGTAGCCACTCCAAGCCCACAAAGAATTCAAAATTTCAACAACATCATACAACGCATGTATCCAACACAAAAAATACAAGCAAAGATGATATTACAACTCCTAGGCATGATGTCTTCATGCATAGCCATTGTCCCAAACGCAAGACTGCACATGAGGCCCTTACAACAGTGCCTAGCATCACAGTGGTCACAAGCACAGGGTCACCTTACAGATCTGGTGTTAATAGACCGCCAAACTTACCTCTCGCTTCTATGGTGGAACAATATAAATTTAAACAAAGGGCGGCCTTTCCAAGACCCAGTGCCACAATACGTAATAACAACAGATGCTTCCATGACAGGGTGGGGAGCACACCTCGATCAACACAGCATACAAGGACAATGGAACGTACATCAAACAAAACTGCATATAAATCACCTAGAACTGCTAGCAGTTTTTCAAGCACTAAAGGCTTTTCAACCAATAATAGTCCACAAATACATTCTCGTCAAAACAGACAACATGACAACAATATATTATCTAAACAAACAAGGGGGGACGCACTCAACGCAATTGAGCCTGCTGGCACAAAAGATATGGCGTTGGGCAATTCACAACCAAATTCGCCTAATAGCACAATTTATCCCAGGAATTCAGAATCAACTCGCAGACAATCTCTCTCGAGATCACCAACAGGTCCACGAATGGGAAATTCACCCCCAAATTCTGAACACTTACTTCACGCTCTGGGGAACACCTCAAATAGACTTGTTTGCGACAAAAGAGAACGCAAAATGCCAAAACTTCGCATCCAGATACCCACACAGGCAGTCCCACGGCAATGCCCTATGGATCAACTGGTTAGGGATATTTGCCTACGCTTTTCCTCCTCTCCCTCTCCTTCCTTATCTGGTAAACAAACTCAGTCAAAACAAATTCAAACTCATATTAATAGCACCAACTTGGGCAAGGCAACCCTGGTACACAACGCTGCTAGACCTATCAGTAGTACCCCACATCAAACTGCCCAACAGGCCGGATCTGTTAACACAACACAACCAAACGATCAGACACCCAGATCCAGCATCGCTGAATCTAGCAATCTGGCTCCTGAAATCCTAGAATTCGGACACTTACAACTTACCCAAGAATGTATGGAAGTCATAAAGCAAGCCAGAAGGCCATCCACCAGGCACTGCTATGCCAGTAAATGGAAGAGGTTTGTTTGCTACTGCCATATTAATCAAATCCAACCATTACACGCAACCCCAAAACATGTAGTGGGTTACTTGCTTCACTTACAAAAATCTAACCTAGCTTTCTCTTCCATTAAAATACACCTTGCAGCAATATCTGCATACCTGCAGCCTACCTATTCAACTTCCCTATATAGGATTCCAGTCATTAAAGCATTCATGGAGGGCCTTAAAAGAATTATTCCACCAAGAACACCACCTGTTCCTTCATGGAACCTAAATGTTGTCTTAACTAGACTTATGGGTCCACCTTTTGAACCCATGCACTCCTGCGAAATACAGTTCCTAACATGGAAGGTTGCATTTCTCATAGCCATTACCTCTCTAAGAAGAGTAAGCGAGATTCAGGCGTTTACAATACAAGAACCTTTTATACAACTACACAAAAATAAGGTCGTCCTAAGGACTAATCCTAAATTTCTACCAAAAGTTATTTCACCGTTCCATCTAAATCAAACAGTGGAACTTCCAGTGTTCTTCCCACAGCCAGATTCCGTAGCTGAGAGGGCACTACATACTTTAGATGTCAAAAGAGCATTAATGTATTACATTGACAGAACAAAGAGCATCAGGAAAACTAAACAGCTATTTATTGCATTCCAAAAACCTCATGCAGGAAACCCAATATCAAAACAAGGTATAGCCAGATGGATAGTTAAATGCATCCAAATCTGCTACCTTAAAGCTAAACGACAACTGCCCATTACACCAAGGGCACACTCAACCAGAAAGAAAGGTGCTACCATGGCCTTTCTAGGAAACATCCCAATGCAAGAAATATGTAAGGCAGCCACATGGTCTACGCCTCACACATTCACCAAGCACTACTGTGTAGACGTGTTATCCGCACAACAAGCCACAGTAGGTCAAGCCGTATTAAGAACATTGTTTCAGACTACTCCCACTCCTACAGGCTGAGCCACCGCTTTGGGGAGATAACTGCTTACTAGTCTATGCAAAACATGCGTATCTACAGCGACAGATGCCATCGAACTGAAAATGTCACTTACCCAGTGTACATCTGTTCGTGGCATCAGTCGCTGTAGATTCACATGTGCCCACCCGCCTCCCCGGGAGCCTGTAGCAGTTCGGAAGGTACCTTCAACTATTTGTATATATATATTATTTTAACCTTAAATAGGTACATACTTAGTCACTCCATTGCATGGCCACTATTACTACAATACAACTCCTACCTCACCCTCTGCGGGGAAAAACAATCGAAGATGGAGTTGACGCCCATGCGCAATGGAGACAAAAGGAGGAGTCACTCGGTCCCGTGACTCGAAAGACTTCTTCGAAGAAAAACAACTTGTAACACTCCGACCCAACACCAGATGGCGAGCTATGCAAAACATGCGAATCTACAGCGACTGATGCCACGAACAGATGTACACTGGGTAAGTGACATTTTCATTTCTTAGTTTTTTTAAGAACCACAGGTTCAAGATTTACAAACAATACTTTAAATGAAAGGTATTTCACTCAGGTATCTTAGGAACTTTGAATCATCACAATAGCATGTACAGTTTTGCCAAAAATGGCAATACACTATTTTAAAATTGGACACAGTGCTAAATTTAACAGTTCCTGGGGGAGGTAAGTAAATGTTAAGTTCACAGGTAAGTACAACACTTACAGGGTTCAAAGTTGGGTCCAAGGTAGCCCACCGTTGGGGGTTCAGGGCAACCCCAAAGTAACTACACCAGCAGCTCAGGGCCAGTCAGGTGCAGAGGTCAAAGTGGTGCCCGAAACACACAGGTTTCAATGGAAATAGGGGTGCCCCGGTTCCAGTCTGCCAGCAGGTAAGTACCCGCGACTTCAGAGGGCAGACCAGGGGGGTTTTGTAGGGCACCGGGGGGGGGACACAAGTCAGCACAGAAAGTATACCCTCAGCGGCACGGGGGCGGCCGGGTGCAGTGTGCAAACAGGCATCCGGTTCGCAATAGGTTTCAATGGGAGACTCCGGGGTCTCTTCAGCAATGCAGGCAGGCAAGGGGGGGTCTCCTCGGGGTAGCCACCACCTGGGCTAGGGAGAGGGCCTCCTTTGGGTCACTCCTGCACTGGAAGTCGGATCCTTCAGGTCCTGGGGGCTGTGGGTGCAGTGTCCTTACCAGGCATCGGGTTCTTTGAAGCAGGCAGTCGCGGTCAGGGGGAGCATCTGGATTCCCTCTGCAGGCATCGCTGTGGGGTTTCAGGGGGGTCAACTCTGGCTACTCATGGGCTCGCAGTCGCCGGGGAGTCCTCCCTGTGGTGTTGGTTTTCCGCAGTGCGAGCCGGTTGCGTCGGGTGCAGAGTGGAAAGTCTCACGCTTCCGGCGGGAAACGTGTGGTCTTTAAAAGTTGCTTCTTTGTTGCAAAGTTGCAGTTTCTTTGGAACAGTGCTGCTGTCCTCGCGAGTTCTTGGTCCTTTTAGATGCAGGGTAGTCCTCTGAGGCTTCAGAGGTCTCTGGACCCTGGGGGATGCGTCGCTGTTGCAGTTTTTCTTGAAGTTGGGAGACAGGCCGGTAGGGCTGGGGCCGAAGCAGTTGGTGTCTCCGTCTTCTCTGCAGGGATTCTAGTCAGCAGTCCTTCTTCGTCTTCAGGTTGCAAGAATCTATCTTGCTTGGTTTTGGGGCCCCTAAATACTCAATGTAGGGGTGTGTTTAGGTCTGGGAGGTTAGTAGCCAATGGCTACTAGCCCTGAGGGTGGCTACACCCTCATTGTGCCGCCTCCCTGAGGGGAGGGGGGCACATCCCTAATCCTATTGGAGGAATCCTCCATCTGCAAGATGGAGGATTTCTAAAAGTCAGTCACCTCAGCTCAGGACACCTTAGGGGTTGTCCTGACTGGCCAGTGACGACTCCTTGGTTTTCTCACTATCTCCTCCGGCCTTGCCGCCAAAAGTGGGGACGTGGCTAGTAAAAGTGTTACTAGCTGGGATGCCCTGTGGCGCTGTAACAAAGGGGGTGAGCCTTTAAGGCTCACCACCAGGTGTTACAGCTCCTGCAGGGGGAGGTGAGAAGCACCACCACCCAGTACAGGCTTTGTTACTAGCCACAGAGTGACAAAGGCACTCTCCCCATGTGGCCGGCAACATGTCTGGTGTGTGGCAGGCTGGCAAAACTAGTCAGCCCACACTGGAAGTCGGGTATGTTTTCAGGGGGCATCTCTAAGATGCCCTCTGGGTGTATTTCACAGTAAAATGTACACTGGCATCAGTGTGCATTTATTGTGCTGAGAAGTTTGATACCAAACTTCCCAGTTTTCAGTGTAGCCATTATGGTGCTGTGGAGTTCGTGTTTGACAGACTCCCAGACCATATACTCTTATGGCTACCTTGCACTTACAATGTCTAAGGTTTTGCTTAGACACTATAGGGGCATAGTGCTCATGCACCTATGCCCTCACCTGTGGTATAGTGCACCCTGCCTTAGGGCTGTAAGACCTGCTAGAGGGGTGACTTACCTATGCTACAGGCAGTGTGAGGTTGGCATGGCACCCTGAGGGGAGTGCCATGTCGACTTACTCGTTTTCTCCCCACCAGCACACACAAGCTGGCAAGCAGTGTGTCTGTGCTGAGTGAGGGGTCTCTAGGGTGGCATAAGACATGCTGCAGCCCTAAGAGACCTTCCCTGGCATCAGGGCCTTGGTACCAGTTACAAGGGACTTACCTGGATGCCAGGGTGTGCCAATTGTGAAAACAAAGGTACAGTTTTAGGGAAAGAACGCTGGGGCCTGGTTAGCAGGCCTCAGCACACTTTCAAATCATAACTTGGCATTAGCAAAGCCAAAAAGTCAGGTGGTACCCATGCCAAGGAGGCATTTCCTTACAACAGTGAGATGATGGCTCCTAGGAGTTGCATGGGAATGCCCCATGCTGACAGTTTCCTCCATAGGGTTTCACGGTCTACCCTGTCAAAGGCTGCATTATAGTCAGCGAAGCAGCAGAATAGCGGCCGGTGATTGGTTTTGGCTGCTTGATGCTGCAGGTATGAAAACGCCACGATGTTGTCAACTGTTGAGGCCCAGGTATGAAGCCAGATTGGAAGAACGGCTGGATTTGACACTCCTGAACCCAGGCTTCCAGTTGGCCCAGCAGCAGTTGAGCGTAAATGTTTGCCTGCACATCCAGAGAGCTATTAGTCAATAGTTTGAAGCTAATGAACCTTCCCTCTTTTTGTTGATTAGACAGAGTATAGACCCTCTCCAGGAGTCTGGGACAGTGGTCAGCTGATATGTGTAGTTGAAGAGCTGAGGCAGCCTCACTGCCTAGTCGGATGGAGAGCATTTGAACAGAGAAGCTGGTAGGCCTTTTGGCCCTGGGGCACCGTCCTTTTTAGTACTCCTTGTAGTGTTCTCTATCCTGCTGATGGAGAAATTATTCAGCTCAGATCCTCTTGCCTCGTTAGGTGCAACTGGCTGATCTGCTTCGCTCACTAGGTGTTCCTCAACCATTGAGAGGGGCCTTGCACAGTGCGGGGGGAAGGATGCTGATTCTTGTCAAGTTTGTTGCTGGCCAAGTCTGGTTCTGGTTCGGAGGTTGTGTACAAGAGAGGGACGTGAGAGACCCATGCTCTCTCTGCTAAACAATTCGCCCTTGACTTGTAGCCATTCCTCGGCTTGTTTACATGCTCCCAAAAACGGGCGTGATTAGGGTCATTTAGGAGCTGGAATATGGTTTCCCATTCTTTACTGTCTTCTGCCCCCTTGTGTTCCCATATTTGTTTCTTGAGGGATCTTCTGATTTTCATTATCTGAGCCTCTGTGTCCTGTGTGGGCTTTTGTTTGTGCATACATAGGATTCTATGAAGTGCCTGCCTTGAGAACATTTTTGTCCAGTTGTAATGCTGTCCTTCCCTGGGCGGAGTGAGGTGAGTAAACTCCTGTTGGCTTACCATGCAGCAGAATGACTAGATCATCCACCGACTTCGCCCACCATTCGAGGTTCTAGTTAGGCTCCCGAGGCTGAGTTTTTAAACATAAGGCTATTTTAGATGACTGCTCTAGTCTCCATTTAATTCTTCTCACCAAGTGTACCTTCTCTGTGCCGGTTGAGGACCCTACTATGACGTATTGCTCTGCTGCCCGAGCTTGTAATTCTATAATGCATTTATGAGGATTATGATCGCTCTTTGTCCTCTCAGTGACTTCTCAGTGGCTAAACTCTGCTTGAGCTTTTCTGAGAAGTACGCGTAATCATTAGTTGAACCTTTCAGATTGTTCATGTACTGGTGGCAGATAGAAGATAATCAGAAAGTTGTAAAAAAAAAAAAAAAAATTGTTGAAGTTGACAGCCTCTGTCCTGGGGGGAGTCTTCTAGTTGTACATCTACCCCGCTTATATTAAAATTACCCAGCATGACTATTTCATGACCAGGGTGACTGAAGATGACAGATTCCAGGTCATCCAGGTGTTCGAGGATTGTCTATACCTTTGATTTCCTTGGAGCATTTATGTGGCAGTTAATTAGTATCAGGTCTACTTTTTTTTTATCAATGTTCACACCGCTAATAGTGATTACTTGGGCCATTTTGCTGTTGATGGTTAGCTCAGAGGATGCCAAACCGATTGCATGCTTGATGAAGGTGGATAAGCTACCAGAGGGCTGTCGAAAAATACTTGGGCGAGTGGCTGGCTGCAAACTCTCTTAATAGCCTGACAAGTAAGTTGGGGAGCATTCCCAAGTTTCTTGCATACATATGATGTTTAAATAGGGCTATGCCTAGCTGGATCTGCCAGTGCTCCTGAGGCCTGCCACGTTCCATGACACGATTGCCAGGCATTTGGATGAGTACAAAGGGTTGGGCTCTGCACTCCACTTAGTGCTAGGACCTATACCTTAATTCTGCCCGGTCCCTCTGCTTGCTTTGTGGGAATGATTATGTGACAGTGTAGATCTCTCTTCTGTTTTGAGCGCAGACTATGGTTATAGTCTGCAGGGCCTCTGTTGTAGGGGTACGGTGATCCCTCCCCCCACTTGAACCTCTTAAGACAGTTTTCGGCCTGTCTCTAGGGACAGTGTTTAGAAGGATAAACGGGTATTTGTCAAGCACGGGAATGTATAGTTCACTACCCCAGTTCGCAAAGGTATCTCTTGCGTCCCAAACTGCACCCCTCTCTGCTTTTCCAAGTTGTTTTTGTAACCTCTCTGCTTGCGTTTAGGCAGGGTGTCTCCAACCTAACCCAGTCCATGTCTTCCGAGGTGATGTGCCTGAGAGGTGGCACCTGAGAGAATAACCACAATAAGTTCCTTCTGTTTAAAATGTCTGTTAGACCCTTTGATTGGTTAGTGAGCGATAAATACGAGTTCCTGAGGGTCCTGTTCTTCTGGTTGTGGTATGTCGTGTCCAGCTGGCAGCAGGCATGTGGTATGTTGTATGGATAAAGATAAAAAGTTTTGAAATGAAATGCGGTATGACCTGATGCTCACAATCCTGATGTGCTCCCCATTCAAGCCAATACATAGGTGCCCTAAAGACTGCTCACTTTAAAGACCGTGTTCCTCATTACAGTCACATCAGTTAGTTGCATGAGTGCACTGCAAGCACACTCTGCCCAGCGACAGTACACCACTTTCTCTCCAGACAAACTAGTGATAAGGACTATGAGGAAATGAGATGTATTACATGGTGTGGTTGTGCAACCTCATCGTGTAATATACTTAGCAACCACTTTGGGACCCTTAGGTTCTATTGTTTAACCATCAGCTCAGCCCTGGCACTGAGCAGAAAGGCTTACACAAAAGAACAAGTGTAAGGCATTTAAACAGCACCAAAACAACTTAATAAGAAATCAACAGGACACCCAAAGAAGTCTGACACTATTTTATAAAAATAGACTGTATTTTTAGACACCACAATGAAAGAGATCCTATGGGAGGTTTCCGAGATGAAGAATTTACAAGGTATAGTAAATCCGATTATTTCCCTAAACCCTGCACAAGCATTCTCAAATTGAAAGTTTGGCCTAGTTGGAATGCAGCCACTTTGAGTCACTTTAGGTGACCAGCTCCAGCAGGGAGCCAGTCAGGGAGACCAGCAAGGTCCTTATTAGGTGAAGCGCCCCAGTCAGTCAGTTCCAGGCACTTTTATGTATTCCAGGGCTTTCCTATGGAAGTGATCCTGATGCAAGGAATGAAGGATGCTGAATGTACTCAGAGGATGTTGCGAATGCGATGCAGTCGACGAATCTTGCTCAGTCCACGGAAGGGATGAGGTTGTCTGGTCACAGGGACGAAGGCACTTCAAGTTTTCTCTGAGCAGCTGGACTACTGGTCACACAATCTATTGTGGTCACAGGCGGTAGGAAGCTGGCTCTTTATATAGTGGACCGAAATGAGGTACACTGTGCAAAGAGTCAAAGCAATCCGCAGAAGTTTCAAAGAGGCACAATTGACATCCGAAATGCTCTTTTTCGGCATGTAATCTATTCTGTGGGCTTTAACCACACCCATCTCACGCCCATCACTTTTATTCGTTCCTGGTTCTGCCTTTCAAACATCCCTTTATTTCGATGGTCTTCCTTGAGGCTGTTTTGTTATGCCTTGCAGACTGACCCAGTTACATGGATTATTGCACGATCGGCCATATACTTTAGTGTGAGCGCACTGCTTTTTTCTTTTGTCTTTCCCCTTCGCGCTCCATGGGGGCCATGGTGCTTTGACGTTTCATATAGCACAAACTGGATCTGAGGTATTCTTGGAAGCTTACGTGTTCTGCTGTCCTCCCTTACCCATTCCACCGAACTGCTAATTTTTTTAGTTGTTTCATGTGTTGAAATGAAAAGGATAAGCAAGCATTATTGCCTTGGTTGGAAAGTAGGTCTGTGCACGTCACGTGCAACATCTGCAGAACCTATGGGTCAAAAATCAGCCAAGGTGACCAAGCCAGTCATGTTTCTGATGTTTAGTAGAGGCGTAATTAGTGCTAATAACCTGCTTGTTTTTTTCTGTGTCGGTGAACCGAGGCAGGCTCACACCGTTGTTGTTTTCTCTCTTCTTTGGGGTTGCAACCTGTCCCTTCTTCTGAAGGGGGAGATTCGTGCCTCTGTTGGGATTTGCAGTTTTGTGCTATTTACTACACAGCTGTATTGTCTCCCCTCGCCCACCCCAACACCTTTCTCCAGGAAATTTGCCAGAGGAAAAACAGGCAGAGAGCCTCAAAAGTGTTAATAAATGATAACCAGTATGCTTGAATGCCTTCTTAGCGCTGCACTTGCTATAGTCCACCAAGATGTATTCACATTTTAATTTTTTTTAGAATGTATTTCTTAATATTATAGACCTGTCAAAATGACCAGTTCTAGTTCTGTGCTTCTGATGTGATTAACATGCATGTCCTTTCACCTAAAATAGTGACAGCTTGTTTTTATATACACTTCATATCATACATATGTGATTTCTAAGCATTATAAATAACAATCATTACCAATTTAGTGTTCCACAGTTTACATACTTCGTATCAACGGCATGCTGGAAAGCTGAGTCAGCCTGGCCAGCATTTGGGCATGTGATATGAATATTACTGCATGTTTCAGTCACTTGAGTTCAACTCACTGAGCCATATTTAACAATGCACATTCCTGTGTTGCACTGTTTAGATTTTGGCCATCACATCCAATCTCTGCGTTCTCTTTCGTAAAGAACACTATGTATATGTTCGATGGCATGTGTAGCTGCAGATACACATGCTGTGCATATCCCGCCATCTAGTGTTGGGCTCGGAGTGTTACAAGTTGTTTTTCTTCGAAGAAGTCTTTTTGAGTCACAAGATCGAGGGACTCCTCCCCTTTCGGCTCCATTGCGCATGGGCGTCGACTCCATCTTAGATTGTTTTCTTTCCGCCATCGGGTTCGGACGTGTTCCTCTTTGCTCCGTGTTTCGGTTTGGAAAGTTAGTTAAATCTCGGAAAATTCGACGGTATTGTTTGCGTTCGGTATCGGGTTAGTTAAAAAAGATCGACACCGAATTTTGAAGAGCTCCGGTGGCCCTTCGGGGTTTCGATTCCCCGGCGGGGCCTGGTCGGCCCTACCTCGTGCGTCTTCAACAAACAGTTAGGAGCGCACCTGCCTGACATGTCAGGCAGGTGCGCTCCTAACTGTTTGTGACTCGTGCGTCTTCAAGGCTAATGGAACGGACCCCATCCCGCTTCTGCCCCGAATGCCACAACAAGTATCCATACACAGATCAGCATCTGGTCTGTAATTTGTGTTTGTCTCCCGAACACAAAGAGGATACCTGCAAGGCCTGTTGAGCGTTTCGGTCGAGGAAAACGCTAAGAGACCGGAGAGCAAGAAGACTTCAGATGGCGCCGGCAGGACACCAACAATTGGAGGAAGCCTTCTCCATCGCGGATTCGTACTCGGACGAGGCCGAAACCCAACAGATGCCGAAAACCATGAGTAGAACACCCCTGGCGAAAACTCACAGAAAATACATAAAAGCCCAGGGGACGCCACTGCCAGCAGGCCATGGCTTAACCCGAAAATTAGGTGAACGGCCAACGGCACCGAAAAAGGGCACGCACGTGTCTAAGTCATCCGACTCCGGTCGAGATACCGGCATACAATAGGCTCGACCCCGAGACACCGGGTCAGAGCAATCTCAGCACCGAGAAATCGGAACACCGAAAGCCAAAAAAGTGTCTTCTGAGCCGAAAAAGGCGGTTGAAAAAGTTTCGATACTGAAACATCCGGCTTCGGAGACGAAACCAAGTTCATACACTGAGGAGCAGGGACTGTCCTCACAATTGCAGGGACACAAATTTGGTCAGGAGCTAGAGGCTGGGGAGCCAGATTACACGCAAAGAAGGCTCCACATTCAAAAAGAGACAGGGAGAATAAGAACTCTCCCTCCAATCCGAATGAAAAGGAAACTTGCTTTCCAAGAGAAAGACAAACAGCCACAAGCAAAGGTGGCAAGACAAGTAACTCCGCCACCGTCACCACATCGCTCACCACAACCATCACCAGTGGCCACTCCACCAATGATGCAATCCCCAACGCATACAGGAATGAGCCAAGATGACCCTGACGCATGGGATCTTTATGATGCACCTGTATCAGATAAAAGTCCTGACTGCTACCCAGCGAGGCCATCACCACCTGAGGACAATACTGCTTACACACAGGTGGTGTCCAGAGCAGCCGCGTTTCACAATGTCACCCTGCATGCAGAACCAATTGAAGATGACTTTTTGTTTAATACTCTATCGTCCACACATAGTCAGTACCAGAGTCTCCCTATGTTACCGGGAATGTTGAAACACTCCAAACAAGTCTTTCAAGAGCCTGTGAAAGGCAGGGCCATCACTCCGAGGGTGGAAAAAAAGTACAAACCACCACCAATAGACCCTGTGTACATCACGCAGAAGTTAACACCGGACTCAGTGGTAGTAAGTGCAGCTCGCAAAAGAGCAAACTCACACACATCGGGAGATGCACCACCGCCTGACAAAGAAAAAAGTCGCAAGTTCGCAGCGGGGAAAAGGGTTGCGGCACAGGCAGCCAACCAATGGCGCATTGCCAATTCACAGGCCTTGCTATTGAGATACGATAGAGCTCATTGGGACGAAATGCAACACTTCATCGAGCATTTACCCAAAGAATTCCAAAAGCGTGTGCAACAAGTGGTGGAAGAGGGCCAGAGTATCTCTAATAATCAGATACGGTCGGCAGTGGATGCAGCAGACACAGCTGCAAGAATTGTAAATACAGCAGTCACCATACAGAGACACGCATGGCTACGCACCTCAGGATTCAACCCAGAAATTCAACAAGAGGTGCTGAATAAGCCTTTCAACGGACAGCAGTTGTTTGGGCCGGAAGTGGACACTGCTATTGAGAAACTTAAAAAGGACACTGAGACGGCCAAGGCCATGGGCGCACTCTACTCCCCACAGAGCAGAGGCACATTTCGCAAAACACAGTTCAGAGGGGGGTTTCGGGGACAGAGCACAGAACCCTCAACCTCACAAACAAGGCCCACATACCAGAGCCAGTATCAGAGGGGAAGTTTTCAGGGACAATACAGAGGGGGACAGTTCCCTAAAACTAGAGGGAAGTTCCAAAGATAGCGCAAAATAAAGTGTCTCCAGTGTCACAAATCCCCAACACATAACACTAGTGGGGGGGAGACTAACACATTTTTACCAAAACTGGAGGAAATAACAACAGACACGTGGGTCCTAGCCATTATCCAACATGGTTATTGCATAGAATTCCTACAATTCCATCCAAATGTCCCACAGAAAACACACATGTCCAAACAACACATGGATCTATTACAACTGGAGGTCCAATCGTTGTTACAAAAAGACGCAATAGAACTAGTACCCAATCATCAAAAAGGAACGGGTGTTTACTCCCTGTACTTTCTCATACCCAAAAAAGACAAAACTCTAAGACCTATCTTAGATCTCAGAATACTAAATCTTTACAGCAAATCAGATCACTTTCACATGGTGACACTTCAAGACGTAATCCCCTTGCTCAAACAACAAGACTACATGACAACATTAGACCTCAAGGATGCGTATTTCCATATACCCATACATCCTTCCCACAGAAAATACTTAAGGTTTGTAATTCAAGGGGTTTATTATCAGTTCAAAGTATTGCCATTCGGGATAACAACAGCGCCAAGAGTCTTTACAAAATGCCTTGCCGTAGTGGCAGCCCATATCAGAAGACAGCAAATACATGTGTTCCCGTATCTGGACGATTGGTTAATCTAAACCAATACGCAAGAACGGTGCTCTCAACACACAAGATACGTTATAGAAACCCTTCACAAGTTAGGGTTCTCACTCAACTACCAAAAATCACACCTACAGCCGTGTCAAATACAACAGTACTTAGGAGCAACAATCAACACAAAAAAAGGGATTGCCACTCCAAGTCCACAAAGGGTACAGGCATTCCAAAACGTAATACAGGCCATGCACCCAAACCAAAGGTTCCAGGTAAAATTAGTGATGAAACTACTAGGCATGATGTCCTCATGCATAGCCATTGTCCCAAACCAAAGATTACACATTGCCTAGCATCACAATGGTCAGAAGCACAGGGTCAACTTGAAGATCTAGTGTTGATAAACCGCCAAACATACACCTCGCTTCAATGGTGGAATACTATAAATTTAAACCAAGGGCGGCCTTTCCAAGACCCAGTGCCTCAATATGTGATCACAACAGATGCTTCCATGGTAGGGTGGGGAGCACACCTCAACCAACACAGCATACAGGGATGGCGGGATATGCACAGCATGTGAATCTGCAGCGTCTCATCCCACAAACAGATGTACACTGGGTAAGTGACATTTTCCATATATGTTTTTTATATATATATATATATATATATATGTTCGATGGCATGTGTAGCTGCAGATACACATGCTGTGCACATCCCGCCATCTGGTGTTGGGCTTGGAGTGTTACAAGTTGTTTTTCTTCGAAGAAGTCTTTTCGAGTCACGAGATCGACGGACTCCTCCCATTTCAGCTCCATTGCGCATGGGTGTCGACTCCATCTTTGATTGTTTTTTTTCCGCCATCGGGTTCGGACGTGTTCCTTTTCGCTCCGTGTTTCGGGTCGGAAAGTTAGTTAGAATCTCGGAAAAATCGGCGGTATTGTTTGTGTTCGGTATCGGGTTAGTTACAACAGATCGACACTGACTTTTGAAGAGCTCCGGTGGCCCTTTGGGTTTTTTTTCGATCCCCCGTCGGGGCCTGGTCGGCCCAGCCACGTGTCTCTTCAAGGCTGATGGAACGGACCCCATTCCGCTTCTGCCCAAAATGTCATAACAAGTATCCGTATACAGATCAGCACCTGGTCTGTAACTTGTGTCAGTCTCTAGAGCACAAGGAGGATACCTGTGAAGCCTGTCGAGCGTTTCGGTCGAGGAAGACATTAAGAGACCGAAGAGCGAGAAGACTGCAGATGGCGTCGGCGCCGACAGGACAAGGGCGTTTCGAGGAGGAAGAAGAAACCTTCTCCATCCAGGAATCGGGCTCGGACGAGCTCGATCCCGAAGAAACGCCGAAAACCGTGAGTAAGACGTCGAAACATAAAACTCACGAGAAGACAACAAAAGCCCAGGGGACGCCACCGCCAACAGGCCATGGCTTAACCTGAAAAATAGGTGACCGATCATCGGCACCGAAAAAAGGCATGCATGTGGCGAAGTCATCCGACTCCGGTCGAGATACCGCCACACAGCAATCTCGGGCCCGAGACAGCGGCTCCGAGAAAATTCGGCACCGAGACAGTGGCACCGAAATGGTTCGGCACCGAGACACCACGACGCCGAAAATAAAAAAGGTTTCTTCGGAGCCCAAAAAGGCGACCAAAAATTTTTCGATTCCGAAACACCCAGCCTCGGAACGGAAAACTGGTTCCTACACGGAGGGACAGGGATTGTCCTCCCAAATGCAAGGACACAAGTTCGGAGAGGAACTTGAATCAGTTGAGCCAGACTACACTCAAAGAAGGCTCCACATTCAAAAAGACACAGGGAAGATAAGCACTCTTCCCCCAATTAGGATGAAAAGAAGACTTGCCTTTCAAGAAAAGGACAAGCAGCCACAGGCAAAGGTGGCAAAACAAACCACTCCACCACCATCTCCACCACCATCAATGCACACATCACCGGTAGCCACTCCACCACTGATGCAATCCCCGACTCATACTGCAATGAGTCAAGATGATCCCGACGCATGGGACCTTTATGATGCTCCTGTATCAGATAACAGCCCAGACTGTTACCCTGCAAGACCGTCGCCACCTAAAGACAGTACATCCTACACGCAGGTGGTCTCAAGGGCAGCTGCTTTTCATAACGTCACCTTGCATTCAGAACCAATTGAGGATGACTTTTTGTTTAATACACTATCCTCCACTCATAGCCAATACCAAAACTTACCTATGCTCCCGGGAATGCTAAAACATTCCAAACAAATATTTCAGGATCGTGTTAAAGGCAGAGCCATAACTCCAAGGGTGGAAAAGAAGTACAAGCCACCGCCAACAGACCCTGTTTATATTACACAGCAATTAACACCAGACTCTGTGGTTGTCGGGGCAGCTCGCAAGAGAGCAAATTCTCATACCTCGGGAGACGCACCACCTCCAGACAAGGAGAGTCGCAAATTCGATGCTGCTGGTAAAAGGGTTGCAGCACAAGCAGCAAACCAATGGCGTATTGCCAATTCACAAGCACTTTTGGCAAGATACGATAGAGCTCATTGGGACGAAATGCAGCATTTCATAGAACACTTATCCAAACAGTTCCAGAAAAGGGCACAACAAGTGGTAGAAGAAGGACAAAGTATCTCCAATAATCAGATACGGTCAGCAATGGATGCAGCAGATACGGCTGCAAGGACAGTAAATACTGCAATAACGATAAGGAGACACGCATGGTTGCGTACGTCAGGATTCAAGCCGGAAATACAACAAGCCGTGCTGAATATGCCCTTTAATGAACAGCAGTTGTTTGGGCCGAAAGTCGACACTGCTATTGAGAAACTCAAAAAAGATACTGATACGGCAAAAGCCATGGGCGCACTCTACTCCCCACAGAGCAGAGGCAAATTTCGCAAAACACCATTTAGGGGAGGGTTTCGAGGGCAACCTACAGAAGCCACAACCTCACAAGCAAGGCCCACTTATCAAAGCCAATATCAGCGGGGAAGTTTTCGGGGGCAATATAGAGGGGGACAATTCCAAAAGAATAGAGGGAAGTTCCAAACCCCCAAAACCCCTCAAAACAAGCAGTGACTTCCAAGTCACACATCCCCAACACAACACCTGTGGGGGGGAGACTAAGCCAAGTTCTACAAACAATGGGAGGAGATAACAACAGATACTTGGGTCTTAGCAATTATCCAGCATGGTTATTGCATAGAATTTCTCAATTTCCCACCAAATGTCCCACCGAAAACACACAATATGTCAAAGCAACACATGGATCTTCTACATATAGAGGTTACAAAAACAAGCAATAGAATTAGTACCAATTCATCAGAGAGGAAGAGGAGTCTACTCACTGTACTTTCTCATACCCAAAAAAGACAAAACTCTAAGACCTATATTAGATCTCAGGACATTAAATATCTACATCAAATCAGATCATTTTCACATGGTGACACTGCAGGACATAATACCTTTGCTCAAACAACAAGATTACATGACAACATTAGACCTAAAGGATGCGTACTTCCATATACCAATACATCCTTCACACAGAGTACTTAAGGTTTGTATTCCAAGGGGTACATTACCAATTCAAAGTGTTGCCATTCGGGATAACAACTGCGCCAAGAGTTTTTACAAAATGCCTGGCAATAGTGGCTGCTCATATCAGAAGACAGCAAATACATGTGTTTCCGTACCTAGACGATTGGTTAATAAAAACCAACACGCAGGAACGGTGCTCACAACACACAAAGTATGTCATAGAAACCCTTCACAAACTAGGTTTCTCACTCAACTACAACAAGTCACACCTTCAACCGTGTCAAGTACAACAATACTTAGGAGCAACAATCAACACAACAAAAGGGATTGCCACTCCAAGTCCACAAAGGGTACAAGCATTTCACAATGTAATACAAGCCATGCACCCAAAACAAAAGGTACAGGTCAAAATAGTAATGAAACTACTAGGCATGATGTCCTCCTGCATAGCCATTGTCCCAAACGCAAGATTGCACATGCGGCCCTTACAACAATGCCTAGCATCACAGTGGTCACAGGCACAGGGTCAACTTCAAGATCTAGTGTTGATAGACCGCCAAACATACACCTCGCTTCAATGGTGGAACACTATAAATTTAAACAAAGGGCGGCCTTTCCAAGACCCAGTGCCTCAACACGTAATAACAACGGATGCCTCCATGATAGGGTGGGGAGCACACCTCAACCAACACAGCATACAAGGACAATGGGACCTTCAACAGAGACAGTTTCACATAAATCACTTAGAATTACTGGCAGTATTTCTCGTGTTGAAAGCTTTTCAACCGATAATAACACACAAACACATTCTTGTAAAAACAGACAACATGACAACGATGTATTATCTGAACTAACAGGGAGGAACACACTCAACACAGTTGTGTCTTCTAGCACAAAAAATTTGGCATTGGGCGATTCACAACCACATTCGCCTAATAGCGCAGTTCATTCCAGGAATTCAGAACCAGTTAGCAGACAATCTCTCTCCGGATCACCAACAGATCCACGAATGGGAGATTCAACCCCAAATACTAAACACTTACTTCCAAAGATGGGGAACACCACAAATAGACCTGTTTGCAACAAAAGAAAACGCAAAATGCCAAAACTTCGCATCCAGGTACCCACAGGATCAGTCTCAGGGCAATGCGTTATGGATGAGTTGGTCAGGGATATTTGCATACACTTTTCCCCCTCTCCCACTCCTTCCATATCTAGTAAACAAATTGAGTCAAAATAAACTCATACTAATAGCACCAACTTGGGCAAGACAACCCTGGTACACAACACTACTAGACCTTTCAGTAGTGCCTCATGTCAAACTGCCAAACAGACCAGATCTGTTAACTCGACACAAACAACAGATCAGACACTCAAATCCTGCATCACTGAATCTAGCAATTTGGCTCCTGAAATCTTAGAATTCGGACATCTACACCTTTCACATGAATGTATGGAGGTCATAAAACAAGCTAGAAAACCTACAACACGACATTGCTATGCAAATAAATGGAAACAATTTGTTTATCACTGCCATAATAATCAAATTCAACCCTTACACGCATCTGCAAAGGACATCGTAAGCTACTTACTGCACTTACAAAAGTCAAAGCTAGCTTTTTCATCCATTAAAATACATCTCATCGCAATTTCAGCTTATCTGCAAATTACGCATTCGAATTCACTCTTTAGGATCCCAGTCATAAAGGCTTTTATGGAGGGCCTAAAAAGAATTATACCACCAAGAACACCACCAGTTCCTTTGTGGAACCTCAACATTGTCTTAACACGACTCATGGGTCCACCGTTTGAACCCATGCACTCATGTGAGATACAATATTTAACGTGGAAAGTTGCGTTTCTCATTGCCATCACGTCTCTAAGAAGAGTAGGTGAAATACAGGCATTTACCATACAAGAACCCTTTATTCAAATACACAAGCATAAAGTAGTTTTACGAACTAATCCAAAGTTCTTACCAAAAGTCATATCACCGTTTCACTTAAATCAAACTGTAGAACTACCAGTGTTCTTTCCAGAACCAGATTCTGTAGCTGAAAGAGCACTACACATACATTAGACATCAAAAGAGCTTTAATGTACTACATTGATAGAACAAAACAAATACGGAAAACAAAACAACTGTTTATTACTTTTCAAAAACCTCATACAGGGAATCCAATATCCAAACAAGGCATTGCCAGATGGATAGTTAAATGTATTCAAACCTGTTATCTTAAAGCAAAAAGAGAACTGCCTATAACACCAAAGGCACGTTCAACTAGGAAGAAAGGTGCTACTATGGTCTTTCTAGGAAACATTCCAATGACTGAAATATGTAAGGCAGCCACATGGTCTACGCCTCATACGTTTACCAAACAGTACTACGTAGATGTGTTAACAACACAACAAGCCACAGTAGGACAAGCAGTACTACGAACTTTATTTCAAACAACTTCAACTCCTACAGGCTGAACCACCGCTTTTGGGGAGATAACTGCTTACTAGTCTATGCAAAGCATGTGTATCTGCAGCTACACATGCCATCGAACTGAAAATGTCACTTACCCAGTGTACATCTGTTCGTGGCATGGGACCCTGCAGATTCACATGCGCCCACCCGCCTCCCCGGGAGCCTGTAGCCGTTTCGAAGTTGATCTTGAACATTTGTAAATTTGTAAATATATCACTTTAAACCACATTATGTACATACATATTTACTCCATTGCATGGGCACTATTACTATAATACACAACTCCTACCTCACCCTCTGCGGGGAAAACAATCGAAGATGAAGTAGACGCCCATGCGCAATGAAGCCGAAAGGGGAGGAGTCCCTCGATCTCGTGACTCGAAAAGACTTCTTCGAAGAAAAACAACTTGTAACACTCCGAGCCCAACACTAGATGGCGGGATGTGCACAGCATGTGAATCTGCAGCGTCCTATGCCATGAACAGATGTACACTGGGTAAGTGACATTTTCCATATATTTATATGTTCGATGGCATGTGTAGCTGCAGATACACATGCTGTGCACAGTCCGCCGTCTTGTGTTGGGCTCGGAGTGTTACAAGTTGTTTTTCTTCGAAGAAGTCTTTTCGAGTCACGAGGCCGAGGGACTCCTCCCCTTTCGGTTCCATTGCGCATGGGCGTCGACTCCATCTTAGATTGTTTTTTTTCCGCCATCGGGTTCAGACGTGTTCCTTTTCGCTCCGTGTTTCGGGTCGGAAAGTTAGTTAGAATCTCGGAAAAAATCGTCGGTATTGTTTCGTTCGGTATCGGGTTAGTTAGAACAAATCGACACCGAATCTTGAAGAGCTCGGTGGCCCTTCTGGGTAATTTCGATCCCCCGTCGGGGCCTGGTCAGCCCGACCGCGTGCAACTTCAAGACTGATGGAACGGACCCCGTTCCGCTTCTGTCCTAAATGCCATCACAAATATCCGTATACGGATCAGCATCTGGTCTGTAACTTGTGCCTGTCCCCGGAGCACAAGGAGGATACGTGTGAAGCCTGTCGAGCGTTTCGGTCGAGGAAGACGCTCAGAGACCGAAGAGCCAGAAGATTGCACATGGCGTCCACGCCGACAGGACACCATTGGTTCGAGGACGAAGAGGAAGCGTTCTCCATCCACGAGTCTGATTCGGCGGAATCCGACGCCGAAGACATAACAACCGTGAGTAAGACATCGAAAATTAGGACTCACGAAAAGTCCACAAAAGCCCAGGGGACGCCACTGCCAACAGGCCATGGCTTAACCCAAAAACTAGGTGACCGAGCCAAGGCACCGAAAAAGGGCATGCTGGTGTCGAAGTCATCCGACTCCGGTCGTGATACCGCCACACAGCAACCTCGGAGCCGAGACATCGGCTCCGAGACAATTTGCTGCAGAGACAGCGGCACCGAAGATGTTCGGCACCGAGATACCACGCCGAAATCAAAAATCTTCTTCGGAGCCTAAAAAGCCTACTGAAAAGGTTTCGGTACCGAAAAAAGCCTCGGAACCGAAAATTAGTTCCTATACAGAGGAACAAGGACTAAACACCCAATTGCATAGATTTGGTGAAGAGCTTCAAACTGTAGAAACTGACTACACTCAAAGGAGGCTTCACATCCAGGAAGACACAGGGAAGATAACCACTCTTCCCCCAATCAAGATGAAAAGGAAACTTGTTTTCCAACAAGGGGACAAGCAACCACAAGCAAAGGTGGTAAAGAAAGTAACACCACCACCTTCTCCACCACAATCAACACATGCATCACCGGCGCAAACTCCACCACTAACGCACTCACCAGCTCATACCACAATGAGCCAGGATGATCCCGATGCATGGGACCTCTGACGCCCCAGTGTCTGACAATAGTCCAGACTCATATCCAACTAAACCGTCACCACCTGAGGACAGTACATCATATGCACAGGTGGTCGCAAGGGCAGCCGAATTCCACAATGTCTCACTACATTCGGAACCTATTGAGGATGACTTTCTCTTTAACACCCTGTCCTCCACCCATAGCCAGTATCAAAGCCTTCCCATGCTCCCAGGAATGCTAAGGCACTCAAAACAAATATTTCAGGAGCCAGTTAAAGGAAGAGCCATAACTCCAAGGGTGAAGAAAAAATATAAGGCACCTCCCACAGACCCAATATTTATTACAACACAACTAACACCGGACTCAGTAGTTGTGGGGGCAGCTCGTAAAAGAGCCAACTCTCAGACATCAGGCGACGCACCACCTCCAGACAAGGAGAGCCGCAAATTTGATGCAGCGGGAAAAAGAGTTGCAGCACAAGCAGCAAATCAGTGGCGTATCGCCAACTCGCAAGCACTCTTGGCAAGATACGACGGCTCATTGGGATGAAATGCAACATCTCATCGAACACCTTCCCAAGGAGTTCCAAAAAAGAGCGCAACAAGTGGTGGAAGAGGGACAAAGTATCTCGAACAATCAGATACGGTCTTCCATGGATGCAGCCGATACAGCTGCAAGGACAATAAACACTGCAGTCACAATACGGAGGCACGCTTGGCTGTGCACTTCTGGGTTCAAACCCGAAATCCAACAGGCTGTGCTCAATATGCCGTTTAATGAACAGCAATTGTTTGGGCCGGAGGTAGACACTGCCATTGAAAAACTAAAAAAGGACAGTGATACAGCCAAAGCCATGGGCGCACTCTCCTCCCCGCAGAGCAGAGGCACATTTCGGAAAACACCTTTTAGGGGAGGGTTTCGGGGTCAACCCACAGAAACCAACACTTCACAGACAAGACCACCTACCTACCAGGGTCAATATCAAAGGGGAGGTTTTCGGGGACAATATAGAGGAGGCCAATTCCCAAGAAGTCGGGGAAAATTTCAAGGTCCCAAAACCCCTCAAAATAAACAGTGACTCAAAAGTCACACAACCCCATCACACAACACCAGTGGCGGGAAGACTAAGCCAATTCTACGAATCTTGGGAAGAAATAACAACAGACACTTGGGTCTTAGCAATTATCCAACATGGCTATTGCATAGAATTTCACAAATTCCCTCCAAACGTCCCACCGAAAACACACAATATGTCAAAACAGCATATAGATCTTCTAGGACTAGAAGTTCAAGCATTACTACAAAAGGACGCAATAGAATTAGTACCAAGCCTACAGAAAAACACAGGAGTTTACTCACTGTATTTTCTAATACCAAAGAAGGACAAAACTCTGAGACCAATACTAGATCTCAGAACACTAAATACCTACATCAAATCAGACCACTTTCACATGGTCACATTACAAGACGTTATCCCACTGCTCAAACAGCAAGACTACATGACAACATTAGACCTAAAGGATGCGTATTTCCACATACCGATACATCCTTCCCACAGGAAATACCTAAGGTTCGTATTCAAAGGAATACATTACCAATTCAAAGTGTTGCCATTCGGAATAACAACTGCGCAAAGAGTCTTTACAAAATGCCTGGCAGTAGTAGCTGCACATATCAGAAGGCAGCAGATACACATGTTCCCTTACTTAGACGACTGGTTAATCAAGACCAACACGCTAACAAGGTGTTCACGTCACACAAAGTATGTCATACAGACCCTTCACAAGCTGGGTTTCTCCATCAACTATGCAAAGTCACACCTTTTGCCGTGTCAAACACAGCAATACTTAGGAGTGACAATCAACACAACAGAAGGGATAGCCACTCCAAGTCCACAAAGGGTTCAAACATTTCACAAGGTGATACAGGCCATGTATCCAACACAAAAGATACAAGCAAAAATGGTATTAAAACTCCTAGGCATGATGTCTTCATGCATAGCCATTGTCCCAAACGCAAGATTGCACATGCGGCCCTTACAACAATGCCTAGCATCACAATGGTCACATGCACAGGGTCAACTTCTAGATCTGGTGTTGGTAGACCGCCAAACATACATCTCGCTTCTATGGTGGAACAGTACAAATTTAAACAAAGGGCGGCCTTTCCAAGACCCAGTGCCACAATACGTCATAACAACGGATGCTTCCATGACAGGGTGGGGAGCACACCTCAATCAACACAGCATCCAAGGACAATGGGACATACATCAAAGGAAGTTTCACATAAATCACTTAGAACTGTAAGCAGTATTTCTAGCGTTGAAAGCATTTCAACCCATGATAACCCACAAATACATTCTTGTCAAAACAGACAACATGACAACAATGTATTATTTAAACAAACAGGGGAGGACACACTCGACACAGTTGTGTCTCCTAACACAAAAAATATGGCATTGGGCAATTCACAACCACATTCGCCTAATAGCACAATTTATTCCAGGGATCCAGAACCAGCTAGCAGACAATCTCTCTCGGGATCACCAACAAGTCCACGAATGGGAAATTCACCCCCCAAATACTGAACAATTACTTTCAAATTTGGGGAACACCTCAAATAGATCTATTTGCAACAAAAGAAAACCCAAAATGCCAAAACTTCGCATCCAGGTTCCCACACCATCAATCCCAAGGCAATGCTCTATGGATGAATTGGTCAGGGATATTTGCGTACGCTTTTCCCCCTCTCCCTCTCCTTCCATATCTAGTAAATAGATTGAGTCAAAACAAACTCAAACTCATACTAATAGCACCAACATGGGCAAGACAACCTTGGTATACAACACTACTAGACCTGTCAGTAGTACCTCATGTCAAGCTACCCAACAGACCAGATCTGTTAACACAACACAAACAACAGATCAGGCATCCAAACCCAGCATCGCTGAATCTAGCAATTTGGCTCCTGAAATCCTAGAATTTGGACACTTAGACCTCACACAAGAGTGTATGGAGGTCATAAAACAAGCTAGAAAACCTTCCACTAGACACTGCTATGCAAATAAATGGAAAAGATTAGTTTGTTACTGCCATAATAATCAAATTTAACCATTGCACGCATCTCCAAAAGATGTAGTAGGATATTTACTACATTTGCAAAAATCAAATCTAGCTTTCTCTTCCATAAAGATACATCTCACCGCAATATCTGCTTACCTGCAGATTACTCATTCAACTTCCCTATTTAGAATACTTGTCATTAAAGCGTTTATGGAAGGCCTAAAGAGAATTATACCACCAAGGACACCACCTGTTCCTTCATGGAACCTCAACATTGTCTTAACAAGGCTCATGGGTCCACCTTTCGAACCCATGCATTCTTGTGAAATGCAATACTTAACGTGGAAAGTTGCATTTCTCATTGCCATCACATCTCTAAGAAGAGTGAGTGAGATTCAGGCATTTACCATACAAGAACCATTTATTCAAATACACAAGAATAAGGTAGTTCTAAGAAAAAATCCAAAATTCTTACCAAAGGTTATCTCACCGTTCCACTTAAATCAAACAGTAGAATTACCAGTGTTCTTCCCACAGCCAGATTCGGTAGCTGAAAGAGCACTACATACATTAGACATCAAGAGAGCACTAATGTACTACATTGACAGAACAAAACAAATTAGGAAGACAAAACAACTATTTATTGCCTTTCAAAAACCTCATACTGGAAATCCAATTTCAAAACAAGGCATTGCCAGGTGGATAGTTAAGTGTATTCAAACCTGCTATCTTAAAGCAAAGAGAGAGCTGCCTATTACACCAAAGGCACACTCAACCAGAAAGAAAGGGGCTACCATGGCCTTTCTAGGAAATATTCCAATGAACGAAATATGTAAGGCAGCAACATGGTCTACGCCTCATACATTTACCAAGCACTACTGTGTAGATGTGTTAACTGCACAACAAGCCACAGTAGGTCAGGCTGTACTAAGAACATTATTTCAAACTACTTCAACTCCTACAGGCTGAACCACCGCTTTTGGGGAGATAACTGCTTACTAGTCTATGCACAGCATGTGTATCTGCAGCTACACATGCCATCGAACGGAAAATGTCACTTACCCAGTGTACATCTGTTCGTGGCATGAGTCGCTACAGATTCACATGCGCCCACCCGCCTCCCCGGGAGCCTGTAGCCGTTTAGAAGTAGATCTTCAACAATTGTACATTTGTAAATATATTACTTTAATCTTTATTATGTACATACGTATTCATTCCATTGCATGGGCACTATTACTAACATACACAACTCCTACCTCACCCTCTGCGGGGAAAACAATCTAAGATGGAGTCGACGCCCATGCGCAATGGAACCGAAAGGGGAGGAGTCCCTAGGTCTCGTGACTCGAAAAGACTTCTTCGAAGAAAAACAACTTGTAACACTCCGAGCCCAACACCAGACGGCGGACTGTGCACAGCATGTGAATCTGCAGCGACTCATGCCACGAACAGATGTACACTGGGTAAGTGACATTTTCCATATATATATATATGTGTGTGTATAATATGTGTTCGATGGCATGTGTAGCTGCAGATACACATGCTGTGCATTATCCTGCCATCTAGTGTTGGGCTCGGAGTGTTACAAGTTGTTTTTCTTCGAAGAAGTCTTTTCGAGTCACGAGACCGAGGGACTCCTCCCTTTCGTCTCCATTGCGCATGGGCGTCGACTCCATCTTAGATTGTTTTCTTTCCGCCATCGGGTTCGGAAGTGTTCCTCTTCGCTCCGTATTTCGAATCGGGAAAACTTAAAAATACATCAAAATCCGTCAGTATTGTTGCGTACGGGACCGGTTTAGTATAGATACATAAGCACCGACGACACAACCGCTTCGGCGGCCCTTTGGGGCTTCCGCACTCAACCAAGGCCTGGTCGGTCCGACCTCACCCGTCGTCGAAGACTCATGGACCGGACCCCCTTCCGTTTCTGTCTGACGTGTCACGCCAAGTATCCTTATGCAGACCAACATCGGGTCTGTAATCTGTGTTTGTCGCCAGAACACAGAGAGGATACCTGTGAGGCCTGCAAGACTTTTCGATCCAAGAAGACCTTAAGAGATCGAGGGGCAAGGCGTTTGCAGATGGCATCGAAGTTGACGTAACACCTCGATGTCGAGGAGGAAGAAATTACTATTTCGATCCAGGGTTCGGAATCGGATGACTCCGACGGGGACCGGCCACCGACGGCAGCACAAAAAGTGAGTACACCTGCCCCAACCCAGCCCCAAAGTCAAATAAAGAAACAGAAGGCCTTGGAGACGCCACTGCCGGAAGGCCAGGGGCTATCACAACAACTTAAAGAGAGGCATAGGTTTGAGCAAGAACTGGATTTGGAATAGCTTGACCAAAATCAACCAAGGCTACAAATCCAAAAGGACACAGGGAAAATTCAAACTATCCCTCTGCTCAAGTTCAAAAGAAAATTGGCTTTTCATGAGACTGAAACTGAGCAACCAAAAGCAAAAGTGGTTAGAGAAAGGTCACCACTCACACATTTCTCACCACAAACGTCACCACCTCACTCGCCACAACAAACAAGGTCACCAGTTGGCACACCAATGGCACTGTCACCCACACATACTGTGCTGATGCAGGATGATGCAGACCCCTGGGACCTATACGACCCACCAGTCTCAGACAACAGTCCTGAGTGTTATCCTTCAAAGCCTTCTCCTCCAGAGGATAGCACATCCTACACGCAAGTACTGGCTTGGGCAGCGACATTCCATAATGTCACTACGCACTCAGAACCAGTGAAGGATGACTTTCTTTTTAAAACACTGGCATCCACGCATGCTTCATATCAAAGCCTGCCAATGTTACCAGGCATGCTTAAGCATGCACAACAGGTCTTTCAGGAACCGGTAAAAGGAAGGGCCATTACACTGAGGGTCGAGAAAAAATATAAACCTCCCCGTCAGACCCTGTGTTTATTACACAACACCTCCCTCCGGGCTCTGTTGTAGTGGGAGCCGCAAGAAAGCGGGCAAATTCTCAATCGTCCGGGGATGCGCCACCCCCTGATAAAGAAAGCCGTAAGTTTGACGCGGCAGGGAAAAGAGTGGCATCGCAAGCGGACAACCAGTGGCGTATCGCTAATTCACAAGCCCTCCTCGCCTGTTACAACAGAGCACATTGGGACGAAATGCAGGATATTATCCAACATTTACCAAAGGAACATCAGAAACGTGCTCAACAGGTGGTGGAGGAGGGACAGGCCATCTCCAATAACCAAATCCGTTCTGCACTGGACTCTGCTGATACAGCAGCACGGAATGTCAATACTGCAGTTACCATCAGGAGGCATGCATGGCTACGAAGTTCTGGTTTTAAGCCAGAAATACAGCAGGCGGTATTAAATATGCCGTTCAACCAACAACTATTTGAGCCGGAGGTGGACACTACGATAGAGAAAATTAAGAAGGACACAGACACGGCCAAAGCCATGGGTGCGCTCTATTCTTCCCAGTATAGGGGAACATTTAGGAAGCCACAGTTTAGGGGAGAGGATTCAGACAGCAACCCTCGGAGCCATCCACCTCCCAAACAAAACCCACTTACCAGTCTCAGTACCAGAGAGGGGGGTTTCGTGGTTCATACAGGGGACAGTACCCAAGAGCAAGGGGAAAATTTCAGCCTGCCAAGCAGACCCCTAGTAACAAACAGTGACTTCAATGTCACACTCCCCCAACACACATCACCAGTGGGGGGAAGATTAACAAAATACCACAAAAATGGGTCAGACATTACCCACGGACACATGGGTTCTATCAATTATCCAACATGGTTACTACATAGAGTTCACACAATTCCCTCCAGATGTTCCCCCAAGGACGCACAAACTATCAGCACAACATCTAGACCTACTACAAATAGAGGTGCAAACACTACTAACAAAACAGGCCATAGAATTAGTACCCCACCATCAAAAAGGAACAGGGATTTACTCCATATATTTCCTTATTTTTAAAAAAGACAAAACACTAAGACCAATTCTAGATCTCAGAATATTAAATCTCTTCATCAAATCAGATCATTTCCACATGGTCACACTACAAGACGTAGTTCCCTTACTAAAACAGGAAGAATACATGGCAACACTGGATCTAAAGGATGCGTATTTCCACATACCCATTCATCCATCTCACAGGAAATACCTCAGATTTGTAATACAGGGCAACCATTACCAATTCAAAGTATTGCCCTTCGGGATAACAACAGCACACAGAGTATTCACAAAATGCCTAGCTGTAGTAGCAGCTCATACACATATTCTCGTATCTAGACGATTGGCTAATAAAAGCTGTAAGGAAATGGCTTCCTGTTGCAATTACCCCCCACTTTTTGCTTGATACTGATACTGACTTGACAGACGTGTGCTGGGACCCTGCTAACCGGGCCCCAGCACCAGTGTTCTTTCACCTAAAATGTACCATTGACTCCACAATTGGCACAACCCTGGCATCCAGGCAAGTCCCTTGTAACTGGTACCCCTGGTACAAAGGGCCCTGATGCCAGGGAAGGTCTCTAAGGGCTGCAGCATGTCTTATGCCACCCTAGGGACCCCTCAATCAGCACAGACACACTGCTTGCCAGCTTGTGTGTGCTGGTGGGGAGAAAAGGACTAAGTCGACGTGGCACTCCCCTCAGGGTGCAATGCCAACCTCACACTGCCTGTGGCATAGGTAAGTCTCCCCTCTAGCAGGCCTTACAGCCCTAAGGCAGGGTGCACTATACCACAGGTGAGGGCATAGGTGCATGAGTACTATGCCCCTACAGTGTCTAAGCAAAACCTTAGACATTGTAAGTGCAGGGTAGCCATAAGAGTATATGGTCTGGGAGTCTGTCAAAAACGAATTCCACAGCTCCATAATGGCTACACTGAATATTGGGAAGTTCGGTATCAAACTTCTCAGAATAATAAACCCACACTGATGCCAGTGTTGGATTTATTAAAAAATGCACACAGAGGGCATCTTAGAGATGCCCCCTGTATTTTACCCAATTGTTCAGTGCAGGACTGACTGGTCTGTGCCAGCCTGCTTCTGAGAGACGAGTTTCTGACCCCATGTGGTGAGGGCCTTTGTGCTCTCTGAGGACAGAAACAAACGCCTGCTCTGGGTGAAGGTGCTTCACACCTCCCCCCTGCAGGAACTGTAACACCTATCAGTGGGCCCCAAAGGCTCAGGCTTCGTGTTACAATGCCCCAGGGCACTCCAGCTAGTGGAGATGCCCGCCCCCTGGACACAGCCCCCACTTTTGGCGGCAAGTCCAGGGGAGATAGTGAGAAAAACAAGGAGGAGTCACCCACCAGTCAGGACAGCCCCTAAGGTGTCCTGAGCTGAGGTGACCCCTGCCTTTAGAAATCCTCCATCTTGATTTTGGAGGATTCCCCCAATAGGAATAGGGATGTGCCCCCTCCCCTCAGGGAGGAGGCACAAAGAGGGTGTAGCCACCCTCAAGGACAGTAGCCATTGGCTTCTGCCCTCCCAGACCTAAACACACCCCTAAATTCAGTATTTAGGGGCTCCCCAGAACCTAGGAAACTAGATTCCTGCAACCTGGAGACGAAGAAGGACTGCTGGCCTGAAAGCCCTGCAGAGAAGACGGAGACACCAACTGCTTTGGCCCCAGCCCTACCGGCCTGTCTCCCCACTTCAAGAAAAACTGCAACAGCGACGCGTTCCACAGGGTCCAGCGACCTCTGAAGCCTTAGAGGACTACCCTGCATCTAAAAGGACCAAGAACTCCCGAGGACAGCGGCTCTGATCCAAAGAAGAAACAACTTTGCAACAAAGAAACAACTTTTAAAGGACTGCACGTTTCCTGCCGGAAGCGTGAGACTTTCCACTCTGCACCCGAAGCCTCCGGCTCGACCTGCGGAGAAACAACACTACAGGGAGGACTCCCCGGCGACTGCGACCCTGTGAGTAGCCAGAGTTGACCCCCTCCCCCCGGCGACTCCTACAGAGGGAATCCAGAGGCTCCCCCTGACCGCGAATGCCTGCTTCTAAGAACCCGACGCCTGGTAAAGACACTGCACCCGCAGCCCCCAGGACCTGAAGGATCCGACCTCCAGAGCAGAAGCGACCCCCAGGTGGCCCTCTCCCTTGCCCAGGTGGTGGCTACCCCGAGGAGCCCCCCCCCCCCCCCCCTGCTTCACTGAAGACCCCTGGGTCTCCAATTGAACTCCATTACAAACCTGACGCCTGTTTGCACTGTGCACCCGGCCGCCCCCGTGCCGCTGAGGGTGTACTGTTTGTGCTGATTTGTGTCATCCCCATCCCCCCCCCCCCCCCCCCCCCTCCGGTGCCCTACAAAACTCCCCTGGTCTGCCCTACGAACATGCGGGTAGCTACCTGCTGGCAGACTGGAACCGGGGCACCCCCTTCTCCATTGAAGCCTATGTGTTTTGGGCACCACTTTGACCTCTGCACCTGACCGGCCCTGAGCTGCTGGTGTGGTAACTTTGGGGTTGCCCTGAACCCCCAACGGTGGGCTACCTTGGACCCAACTTTGAACCCTGTAGGTGGTTTACTTACCTGCAAAACTAACAAATACTTACCTTCCCCAGGAACTGTTGAAATTTGCACTGTCTAGTTTTAAAATAGCTTATTGCCATTTTTGCCAAAACTGTACATGCTATTTTGCTGATTCAAAGCTCCTATGATACCTAAGTGAAGTACCTTTCATTTGAAGTATTGATTGTAAATCTTGATCCTGTGGTTCTTAAAATAAACTAAGAAAATATATGTTTCTATACAAAAACCTATTGGCCTGGAATTGTCTGAGTGTGTGTTCCTCATTTATTGCCTGTGTGTGTACAACAAATGCTTAACACTACCCTCTGATAAGCCTACTGCTCGACCACACTACCACAAAATAGAGCATTAGAATTATCTCTTTTTGCCACTATCTTACCTCTAAGGGGAACTCTTAGACTCTCTGCATACTATTTCTTACTTTGAAATAGTACATACATTGCCAACTTACTACATTCAACACCGGTTTCAAAGTCACACTCAATATGTAATAGACACTCTACACAAACTAGGGTTTTCTATAAAGTACCAGAAATCTCACTTGCAACCATCCCAAATACAACAATACTTGGGAGCCACACTCAGTACTCAAAAAGCAATTGCCAGTCCAAGTCCACAAAGAGTTCAATCGTTTCAAAATATAGGGTTACGCATGCAACCAAACCAACAATATACGGTCAGGTTTGTAATGAAACTAGTAGGCATGATGTCCTCATGCATCGCTATTGTCCCAAACAAACGGCTTCTCATGTGGCCCTTACAACAGTGCCTAGCAAAACAATGGACGCAGGCACAGGGTCAACTTCAAGATCTAGAGTTGATAGACCGCCAAACACACTCTTCACTTCAATGGTGGAACCCTGTAAATTTAAACAAAGGGCGGCCATTTCAAGACCCAGTGCCTCCCGCCATTATCACAACAGACGCTTCCATGATTGGATGGGTAGCCCACCTCAACAATCACAGTATACAAGGGCAGTGGGCCAATCGACAAAAACAACTTCACATAAATCTTCTAGAACTACTAGCAGTCTTTCTAGCACTAAAAGCTTTTCAACCCCTTCTAGTCCACAAACACATTCTTGTAAAAACGGACAATATGACAACAATGTACTATTTAAACAAACGGGGGGGACACACTCGTCACAATTGTGCCTCCTAGCACAAAAAAAATGGCATTGGCCAATTCACAACAACATTCGCCTGATAGCACAATATATACCAGGCATTCACAATCAGTTAGCCGACAATCTCAGTCGAGATCACTAGCAAACTCATGAGTGGGAAATACATCCCCAGATTCTACAAGATTACTTCTACCACTGGGGTACACCAGGCATAGATCTGTTTGCAACGAAACGCAAAATGCCAAAACTTCGCATCCAGGTACCCACACCCTCAGTCCAAGGGCAATGCTCTATGGATCAGTTGGTCAGGGATATTTGCCTACGCTTTTCCCCCTCTCCCACTCATTCCTTTCCTGGTCAACAAACTGAGTCAAACCAAACTCAAACTAATACTCATAGCACCAACGTGGGCTTGCCAACCGTGGTACAACACACTATTGGACTTCCCAGTAGTACCTCACATCAAACTCCCAAACAGGCCAGATCTGTTAACACAACACAAACAACAGATCAGACACCCCAATCCAGCGTCGCTCAACCTAGCAATCTGGCTCCTGAAGTCTTAGAATTTGGCTATCTAAACCTTTCAAATGAGTGTATGGAAGTCATTAAACAGGCAAGAAAACTGACAACAGGGCATTGTTATGCTAATAAATGGAAAAGGTTTGTTTTCTACTGCCAAGCAAATCAAATCACACCGTTAGAGGCCTCCATACAAAACATTGTGAGTGAGTTACTACACTTACAAAAAGCTAATCTCGCTTTTTCTTCCATCAGAATTCATCTCACTGCAATCTCTGCTTACCTTCAAATTAAACATACAAAATCACTTTTTAGAATCCCAGTTATTAAAGCCTTTATGGAAGGAGTAAAAGGATCATACCTTTAAGAACCCCACCAGTACCCTTGTGGAATCTTAATATTGTACTTACACGACTCATGGGTCCACCGTTTGAACCCATGCATTCTTGTCAAATCCAATTCTTAACTTGGAAGGTAGCTTTTCTAATAGCCATCACTTCACTACGAAGAGTTAGCGAAATACAGGCATTTACTATTGAAGAACACTTTATACAAATACACAAATATAAAGTGGTTCTCCGTACAAATCCAAAGTTTTTACCAAAAGTCATAACACTGTTTCATTTAAACCAAGCAGTTGAGCTCCCAGTCTTCTTCCCACAACCAGACTCGGTAGCAGAAAGAGCACTGCATACATGAGACATAAAGAAAGCGCTAATGTATTACATAGACAGAACAAAATCATTTCGTAAAACTAAACAATTGTTTGTTGCTTTGCAAAAACCCCATGCTGGTAACCCTATATCCAAACAGGGCATAGCCAGATGGATAGTCAAATGCATTCAGACCTTTTACCTAAAAGAGAATTACCCATTACACCAAAGGCACACTCCACTTGGTCTACACCTCATACCTTTACTAAACATTACTGTGTAGATGTGTTATCAACACAACAAGCCACAGTAGGACAGGCTGTATTAAAAACATTATTTCCAAACAACTTCATCTCCTACAGGCTGACCACCGCTTTCGGGAGGATTACTGCTTTGTAGTGTATGCACAGCATGTGTATCTGCAGCTACACATGCCATCGAACTGAAAATGTCACTTACCCAGTGTACAACTGTTCGTGGCATGTTGCGCTGCAGATTCACATGCACCCTCCCACCTCCCCGGGAGCCTGTAGCCGTTTAAGTTGCATTTAAATTGTATATATGTAAATAAAGATTCCTTTACCACAAACTATGTACATTCATATGTACTCCATTGCATGGACCTCTTTAGTATCCTCATTCTACCACTCCTACCTCACCCTATGCGGGGAAAACAATCTAAGATGGAGTCTATGCCCATGCGCAATGGAGCCAAAAGGGAGGAGTCACTCGGTCCCGTGACTCGAAAAGACTTCTTCGAAGAAAAACAACTTGTAACACTCCGAGCCCAACACTAAATGGCAGGAACAGTGGCTGCATAGCATGTGAATCTGCAGCGCAACATGCCACGAACAGATGTACACTGGGTAAGTGAGATGTTCCATATATATCTGCTATATGTATCTCTCTCTCTATCTCTCTCTCTCTCTCTATCAGAGAGAGAGAGAGAGAGATGTATATACATATATAGATAGCATCGAAGGTTGGTCGTATTTGCCACGTTCCAGTTTCTTAAACGCATAGAAGCAGAGGGCGCAATGCCTTTTTAATACGATAGCAATTCACAGTTCTCTTTAGTAGTTTGACTATCTTTCAATTCGTACCAGCAAGGTGGGGCTGAGATGGAGTGTTTTTTACTCACATATTTGCATTGCATTTTATTGTTCTCTTTATATGTGTTTCAATACATTTGTTTCGTTGTTCCGAACATTTTGTAATGCAGCGTTGATGTATCTTCTGTTTTTGTGTAGCAGTATTTTTGTACCTGCATATTTAAAATAATTTTTTTTAAAAACCACAAAAAAAAAACCTTCACTGATTTAAAACCTCTCTATCCCAGGTGGAGCCAAAGTACTGCTCATATTGCATTTCTGCAGAGAGGCCATTGAATGAATGAACACCATGGCCTCCCAATCATCTCATACACCTTTCCGGCATTAGTTGCATTGATAGAATTGCTGTTTGTGGATGATGTAAAGCCTTCACAAGTACACAGACTTCAATTTCCCACATGCCTGGAGGCAAATTTGCTAACACGGTGTACACTTTAATATAGAGCACACTGCCTGACCTGTGGCCCACTCACTAACTGAATTCAGCTATAAGAATAAAATCGGGGTGATATTCGCCTACAGGTTGTAAAAAAAATGTTTTTTAGATATCAGAATTTTAAAGGAAGAAGACAGTGGAGGTGTAGTCCTAGAACAATGGAACCACCATCAAAACGGTCAGCATGACATGCACTTTCTGTCTAGATCATCTCTCGGTCCCCATACTAGGCTGAGGGGAACCCAAAAATAAAAATATAAATGAATATGATAAATAATAGCAATATTTTCATTTTTTGTTGCAGATACAGGAAGAAGGTACATGGAAGTTCTTTAGTTATATGCAGGGCCACAGGAATTATGTGGTAGAGAGGACGAGATTATGCAGCAGGGTTGACAAATGTATGTAGCAAGAAAAGTCCAGTTATGCATTTACAGTGCCAATAGCTGGGACCTGCGAGACAAAGTGACCCTGAGAGTGATACGGGTGGATTGTGAACTTTGCAGAAAATAAAGATTTGATGAAATTAGGAGTGGTTCTGTGGGCGACATATAAGACAGTGATAAGAGGTAGAGTCCACAATATTGTTGCATATAAAAATAAAAAAGCGGTGAGGGAACTAGAAGAGCTTGAACACCCCCCTCCTGGTGACAGAAGCTGAGAATATGAACGCGCCGAACCCTGGAGAACGCTCAATGTCAACAGTATTGTGTGTTGTAGTTTCCAAAAGCAGCACTTGCTTGGCAACATTTTCGTCTCAAATGGATATTAGGGCTCCTGTACGCCTTTCCGCCCATACCACCTCTGCCCAGAGTTATCAGCGACCAGGCCCAAGTAATCTTTGTGACTCTGGACTAAGCACAAAGAGTCTGGTATCCTGATCTATTGAGCATGGTGATTGGTTCTCCGATCAGACTGCCCCTTCGGGAACATCTTCTGTCACAGCAGCAGGGGAAGGTTCTCCACCCGAACCTGTCCAGTTTCTGCCTGCTTACGGGGAGACTGAACAGCAGCAGTTGACAGCTTTTAACCTTCCGTCCGAAGTCTGTAATGTTATCTTGGCAGCCAGGCGTCCCTCCAGCAAATGGTATATGCCTATCAGAAGAGATTTGTGACGTGGTGCACAGACAAGTCTGTTGATCCCCTCTCTCTGAGGTGCTGTTTTTTATCCTTTCTCTGGCCCAGCTGGACTCTGCTTTGAAAACTTTCAAAGGTTATCTGCTATCTATGCGTTTTTGAGGTTGCCTGATCAACCTTCTTTTTTTAAGTCTCCTGTTGTTAATAGGTTCCTTAATGGTCTTACCCATATGTTTTCTCCACCCCCATTTATTATGCTGCAATGGGATTTGAATTTGGTTCCGACACTCTTGATGTGCACTCCTTTTTGAGCCTCTTCACAATTGTCCTCTCAGGCTTCTAACATTAAAAACAGCCTTCCTTGAAGGGTGTGGCCTGCTTAGATGACCGACTGGGCGCTTTAAGCCTGAGCTCTGCTGCCCGAGATATAAAATCCCTAATAATCCTGCCAGCGCTGGCAATGGAAACGAGTCTACTGAGCCCCTGAGGTGCTGCAGTTACCCCTACCCTGGGTGAAAGTCAAAATTATGGAGTGAGGAAAGAGGAGATGGAGAAAATGACCTGCTGAAGATCGTAGCAAAAGAACGGAGGCGCGGAAACTGAGACTCACTGAGCGGCCAAGATGGGAAATACTCCAATGCCCCAGTAGATTGAGGGCACAAAGTAAATAATAGAACAGGGGTGAGAATGATGGAGCAGAGAGGGTTGAAGGTGCAAAGCTGTGAACGGTGACGAGGAGAGATCCAGAGGGGTTGGTGCGCTGCGTCACTGCGGCCTGGTGAATTGCGGGCGTTGACTGTAAGGGGGCCCATGTGGGGTGCACCTTGGAGGCGGGCCGGGCGGACACTGGCGGGAGCAACGGTCTTGTGAGGTTGAGTCATGCTCTGAGCTGAGAAAACTTTGGAGGTGCGATTGAAGAGCTGCACGGATGGCTGTGCTGAGGACGTACGTCATAAGGATGTCCTGAAAGAGCCACCGCTGCCCCACAGGCTTAAGGGCCAGGTTAGGGTAGCTGAGGAGAGACCTGCTGCTACTCGCAGACGAGAACGAAGTGGGGAACTACCGCAGAGATTGGTGGCGGTCTTTCCACGTGGGGTGAATTGGGTGACCCCCCAGCGGCCTGCTATGCGGCCCCCTGATCGGATAGATTGGAAGGAAGGCCCTCCGTTGCACCTTTCTCTCACCCTGCCTTTCCCCTTGATGCCCCCACCCCCTCCTCTCTGCTGGTGGTCACACTGAGGGACGGTATACGGAGCACAAGGGACAGACATTGAGGATAAGAACCCACAATACGGGATACCTGCAGAAGCAGACTCAGAGGAAGCTGCTGCTTGGTAACAGAAGCACACTGCATGCTGCGAACACTGAACTGACTAGGCCCCACAAAGAGAAAACAGGGACCACAGTGTGGGGCAGGGATTGTGGGGCTGCCTACAGACATACTGATGTGAAGGGAAGAATCGAGGTGGTCCATGCCAGACCAAAGTCGGTGGTGAGCTGCAGAAACAGAGGCACTGTCTCCTCGATCCGGGGTCCATGCGAGCAGGCAGCCAGGAAGGCTGTAAAGTAATTGCCAGCTTTGATAAATCAATGCCATAATTCGCCAGCGGAAAATTGCAAGATGGGCAAGGAAGAGACATTGAAGGGGCACCAGAGTAATCCGATCACCCACTGTTCACACCAGCAGGGTCAGCAACAACAGATCACATCACAAACAGGGACCATAGACACGGGAGCAGAGGAGGAACCATTGAGAGCGGCCCTGATGCAAGCCATGCAGGGCACTCGTGAGTCCCTGGAAGGTAAAATAGACACTGTGACACTAGAGGTGGGATTGCTGCATGTGGATCTCCAAAAGGCGACGGGAAAAGTGACAGATAATGAACAAGCAATCAGCGCAATGGGTGAGGAGATAACTGCCCTTAAGACAAAAGTCACAAAGCTAACAGTGGCAACAAAAACAGTGGAAAGCAGAGTGGAAGATGCAGAGAGCTTCTTCCGCAAAAATAATTTGCGCCTTGTGGGTTTTCCAGAGAGAGCGGAGGGGTGTTCGGATACTTTCCTGGAGACATGAATTACAGATACGCTGAAACCCAAAAGCCTGTGCCCGATGTTTGCGGTTGAGAGCCCACAGAGCACTGACAATGCGTCCCCCGGCGAGGGATCCGCCAAGAGCGCTGATTGCGTGCATCTTCAGCTATCACAACAGAGACTGTATACTCAGGGTGGTTAGGTAAGCCGGACCTCTACAGTATGAGAACGACGTTATTCCCATCCACCCTAACTACACACGCAAAGTACAGGCTCCGAGAAAGTAATCTGTAGAAGCTAAACAAAAACTTACATCAATGGGACTTTCCTATATGCTTCTTTTCCTGGCGAGACTTAGAGTGGTGGCACAAGGAAAAAAAAGAAAATCTACATGCCGGAGGAGGTATGGCCCTGGCTGGAATGTTGGGACAAAACATCTCCTGGGACACAGGGCATGCAAGGCAGGAGACTGCGACAGAAGGGTGGGTGTAAATGAGCACCTAATTGGAGTTTATCCCTGAGAGATTCACTGGCGAAGGCCACAGATACCTCCAGAATCAAGGTGCAGGAGGATGGAATGATAGCAGAGGTACGAATAGAGTACAGACGCAGGACACGGTAGAGAAGATGAAGTAGAGGGAACGGCTTCTCCCACGACGGCTGATCATACGTGAAAATACTGACACTCCAGTTGAATGTGGTAACTAATGTGGGGTTCTGGGGGTTTCATCCCATGTCTAAGATAAAGGGGAAGACAAGCTGAGAAAACTTTGGAGGTGCGATTGAAGAGCTGCACGGATGGCTGTGCTGAGAACATACGTCATAAGGATGTCCTGAAAGAGCCACTGCTGCCCCACAGCTTAGGGCAGCTGGGGAGAGTCCTGGTGTGAGCAATACCCCCCCCCCTCCCAAACAGCCTTCACAAGGGATGGGGAATCATTGGCACTACTAGCCTCTGCACGTTGTGGGAACCACAATAGGGCTTTAGATAGGAAATAGGTGCACTATCAACTGGGGGAGTGTGGGGTAACTTTAGGATACAGTTTATCCAGCATGTTGGTCAACTTTGCTGGTTATAGTATGGTTGCCCAGTGTGGGAGGGACAGGGTTTGGTGGACTATAATTGTTTGTTTTATACTTACTATTGGGTACAGGTTGCATTTGGCTGTTATGAAGAACATGGGGAGATGGCAATGGGCGATAGAATACCATGCTACCATGAGTGAAACAGATATCCTCGAAAGGGAGACCAAGACACTCCAGCTCACACCATGTTACCGAATTAAAGGATTGTGACATGGAATGTCAGGGTACTGGGCCCTTTTGTGAAGAGATGTAGGGTGTACTCCTACCTGCGATGCACAAGGGTGGCTATTGCCCGTCTCCAGAAGACACACCTCACTGATAGTGAAGCTGATAAGCTTCGGAAGAAATGGCAGAGACAATTGTATGCATCCACCTTCTCCTCGTATGCCAGAGAAGTAGTTGGTGTAGGTGAGACAGGGGATTCCCTTTAAGATGATCTGTGCAGAGGCAAACATGCAGCAGTGATACATGCTGCTACAGGGAAAGTTAGATGGCACAGATATAACCTCAACATGTACGCACCTAACATAGATGATGGGGCCTTTTTCCCCAGTTACAGACAGTAATGACTGACAATATAACGGATAGATTGTTATGGGTGGGCGATTTCAACTATATGTTGGATGCAAACATGGACATGCAGTCTCCGTGACCTACGAGCAAACCAAGAAATGGGCTCTCTTTCTGGCAGACAGCATGGTCAATTTGGGTTGTGAGGACATATGGCGAGAGAGACACCCTCAACACAAGAAGGTTTCTTGCTACCCTGCCACATGTGACACTTTTAGCAGACTGGGTGCGGCAAACTTACGGACAGAAATACAGAACATGAGCTATACAGGGAGTGCAGAATTATTAGGCAAGTTGTATTTTTGAGGATTAATTGTATTATTGAACAACAACCATGTTCTCAATGAACCCAAAAAACTCATTAATATCAAAGCTGAATATTTTTGGAAGTAGTTTTTAGTTTGTTTTTAGTTTTAGCTATGTTAGGGGGATATCTGTGTGTGCAGGTGACTATTACTGTGCATAATTATTAGGCAACTTAACAAAAAACAAATATATACCCATTTCAATTATTTATTGTTACCAGTGAAACCAATATAACATCTCAACATTCACAAATATACATTTCTGACATTCAAAAACAAAACAAAAACAAATCAGTGACCAATATAGCCACCTTTCTTTGCAAGGACACTCAAAAGCCTGCCATCCATGGATTCTGTCAGTGTTTTGATCTGTTCACCATCAACATTGCGTGCAGCAGCAACCACAGCCTCCCAGACACTGTTCAGAGAGGTGTACTGTTTTCCCTCCTTGTAAATCTCCCATTTGATGATGGACCACAGGTTCTCAATGGGGTTCAGATCAGGTGAACAAGGAGGCCATGTCATTAGATTTCCTTCTTTTATACCCTTTCTTGCCAGCCACGCTGTGGAGTACTTGGACGCGTGTGATGGAGCATTGCCCTGCATGAAAATCATGTTTTTCTTGAAGGATGCAGACTTCTTCCTGTACCACTGCTTGAAGAAGATGTCTTCCAGGAACTGGCAGTAGGACTGGGAGTTGAGCTTGACTCCATCCTCAACCTGAAAAGGCCCCACAAGCTCATCTTTGATGATACCAGCCCAAACCAGTACTCCACCTCCACCTTGCTGGCGTCTGAGTCGGACTGGAGCTCTCTGCCCTTTACCAATCCAGCCACGGGCCCATCCATCTGGCCCATCAAGACTCACTCTCATTTCATCAGTCCATAAAACCTTAGAAAAATCAGTCTTGAGATATTTCTTGGCCCAGTCTTGACGTTTCAGCTTGTGTGTCTTGTTCAGTGGTGGTCGTCTTTCAGCCTTTCTTACCTTGGCCATGTCTCTGAGTATTGCACACCTTGTGCTTTTGGGCACTCCAGTGATGTTGCAGCTCTGAAATATGGCCAAACTGGTGGCAAGTGGCATCGTGGCAGCTGCACGCTTGACTTTTCTCAGTTCATGGGCAGTTATTTTGCGCCTTGGTTTTTCCACACGCTTCTTGCGACCCTGTTGACTATTTTGAATGAAACGCTTGATTGTTCGATGATCACGCTTCAGAAGCTTTGCAATTTTAAGAGTGCTGCATCCCTCTGCAAGATATCTCACTATTTTTGACTTTTCTGAGCCTGTCAAGTCCTTCTTTTGACCCATTTTGCCAAAGGAAAGGAAGTTGCCTAATAATTATGCACACCTGATATAGGGTGTTGATGTCATTAGACCACACCCCTTCTCATTACAGAGATGCACATCACCTAATATGCTTAATTGGTAGTAGGCTTTCGAGCCTATACAGCTTGGAGTAAGACAACATGCATAAAGAGGATGATGTGGTCAAAATACTCATTTGCCTAATAATTCTGCACTCCCTGTATGGGTAGATACCTCTCAGAGCACTAGGAGTCAGACAGACCCCAGTCTGTCTATTCATGATGTATGTATGTAGCCAAACCTTCTACAGTCAATCTGTTATTCATCTCAAATATTCTCCAGTTACATATTAAACGGTCAACAAGAACAATAATAATATGAACAGTACCCCCCACTCACTCCTGGTTACAGGCTCGTATATACCCTTGAGGTACCATTCCCCCTGACGCTTCCCTTGCAATTTGTAGCAATATTATTATAATTATTCCATTACGTCTGTATTGTCGGCAATCCCCATGCCTATCATTGCATGATTGGGCTGGCCACTTCTGATCGTGTGCAGGTTATATGTTGCTCTAGGGTATCGGACAAATCTGTATTTTGTGTGCTGCCTGTGCTCCCCCATGTCTTGGCTCGTGTGCTTGCATCTTAACCATCGGGTCTGCCTATTCTTCCAGCCCTTCTCCCATTTTTTCATCCCTGCGGATATTTTTCATATGTATTTCCTCTGCTTTGGTCCATTTTAAGACATCCCTGCACCACAGTCTAGTACACGGTGTTTGTGCTCCCACCTATCCCATAGCCACCCTCCGTTTTGCCAGTGTCCATGCCAACTGCTAAGAGTTCCAGCGCATCTTCTCACTCTAACGGTAAGTGATCATGCCCAACAAACAGGTCTGCGGGGTTGTCTCAAATGTGTGCGTTTTCACCTCTCTCAGCTTCTGTGCCACCCTTAGCCAGTACCTCCACACTGCCAGGTACTCCAAGGCCATATGTATCTCACCTCTCTGTGTGTGGGTACATTCTATGGAGTTTGGTCAGGTTTACATAAGTGTGGTGGAGGAAATTCAGATCTGCCAATTTGAATCTTACATTGCAAGATGCCCGTTTCACCAGTTCACTGGACTTGTTCCAGTCTGTATCTGCAAATTGTGTTACTAAGTCTTGTTCCCATGCCCGTCGAGCAGTTCACGTCAACTTTCTGTCCGCTTGTAGCTTCCTGTATATCAGAGTGACCATATGTCTAGCCTCCCCCTTAGTCAACAGTAGCTGCAATGCAGTTGTGGCTCCTGGAACATTGGGAAGTAGGACCAAATCTTGTGTGCTGTATCTTTCAGCTTCCGGTACTGTTAAGAATTGTCGTCCTCTCACACTGAACCACTCCCTTGCCTCCGAAAATGTCAGAAAGGGATCTCCTGTGTACAGGCCCCCTAAAGTAAGGCATCCCCTTCTCTCCATCTTGTCATGGACATGATCTTATCCGCACGTTGGAATGCAATCAGTGTCCAAATGTCCATGTCTCTAGCAAACGGAGATCTTTTAAGCACACTAGTAAACGTCCACTCCCGAATCTCTTTAGTCTGCTGTATCAAGTACGGCGTGTCTGGAGGTACCGTTTTGCCGCACATTAGGAGTTCCATTAGCGTACGTGTGCCAGCTGTGCCCCCAAAGAGGCTTTTTTTCTGTGCTATCCACCACAGGTATCCACTATGGGACATACTGCAATTTGGTTGCATAATAATACAGCTCCAGGTCCGGGTGATGCAGACCCAGACCCGAGATCTCTCTCTTTCTTGTGTCAATGCCACCCGGCTCCTTTTTCCCCACCCAGAACCAGGATGTCAGCAGGCCATCCAGCATGCAAAACAATGCACATGGCAACATATACATTACATTTTGAAGGGTGTAAAGACACCTGTGGAGAAACACCATCTTTGCCACCTCTACCCATCCATAGTGGACAGTGGAAGCATATTGCAGAACTGAACTGAGCTGTTAAGCCCCGTCACAAGTGGGTCAATGCTATATAATTTCTGTTCCTTGGGGCTACGTCCCATCATAATACCAAGATAACTGAACATTGTCTTCTCACAGTGTAGGCCCATTGGGGCATCTCCCCTTTCTACACCCCCTCAAGCACCCCCAGCTGGTACAACAGTGATTTATTTCTGTTAATTTGAAGACTCGCTATCTCCTCAAACCTGTCCAGGTGTTGTGGCAATCGTGGACCTGAGTCCCGTGGGTGGTGTAAATAAAAACAACACATCTTCGGCGTACAACAATAAGATGTGTGGTTTCTCCCACTCTTATCCCTTCTTCCTCCATATTTCTCCGAAATGCTGCATTGCAAATGGCTCAATGGCTCAATGGCCAAGGCAAACAATAAGGGCAAGAGCGGGCAGCTCTGTTTTGTGCCTCGCCCAACTCCCCATGCTTCTGGCACTATAACACCACTGCGTACCCTAGTACCCTAGCCTGAGGTGATGTATAAAGGACTTCCACCCACTGTTTAAAATTTAGACCGAAACTAATATGCAGCAACACTAAGTGTAGGTAGCTCCATTCCACCATGCCAAATGCTTTTGTTTTGTCTATTGACAACAATGCTAGCTCCTGATCACTACCCTGTACAGAGTACATTACATGTGCCAGTCGTTGTCAGTAGTGCTCTGCTGTGGCATAAAACCGCACTGGGCTTCATGTTCCAGCAATTCCACAACCGTTATTCTATCTGCTAGGATTTTACATACTGTTTTAATATCCACATTGAGCATAGTGAGGAATCGACATGCCAAAGGTTCCCTTTCATCCCCCCTGGCTGGCTTAGGGACCATACACATCACACCCTCTTTTAGGGTCTGGGGTAGTAATCCTCAGACCACACTTTCCCTGTAAATCTGAAGTAGGGGGCCCACCAATTGTGCAGCAAATGACTTCTAGATATCCCTGTGTAGCTTCTTTATGGCCTCCCTTACTTTCTTGAGTTTGTTTCAAGAAAGCCCCCCAGAGACCAAGGAAGATTTATTTTATTTTCTCCAAAATAAGTGGGTGGATGTATGGCCATACCCCCACCCCAAATAAATGGGGCCAAAGTTGTTCTGCCCACCAGTGGGTAGATGGGGCAATTACCCCTGATCCACACCCCGGGGGACAGAAAGTCTACTAGATGCTTGGTAATTTAAAAATAGTGGTGTGGTGGCTATCAACCAGTATGGGTCTGGTTATGTCCCCACCCCAACTGAAGGGGGTAACAGTCTTTCAGCTCTCCCCTGCACACTAAAACATCTTATCCCATGGCAAGCAAGAGGACATTTGATTGTTTTGGTTTTACATTTGGGCCATGAGAGCTTGGCTAACTCTCAAAATCGTCCCACTTGGGATGGTGAGGGCTGCACTTTTTGGACTTTGGTACGCTGCCATGTAGAAAAATCCACAAGACCTAGACTCATCTGAAAACTAAACATCTGGGTGATTCCAGGGTGGTGGTCTTCACGGGCACCCTGCACCATTTTCTTACCCACAATGCCCTGCATACCTCCAACTTTGCTGGAAATCACACATTTTTGTGATGGAACCTTCCGGAATCTGCAGGAATCCATTAAATTCCTACTACCCAGCATAGTCTCATCTATACCGATAAAAATTATGCTGCACTTGTCAGCCTAAACTTTTTTTTTTCTTCAAACTGCCCTTTTGGACCCGCTTTGGTTCCCCCTCAATTTCGACATGTTTTTGTCTCTTCCCTCTCACAAGCACTTGGCCCACCTACACAAGTGTTGTATAATTTTTAACGGGAGACTGAGGGAAACGTTGGTGGTAGGTGCGGTGATCCCACACAGAAATGTGGAGAAAAATGTGATTTATTTTTTTGGGGCTAAATTTGAGGATTCCTGAGGATTCTGGGTAAGAAAACATTTGGGGATCCACGCAAGTCACATCTCCCTGGACTCCCTCGGTTGTCTAGTTTTTGGAAAAATCCACAGCTAGACACTTTGCAAAAAAACAGGTCTGTTTTTTGGGGGAAAATGTGATGTGTCCACATTGTGTTTTGGGGCACTTCCTGTTGCGGGCGCTAGGCCTACCCACACAAGTGAGGTACCATTTTTATTGGGAGACTTGTGGGGAACGCTGGGTGGAAGGAAATGTGTGTCTCCTCTCAGATTCCATAACTTTCTGTCACCGAAATGAGAGGAAAGTGTTGTTTTTTGGCCACATTTTGAGGTTTGCAAAGGATTCTGGGTAACAGAACCTGGTCAGAGCACCACAAGTCACCCCATCTTGGATTCCCCTATATGCCTTGTTTTAAAAAATGCTCAGGTTTGGTAGGTTTCCACAGGTGCCGGCTGAGCTAGAGGCCAAAATCTACAGCTAGGCACTTTGCAAAAAACATGTCCGATTTCAATGTAAAAATGTAATGTGTCCATGTTTTGTTTCCTGTCGCGAGCATTAGGCCTACTCGTGCAAGTAAAGTACCATTTTTATCAGGAGACTTGGGGGAACACAGAATAGCAAAACAAGTGTTATTGCCCCTTGTCTTTCTCTACATTGTTTCCTTCCAAATGTAAGACAGTGTGTAAAAAAAGACGTCTATATGAGAAATGCCCTGTAATTCAACATGCTAGTATGGGCACCCCGGAAATTCAGAGCTGTGCAAATAACCACTGCTTCTCAACACCTTATCTTGTGCCCATTTTGGAAATACAAAGGTTTTCTTGATACCTATTTCTCACTTTTTATATTTCACCAAATTAATTGCTGTATGCCCGGTATGCAATGAAAACCCGTTGCAAGGTGCATTGCCTTTATTGGCTCTGGGTACCTAGAGTTCTTGATGAACCTACAAGCCCTATATATCCCTGCAACCAGAAGAGACCAGCAGACGTAAAGGTATATTGCTTTAAAAAATCTGACATTGCAGGAAAAAGTTAGAGTAAAACGTGGAGAGAAATGGCTGTTTTTTTTTCACCTCAATTTCACTATTCTTTTATTTCAGCTGTTATTTTCTGTAGGAAACACTTGTAGGATCTACACAAATTACCCCTTGAATTCAGAATTTTGTCTACTTTCCAGAAATGTTTAGCTTTCTGAGATCCAGCATTGCTTTTACGCCCATTTCTGTCTCAAACTGAAAGGAGGCTGAAAGCACAAAACATAGTAAAAATGGGTATGTCCCAGTAAAATGCCAAAATTGTGTTGAAAAATTGGTTTTTCTGATTCAAGTCTGCCAGTTGCTGAAAGCTGGGATTTTAGCACCGCAAACCCTTGGTTGATGCCATCTTCAGGGAGAAAACCACCAGCCTTCTTCTGCAGCCCTTTTTTACCATTTTTTTTTTTTTTTTTTAAAGTAATTTTCACTGTATTTTGGCTAATTTCTTGGTCTCCTTCAGGGGAACCCACAATGTCTGGGTACCTCTAGAATCCCTAGGATGTTAGAAAAAAGGAGGCAAATTTGGCATGGGTAGCTTATGTGGAGAAAAAGTTATGAGCGCCTAAGCGTGAACTGCCCCAAATAGCCAAAAAAAGGCTCGGCACAGGAGAGGATAAGGCCTGGCAGCGAAGGGGTTAAGGTATATAATTAACCAAGCCAAAACATTGCCAGTAGCTTTCATGCTTATTTATCTGTGTTACCGCATGTTGGATAGGCTGGGGGTTTTTAGTACTTGGTTGGTTCACTCACAGTGTTTGATTAAAATTATAGTACTGGCGGTGAGGAGAGGAGTTGTGGACAAAAACAAACTGTTCCCATTGGAATCTAGCCGCTCGATGCTGCCAGCTCACGCTGTCACAGCAACAAGCTTGTAATCTGGTGAGTCAGAGATAGTGTTCCTAGTGCCCAAGAGTGACTGGGCTTGCACCCAGCACAGGTGGGTCAGTCTTTCTCTGCCATGCATGCGGCACCCGTGTCTCCTTCGATGGATGACCATTGCAGTTTTGCTCTGAGGGCTGTAGTCTGCATGTTTGCTGAGGGCTTTCTTTACATCTAGCAACTGTGCTAATGGAGTCATCATTCTGCTACATCCAGCAGTAGCATAGACGTAACTGTGTGCTTCCAAGTAGCTGCAATAAGCCCTGCAGCAGTTGTGTGGTTAAGCCACCCCTGGAGAGCGTCCATCTTGCTTGAGGTCCGGCTCTATCCCGTCATCACCTTTTTGAATTTGTCCCACTTGTCCTGTTAAATTGACACTGGCCAGTCTGCAGTGGGTTGGTAATTTGTGCATTTTTCAAATACGTTTGTTGCAAATAATTTCAGAATGGTGTGAAATGGGGATTGCAACAGGAAATACGAAGCACTTGAGTCTGAAGAATTTTTGCCATCCGAACCCTTCTCAGAGCCACAAGCCGAAAGACGGTGCCTCCATATGCAGAGTCACGTTCCTCTTAACGTACTTCCCAAGAGAAAAGATACAAAGAGCTAAATTTTCCCCAAAGACAATACTTTAGAAGGACCATTGACTCCATAGTACTAAGTATCCTCAAATAGCATCGACTGGGAACGAAAGAAAGACTATGAAAATAATCTTCAACACCTGAGCAAGAAAGGCTTTGAAAATAAAATCTGCAATGAGGCTCAGTATCTTAATAATATGACAACACCAATACATTCTCAGAGCCAGGGGAAAAACGATCTGTATTAGAAGGAACACAAGTATATGAACACAAGAAAATAAATACCTTCCCTGGCATTGGTTATATTTCTGCAGTGATACAAGAAACAGAAGAGGACAATCTCTCTAGACAAGGAAACAGGAACACATATTAGGCAAAAGGCTAAGAATGCAATTTCTAAATACAACTATTAAAACATTCCACTCCCAATTTTTCAAACAAAAGTAATAGTGAAACCACTCCTAAACCAGATACTATACTATATTCTCTAATCCTTAGTCCAGTAGTCAGATTTCAGATGAAGGCGGTCACAGACTGCAGAAGAAGCTTGAGGCAGAGAGGATGACACCTGGGAGAACATGATTGATTGACTTATACCAGTTTAATGTTTCCTGAGGTTCCCTTAAATGCAAGGTTGAAAAATGGCAGCATTGACAAGGGAAAAGAAAGACCTATTAGCTAATCCCCTGGGGAGAGACTTATCTGTTGACTTTCACTGTTCCCTTCCACATGGTTACTCATCTTCCCTTTGTATAATGTTCTCTAAGATTTGAATGTTTAAAAATAATTTTTTGTAAATCAAGAACTGGCACAAACATCAAAGCCTGCGCAACCGAAATTATGAAAAATTTGCTGTATTTATTCAGTTGCTGTGGTGGTTCACATCTATGTACAGTTATTCTTATTTAATTTCCTTCTCTTGGAAAATTTTAACACACTTTGCTCTCTGTTCTTCTGCTTCTTCTGCTTTTGTTCATGCTTGTGAAAAAATATCTTAGAAATGCAGAATGTAAAATATAACTAAAAGTTTGGTTAACTTGAATGTATAGTATCAATGAACTGTTTGCTTTGATCCCTTGTACAAAGAACTTGTTAAATAAGGGACTGTTGATGTAGTTTGTTAAAGAATATATGCGTATTGAGGCTGGTCATTACAAACCCTCTCTGTTGCTATCTGGCTTCTACCTGTTGATATTTGCAGTTTTCTGGATCAAACTGCCGCATGGGGTGATTTCAAGAGATGATGTATTTGCAGTGTGTATCCGTATAAAATGTTTACCAAAGACAATACCTTAAGTTTTTTCTAAGGCCTTCCAGTGAGTCGCTAATGTCCATGCATCAGATTATGACAACTGTCTTTTTGCTCTAGTTAAGTGGGACTAAAATTTTCAGCTCCTTTTTTGAATATTATGCAGACGGTGGAATAAGAAGTACAGTGACTGAATTAAATGTGTATGAAGGCTTCAAATTGTGCCTTGTGATTGTTTTTTTCTTCAGAATATTGAAAAGTCATCTGTCAATCAAAGTAATGTTGCCACCTACATTTCCAGTGCTGGTAATGTGTTGTTTGACCCGTGTCAACCATACATGATTGAACTGAAGACCATCTTGCCACAGTAATCAATTCACTGTTCAGTGCAATAATCTGTCTGGTTGTGTACAAATAGTCAAGCCTTGGTCATCAAGTGTACAAGTCTTAGGCCTATTCAGAGGTATTCAAAGGGACAACACTAGAACTAGGAGTAGTTCTTCCATAAATGGCAGGCCTGTTCATAGTCCATTTTTAGATATATATTTATGCATGATATATTGTAACTTTGTTTGACACATCAACCTTAAAAATGTCTTTCTCAAATGCAGGAGAAAATGCTGAAAAGCTTTTGCAGTTCAAGCGTTGGTTTTGGTCGATAGTAGAGAAGATGAGTATGACAGAACGGCAAGACCTGGTAAGTTTGTATGTCAGTGGTCTAAATTTGGAACTTTTTAGTATGTTTATTTTGATGGTTGATCATATGTGTTTTTGCCAACCCTTTCGCTGCTGAAGTTTAAGAACTTGTTCCAGATAGTTCTGGAAAATATAACCGCTGTATAGAAAAGTGTGACCCGAAATTGTATCTGGTGCATTTATTCAAAGACCTTTTACTTAATGTTTGGTGAAGGTTATTTTGGAGTAGGAGCTACATTTGCTAGGGGCTTAGAGGAAGTAACAAGTACAACTTCTTGTCGGTCAGTGGGGGCAGATTTTGTAACCAACTGCAATTGTAGTAATGGGAGCTCAGTGATATTGAGTATGAGGGGCCCTTGTTAAAGGTGAAAGGTTTTTAGGGCATTTGGGCTTAGTAGTATTGAGATGGGCAGCACTTTGGGCACCAGGTATATCCCATGAATGGGCCTTAGAGGCCTGACAGTGGTTAGCAATTTGACATCTTTCATTGGAATTTTTGTTAGTAGAGTTTGGTCTTACTATTTCTGATAAGCATTTAAATAGAGTGCCACTCAGGACTTTGAAGGTTAAGTATTAGACTTGGATATTATTCCTGCACTACTTCACTGTACGTTATGCAGGAAGATGGCGATGTCTGTGGATCATAGGAATTCTGGCTTTTTTATTTTGCACTTTTTATAATACATCCAGCTTATATCCTGGTGTCGCAGTCTTGCATGCAGGCCTGTAGTGTAGTTAAGATTTTAGGTTGTGAAATCTTGTAATGGAATGAGCTTCAACTGTCGAATTTGGGTAAATGCACTCGTAGTGATAGCATTCTTTTGTGAGTCCATGCAGACTTATAGACCTAAATGGAAGCCTTGGCATTTGGCTTGCGTAGAAAGCTATCTATATAGTGCACTAAAAAGTACACCGTGCAGAGTCCACTGGTTCCCCAATTGGTTGACAGGGGCAAAAGTAGATAATACTAAAGCTTTTCTTTTGGGGCAATGTGGGTGAGCAGTTAGGCTTATCAGAGGGCAGTGCAAAGCCTGTGTTGTACGCACAGAGGCAATAAATGAGACACATGCAAAGAATAAATCCAAGACAATTTTAGAAAATGACACTTCTTTTTGTATACGTTTTGAAACCAAGAACTTTGTAGAAGAGTAAGTACTGCTTTTGTTAATATTTCTTACAAGTAAGTAAAGAGTTCTGACGCGTGCTCCTTTACACACAATGCGATCCCATGGAAGGAAAAGTCAATAATGCATAAAAGTAAGTACAGTCGGTTTCAGAGGTTCACAATCTTGGTTTAGAGTTGTAGGAGTCTAAGGTACTAACATCAGTTTGTCAGGAGCTCCCTGAATTCCACTGGCAGTAGGGTGCTGGTGAGGTCTTAGCTGGCACGCTACGGAGACGGGTGGGGGCATGTGGAAACATGCTACAAAGGGAGACTTGGGGACAAGTCAGCGAGCTCCCAAGCGGATTTTGGGTCACGAGATTATAGAACAAGGAGGAACAGCCGGTTCTTTGGGATCCGAACCAGGTGACTCAGATACAGAGTGGGTAGGGCGGCTAAGCTCTGTGTGCCAAGATGCTCCTCGCAATTAGGGGCCAACAGCTGGCAGGGGCAAAAGGATGACTGCTGGTACACTCACAAAATGGGTCTCAGTGATGCTGACGTCCCTCGATGGCTGCTTGGTCCTGGTGCAGTGGGAATCCGAAATGGGCTCACTGTTGTTTGGTGCAGTGTGTCCAGTACCCTGGGGATTGGTGCTGCACAGCTTCAGTTGGTCCTGGTGTTGTCACACTCGGTGGGGAGACAGTCCTAATCCTCCAGAGCACGGGTACTTCCTCCTGGTGGTCTGCTGCGTTGGTCGGGGACTGGGAGCTGCAAGGCGGTGGACCAGACTCTGCTTTTTCGTGCCTGCAAACTGCAGGGAAGTAGCTCCTCAACTCCAAGGGAGACTGGCGGCAATTTGTGAGATGCTGGCAGGCTACCTGAGGCTTTGGTAGTTCTCCAGCTTTGCATGACGAGTCACTCTGTCGCGATTGTCTGGAGAGATGTGGACATGCAGGGTTTCATGCCAAAAAGTCCACAGCTTTTCTGCTGTTCTCGCCAGGCAGTGACTATTCTTGGTCCTTCTTCTCTTGATCCGTCAAATCTGAGTTCTTGGGTTCAGGGGTGCCAACTAATTACTCAATTTAGAGGTGTTAAGGGCAGTACTAAGTAGCAGCCAATGGGTTGCTGTATAAAAGTCCTCCTTTGGCATGGTTCCTAGAGAAAAAGATTGAGGTCACCTACTTGGTAGACCTGGGCACCAGCAGGACACCCAGGATGGTGATCCATGTGAACTACCTCAAACTCTTTTCTGACGGGCTGATGTAACCATGTTGATGGTTACTGATGAGGATCAGGAAGTAGAGAGTGAACCTCTCCCTGACCACCTCTCTCATGACCCTAAAGATGGGTCAGTTGATGGAGTAGTCTGTTCAGACACCCTCACTGCCCAACAGCAAGCTGACTGCAGGCAAGCCCCACAACAGTTGGCAGGATTCTTCTCTTTGAATCATGGACAGACCCACTTGTTTACCCGTGATGTGGACACAGGAGACAGTTTGTCTGTCAAGACCAAAACCTATCGACAGTCTGACCAAGTCGAGGAGGACATCAGCTTTAAAGTTCACAAGATGCTGAATCTAAGGGTTATTGAACCCTCTGTCAGTCCCTGGTCTAGCCCATTGGTCTTAGTCCCCAAACCTCATTCCAAGGATGGAAAGAAAGAGTTGAGGTTTTGTGTGGACTACAAACGTCTCAAACTCTGTCACCAATACAGATGCTCACCCTATACCAAGAGCGGATGAGTTGATAGATAAATGAGGTGCAGCAAAATTCCTCAGTACCTTTGACTTAACTTCACGGTACTGGTAAATCGAAATGGCACCTGTAGCAAAAGAAAATACTGCATTCCCTACACCTGAAGGGCATTTTCAGTTCACTGTTATGCCCTTTGGTTTAAAGAATGCCCCTGCCACCTTCCAAAGGTTGATAAATCAAGTTGTTGAAGGCTTGGAGTCCTTCAGTGCAGCATATCTAGATTATATTGCTGACTTTAGCTCCTCTGGCAGGAACACCTGCTCCACCTGGAGAAGGTTTTGCAGGCTCTGCAATCTGCAGGCCTCAATATCAAGACATCTAAATGCCAGATAAGGCAGGGCACCGTTGAATAATTGGGCCACCTTGTAGGTGGAGGCCAAGTGCAACCTTTACAGCCCGATATCCAGACAATTCTGGACTGGGAAGTTCCTAAAACCCAGACTCAAGTCAGGGCATTCCTTGGCTTGACTGGTTACTATAGGAGGTTTGTGAAAAGGTATGGATCCATTGTGAGCCCCTCACAGAACTAACTTCAAAAAAGATGCCCAAAAAGGTAAACTCGACTCCTGACTGTCAAAAGGCCTTTGATACCCTGAAGGAGGCAGTGTGCTCAGCATTGGTTCTCAAAGCTCCAGAATTCTCAAAGCAGTTTATTGTGCAGACAGATGCCTCTGAACATGGGATGGGAGCGGTTCTATCCCAATCCAATGATGATGGCCATGACCAACCTGTTGCTTTCATTAGCAGGAGGTTACTCCCCAGGAAACAACGTTGGAGTACCATTGAGAGGGACGCCTTTGCTGTGGTTTGGTCCCTGAAAAAGTTGAGACCCTACTTGTTTGGTACCCACTTTATTATTCAAACTGACAACAGACCTTTCAGATGGCTAATGGAAATGAAAGGCGAGAACCCTAAAGTTTTGAGGTGGTCCATATCCCTACGGGGAAAGGACTTTGCAGTAAAACACAGACCTGGGACTGCCCATGCAGATGGCCTTCCCAGGTTTTTCCACTTAAACAATTAAAATTCTCTTTTGAATGGTTAGTCTCATCCTCTTTCATTTGGCAGGGGGTTGTGTAGGAAAGTGCCCTCGGCATGGTTATAACTCCCCATGCACCCACCCTCTCCTGCCTTTTCCCCTGCCTTTTCCCCCAACACACATTTTTTGCCTGACATTGATGCTGACTTGACTGAGAGTGTGCTGGGATCCTGCTAACCAGGCCCTAGGGCAGTGTTGTTTCCTAAAAATGCACCATTGCTTCCACAATTGGCACATGGCTAAGCGGTACCCATGGTACCAAGGGCTCTGTGACCATGGAGGGACCCAAAGGGCTACAGCATGTATTGTGTCACCCTGAAAGACCCCTCACCAAACACATGCACACTGCCAATGCAGCTTGGGGGTGTGTGTGTGTGTGTGGGGAGGGGGGGGGGCTGAGGCAAAGTTGACATGCTCTCAAACCACTGCCCGTGGCATAGGTAAGTCACCCCTCCAGCAGGCATTACAGCCCTAAGGCAGGGTGTACAATACCACAGGTGAGTGCATAGCTGTATGATCAATATGCCCCTACAGTGTCTAAGTCCTTTCTTGGACATAGTAAGTGCAGTGTGTCCATTCTGAGTACATGGGCTGGGAGTTTGTCATTACAAACTCCACAGCTCCATGATGGCTTCACTGAAGACTGAGAAAGTTTGGTATCAAACTTCTCAGCACAATAAACCCACACTGATGCCAGGGTTGGATTTATTGTAAAATGCACCCAGAGGACATTATAGCTGCCCCCTGCAGTTTTCCCAATCCTTTAGTACAGGACTAATCAGTCTGTGCCAGCCTGCCACTAACGGAAAGGTGTTGACCTCATGGTATGAGAGCCTTTGTGCTCTCTGAGGCCAGAAACAAGTCAGGAGGGAAAATTAGGTAAACCATGGAGGAGTGACCACTCCAGCTAGGACCATCCCTAAGGTGTTCAGAGCTGAAGTCACCCCCTCCCTGCAGAATCCTCCATTTTGGTTTGGAGGACAGGGACCAATAGGGTTAGGTCTGTGTCCTCCTTCCCAAAGGGAAGTGGACACCAGAAGGATGTAGTCAGCCTCAGGGACAGTAGCCATTGGCTACTGCCCTCTGACCCATGTAACACCCCTAATGTAAAGCCCGTTTGGTGCTGACCTGTGGCCCCCGTCCCCCCCTCGCTCTTCTTACCTGCTTGCAGATCTATTTCCAAGTGCCCTTAGTCTCCATAGAATCACATTTTAAATCCAACAAATTTGACCTCTGCACCCAGCCGGCCCCAAGTTGCTTGTGGTGTATGGTTGGGGTCAACCTGAACTTTGACCTGTGGACATGCTAACCCCTAGAGACTTGAACTGTAAGTCGAATACTTACTGCAAAACTGCACCAACATTTTTCTCTCCTTAGGACTGTATTGACAATTGCACTAAGTGTCAACTTTTGAACATGAAAAGTTTTACTTGCCTGTAAACCGTTTTCTTTACCAAATCCAAACAAGGTGTGTTTGATACCTATGCTTGATACTTACTTCCTAATGTACTTACCTGAAACAAGATCCTTTTGGTTCTAGAAATAAAGTAACAAAATATATTTTTTCCATATAAAAACAGTTAGCCTGGAGTTAGTCATTGAGCGTGTGCCTAACTTACTGAATGTGTGTACAACAAATGCTTTGTACTGCCCTCTGATAAGCCTAACTCCTCAACTACACTACCACAAAAGAGAGCCTTAATGTTATCTATTTTAGCCTCACCTGGACTCTGCACACTGTATCTCAATTTAATATAGTATATACATTGCCAGCTTCCTACAGTTGCCCACCTTTAGGGTGACTACACACTCGGTGACCTCTTCCTCTGGGGTGTGGCATAACCCTGACCCTGGAATGCTAATTCCCTCCAAAACAAGATGGAGTCATTTGAAAAGTGGTGTCCACACCAGCTGGTCCACCTTAGGGGTGGGATTGGCATGATGTGGGCACACCTCCCAATCTTACTAATGTTCCTGCCTGTCTTGCCGCCAAGAAGTGGGGTCAGGAAGGACAGGGGGTGGTTTTCTCTGCCGTATGGAGAGACCATGGTTGCATAAAAAATCCTTTGAAGCTTCCCTCCCTGGAATATCCATCCTGCCTGGAAGAGGTGATAACACCTCCGCTCACAGCAGGCTTTGTGTCTGTCTGAGAGTGCTGGCTGTCGCCTCAGGAGGTCAGAAATCTGTCTCGGGTGGCTGTGCTGGTTTAGACCGGTCAGTCAACACGCTAGCTTTCTGGGGCACCTCTAAAATGCCCTCTAGGTGCATGTATTAATAAATCCATCACTGGATTCAATGAGGGTTTATTAATACAAGATGTTTGATACCAAACATCCCTATTGTAGGATGGTGGTTCAGTTTATGGTGTACATCTATATGTGGCACCCCATATTGATTCAAGGCAACGCTTAGTGATACTGAATAGGTGTCCAGGTAGCAAAACCTCTCTAGGGGAAGCTAATGTGAGCAGCTAAAGCTTATCCAGGAGGAATGTAAAGCACTTGCAGTATCACAGTTGTAACATAATAAAAATAAATGATACTTGTAGGTAAGTGCCCTCTTTCTTGGCATTGTTACCCCCATTTTCGGCCTGTTGTCAGTATGTTTGACTGTGTCTACTGGGTTCTTGCTAACCAGGAACCCAGTAGTTTTGCTCTCTCCTCTAAATTGTACCTTTTTCTTCCCACAATTGGCATAGTGCCCCCCCCCCCCCCATGTAAGTCCCTGTTTTATGGTACCTCGGGCATTGGGTCTCCAGGGGATCCCTATGGCCTGCAACAGTTATTCTGCCACCCATAGCGAGCCCATGGAAAGTGTTCTTCAGGCCTGCAATTTCAGCATGCACCTGTTTTCACTAAAGGTCACTACAACAGGTACTATAAGTCACCCCTATGGTAGGCCCTCTCAGCCCAGAGGGCAGGGTGCAGATACCTGTGTGTGAGGGCACCCCTGCACTAGCAGAGGTGCCCCACAAACTACGGATCCATTTTTCTCGACTTTGTGAGTGCGGGGACACCATTTTACAAGTGTACTGGACAAAGGTCACTACCCACGTCCAGCTAAATAAATGATAACTCCGAACCTGGGCATGTTTAGTATCAAACGTGTTGGAATTATACCCCAAAACTGTTGCAAGTATTGGAAGTATGATTTAATGCTCTCTGGGGGCTCTTTAGAGGACCCCCAGCATTGCTACCACCAGTCTTACAGGGTTTTCCGGGCAGCCCAGCTGCTGCCACCCCTCAGACAGGTTTCTGCCATCATGCTGCTTGATCTGATCAAGCCCAGGAAGGCAGAATAAAGATTTTCTTTGGGAGAAGGAGGTAATACCCTCTCCCTTTGAAAATAGGTGTGACTGGCTTGGGAGGGGTAGCCTCCTCAAGCCACTGGATTGCTTTGAAGGGCTCATTTGGTGCCATCTGTGCATAAACCAGTCCTCACCAGTTCAGGGACCCCCCAGTCCCTACTCCGGTGTGAAACTGGACAATGGAAAGGGGGGTGACCACTGTTCAGAGCTCCTTAAGAGGGTCCCTTGGTTTTGCCTTCTTGGATTCAAGTTTGGCAGGGAACTCTGGGAGAATCAGAGTGGCCAGTGCTAACAGGTGATGTCAGAGCCCTCCCCTGATAGGTGCTTACCTGGTTAGAGGACCAATTCCCCTTTCAGGGCTATTTAGGGTCTCTCTTTTGGATGGTTCCGCAGATTGATTGCAGGAATCCTCTGCATCCTTCACTTCAACTTCACACCGAAGAAGAAACTCTACAAACTGCAACAAAGAAGCAAAGACGCCTTCTGCAACCTTGTATCTTCAGCTCCTGGCAGCAGCAACTGCAACTGTTTCCCGGTCGTGCATCCTCAGACAACAGTCTGTCTTTAGCCTGCACCAGAAGAGCAAAGGAATCTCCCTTCGAGTGAAGGAGTCACTCCTCTGCTTCAGCAGGCACCTACTGCAGCGACGACCAGCTGCGTGGATCTCCTCTCCTGCTGAGCAGCGTGGATCCTGCATCATGGGTGATGGACTGAAGTGGTCCTGATGTCCTACTGTTGAACTTTGGTGGAGGTAAGAGCTTGCCTCCCCACGCAACACAGTACCCCCGTACCCCTGTGCATCCGCATATCTTTTAGAGACTTCTAGTTGCAGATTCCTTACCTTTGAATTTTCCCAGGCGTCAGACTGGATCTGGTGAATTTTTCTTTGAGCAGTACCTCTGCGCGCTGTCAGGTGGCGTCGGTTGACTCCGCGGGCGTCGTTGGTATCGTGCTCACCGTGATGATGTGGTCGTATATAGGCGCCACCCCAGCATGCTGACACCAGTTCTTCTCTTTCCTCACCAGCCTACGCGCAGATCCGGAGTCATTTTTTGACTACGTCGACATTTTTGGCATATTTTTGACAAGTTTGTGGATGCGTCAAGGAATGTCCTGCAAGACCGGATTCAAGTCCTGTGACAGATCGCACCTCGTGTGCCTTTGGTGTTTGGAGCGCGATCACGACCCAAAGTCGTGCTCCGAGTGTCAGGCCATGAACCCAAAGGCTTTGAGGGAGCAGTCCCTAAAGCTCATGGTTGCCCACCACTCGACTCCACGGCGCTCACGGTCCAGATCGAGGGGAAGATCTCGAGATCGGCCACAGAGTCACCACCAATCTTCGTCCTCCACGTCATCGGGACATTCGGGTCACAAGAATAAGAAGTCGAAGAAAGACCAGCGTTCTTCGACTTTACCCAGTCGATCGAATGATAGAACGCGGGAAGAACATCGACGCTCTAAGCCACCGTCAACGGAGCCTTCTTCTGGGTCGGCTCCGTGATTCCCCGACTTCCCGGGAGCCGAAGCCACTCCTGCCCAACTCAGTTTTACGAGGTCATTCGCCTCATTTTTGGGTGGTCCGACCCACCTTTGGAGCCTTCCGGCACAGGTGAGTCGGTTTGGGTCCCCTTGGCTTCAAAGCCGTCGGCTATAGGCTCTGCTCCGAAGGGCCCCTCCGGATCCAGTCGCGGATCCGTCCTGATGCCGGTCATGCCATGGCGACCTTTCCCAGCGTCGGGACAGACGTCGACGTTCCCGACGTCGGTTGGGCCCACATTCTTCGTCGATCCCATCCTCATAGCAGACGAGCCGGAACGATGTCGATCAATGCGGATTCCATTCTCTATGGGCTCTCCTGTGCCCAGGGTTGATCCAGACCCTTATTCTTGTGGATATAGATACAGGGAGAGTATAGAGGGGTCGCTGGACCCTTTAGAATACCAGCTTGACCCACAAATGGACTGGGTGCAGGATTTGGGTGATGCCAGTGGACTAGACACCTCCCCTGACACTGGTATGCTCTCTCCTCCTACCGTGGCTACGGAGGAGGGTGCTTCTTACTCTCTGGTGGTGAGAAGGGCGGCTGAGGTCTTGGACCTCAAGCTTCCTTCTGTGGAGGTTAGGCCTAACATCCTAACCGATGTGCTTCAACCAGGATCGTCTTCTTCCGAGCCCCCTTTACCCTTCAATGAAGCACTGACAGACGTCCTTTTGGTTACTTGGTCCAGACCCAGCACAGGGACTCCTGTGAATAGGACGATTGCCTGCCACCATCAGCCTGTGACGTCAGACCCAAAATTCCTGACCCAACACCCCATGCCTGAGAGCCTTGTCATCCAGGCTGCTTCTTCATCTGGCGCATTCCCTGCTGCACCCCCGGAAAAAGACTGGATAATTTGGGGAAGAAGCTGTTGTTTTCTTCCAACAGTCTAGCGATGCAGTCCGTGAACACTGCATGCCTTTTGGGCTGCTGTTCCCATACTCTCTGGGATACGGTTGCGAAGTGCTGCCTGCAGTTATGGAGGAGGCCCGGACTGTCCTGTCCCAAGCCATAACATATGGGAGGGATTCAGCCAAGTGATGATTCGTTGTGGACTGGATACGACCGACTCTCTGGACAGATCGGTTGCATCGACGGTGACATTGAGACATCACGCCTGGCTGAGAACGTCTGGCTTTTCAGGGGATGTCCAGCAATCCTTGATGGACATGCCATTTGATGGCACACGTCTTTTTGGAGACTCGGCAGACTCGGCGCTTGAGCGATTTAAGGATTCCTGAGCCACGGCCCAGTCCCTTGGCCTCGCGCCCGCACCTAGACCTCAGCAGTCCACTTTTCGCTCATTTTGTGGCTACGGAAGGGGCACCCAACCACGTCCTTTTTCAGCTGGCCACAGACCTGCGCATGCTGTACAGCCCCTGGGCGTCCGCGGGATCCCACGTTCTCGGAGATCAGGGAGCCCGCGGGTCGCCCAGTCAACACCTGCCCCAATGGCAAGCCATTACCTCGGACAGGTGGGTAGTCCAGATTGTCCGAAGGGGCTGCTCACTCCCCTGCGAGACATCTCCTCCAGCCATGCCACCTCCATACAGTCCGATATCTGAGGATCATATGGCGCTTCTCCGCAAAGGAAGTACAAGCCCTTTTGGCCATAGTAGCTATAGAGAGGGTTCCCTTGCCAGAAGTAGGTCGTGGTTGCTATTCCCGCTACTTTCTGGTTCCGAAAAAGGACAGAGGTCTTCGACCTGTATTAGATCTTCAGTCCCTCAACCTCTTCCTCAAAAAGGAGAAGTTGAAAATTTTGACATTGGCTAAGGTCCTATCTGCCCTGGATCCTGGAGACTGGATGGTAGCGTTGGACTTGCAAGACGCATACTTCCACATTCCTGTCTTGCCGGCCCACCGGCGTAACCTACGATTCGTGATAGGTCACAAGCACTTTGTTTACTGTGCTCCCTTTTGGCATTACCAGTGCCCCTCTGGTGTTCGCGAAAGTGAGGGTAGTGGTGGCAGCTCATCTGGGCAGGTTAGGGGTCCCAGTCTTCCACTACCTTGACGACTGGCTGTTGAAGGCAAACTCGCCCCAGACAGTCATCTCCCACCTCCAGACTACGGCAAATCTTTTGCATTCGCTTGGGTTCACTATCAACTTGCCAAAGTCACACCTGACTCCTTCTCAGACGCTCCCTTTCATCAGAGCTGCTCTGGACACAGTGCAGTTTTGGGCATATCCTCCCGAAAAGCGAGTTCAGGATATTCGACCTATGATACCGATGTTTCAGCCTGTATCCTGGATTTCGGTGAGAATGACGCTGAGGCTGCTGGGCCTCATGGCCTCCTGAATCCTGTTGGTTCAAAATGCCAGATGGCATATGCGGGCTCTGCAGTGGGACCTGAAGTTACAGTGGGCGCAGCATCAAGGGAATCTCTCTGGCAAGGTCCAGATCTCAGAAGGGACCATGAAAGATCAGCAGTGGTGGTTAACGAATCAGGATTGGCTCAAGGGCAGATCCCTCTTCTTTCCCCAACCAGATATTACGATCGTGACAGATGCGTCACTTCTGGGATGGGGTGGCTACATGGGAGAGGCCGAGATCAGAGGTATCTGGTATCCCGCGGAAACCAGTCTCCATGTCACTCATCTGGAGAAAGCATTTCTTCCTTCACTCAAGGGGAAAGCAGTGCAGGTGTTCACAGACCACACCACCGCCATGTGGTATTGCAACAAACAAGGTGGAGTGGGGTCTTGGACTCTGTCAAGAGGCCCTTCATCTCTGAACTTGGCTGGAACATCAAGGCATTTCCCTGGTGGTTCAACACCTGGTAGGCTCCTTGAACGCCGGAGCAGCCAAACTCAGCCAATGATTCACGTTCGACCACAAATGGCACCTCCATCCGGAGGTGGCGCGAGGTCTCTTCCTGCAGTGGGTAGAACCTTGGTTAGACTTGTTTGCCTCCGTAGAGAAAGCGCAATGTCATCTGTTTTGCGTGTTGGAGTTTCCAAGGTGGCACTAGCTCGGCGACGCTTTTCATCACAAGTGGAACTCAGGCCTCCTGTACACCTTCCTGCCAATACCACTTCTGCCCAGAGTTCTGAAGAAGATCAGACAAGACCGGGCCCAAGTAATACTGGTGGCTCTGGACTGGGTATGGAGAGTCTGATATCCCGAGCTTTTGAACATGGCCATAGCTCCTCCGATCAGACTGCCTCTTCGGGAGGATTTTCTGTCAAAGCAGCAGGGGGAAGGTCCTCCACCCGAACCTGTCAACTCTGCGACTTCTTGTGTGGAGATTGAGCGGCGACAGTCTTTCGCCTTTCGACTTGCCACCCCAAGTCTGTGACATTATCTTGGCAGCCAGGCATCCCTCAACCAAGACTGTATATGCCTGTCGTTGGAAGAAATTTGTGGCATGGTGTACTGACAATTCTGTCGATCCTCTAGCTGCGCCTCTCTCTCTCTCAAGTTCTTCTCTTTATTTTTTCCCTTGCCCGGTAGGGTCCCACCTTGGGCACTCTTAAGGGATATCTCTCTGCCTTCTTAAGGTTACCTGATCAGCCTTCCTTATTTAAATCTCCCATAGTTGGGAGGTTTCTTAAAGGCCTCACACATCTTTTTCCTCTTATCCCATTCATCATTCCCGGGTGGGATCTCAACCTGGTCTTAACCTTCCTTATGTGTACCCTGTTTGAAGCGCTTCACAACTGTCCCCTAAGGCTCTTAACTATAAAGACTGTCTTTCTAGTTGCCATTTCATCTGCCCACAGTTAGTGAACTCCAGGCTCTGTCATCTAAGCCACCTTTTCTTGCTATACACCCTGACAAAGTGATGCTTCGCACAAGGACGACTTTTCTACCCAAGGTAGTGACACCCTTCCATGTCGGACAGTCCATCACATTGCCTACCTTTTATGCACCCCCACTTTCCTCTCATGAAGAGGAGAGACTCCACCGTCTGGACCCAAAAAGAACATTGGCGTTTTATCTTGATTGTACCAAAGACTTCCGGATGGTAGATCAACTCTTTGTGGAATATGTGGGTGCAAAGACGGGGAAGGTGGTGCAGAAGAGGACCATTTCAAGATGGGTATTGTGCATCAAAATGTGCTATGCTCTGGCTAAAAAGCAACCTCCTGAAGGTTTGCAAGCTCACTCCACCAGAGCTACGGCTGCTACCACAGTGCTAGCACAGGGAGTTCCAGTCCTGGATATTTGTCAGGCAGCAACGTGGGCATCTCTGCACACTTGTGCCAAACACTACTGCCTGGACAATCCGGTCCGAAGGGACGGCTGCTTTGGCCGTTTGGTCCTACAGGACTTTTTGGTGTGATCTTAGTTCGCAGGCCCACCACCGGGGATGGTATTGCTCAGGTATCTATTCCAAGGTAAGGAATCTGCAACTAGAAGTCTCTATCACATGTACAAGTTACTTACCTTCGGTAACAAAATATCTGGTAGAGACGTATTCTAGTTGCAGATTCCTTGCCGACCCACTCATCCTCTACGCATTGGGAACTGATTTCTAGGGACAGGAACTTTCCCTTGAGGTCCCTAGTTTTGGCGCACCACTCTGTGTTCTTCATGGCTCCGCGCTACCTGCGTGGAAAGTCGTGAAAATAAACTGACGTCAGCGCGCCGGGGATGGCGCCGATACACGACCGTGACGTCATCACGGCGAGAACAGCGCCCGCAGTCTCGACCGATGCCACCTGACGGCACGCAGAGGTACTGCTCGAAGAAAAATTATCTGGATCCAGTCTGACGCCTGGGGAAATTCAAAGGTAAGGAATCTACCACTAGAATGTCTCTACCAGATATTTAGTTACCGAAGGTAAGTAACCTGTACATTTTGCAGTTGCCAAGGCTTGTTGGCATCTTTCCACAAAGTTCGTTGTGCAATTTGCGGTTCCGGCCCCCAGGACTCTATCCTGCAACGCACATCTTCCTGAGTGGTTCTCCGGCAGCGTGGGAGCCTTTGTCGTAATGGTGCGTGGGCCTCTTCTTGCACCTCCTTTGTCCCCATGCTGTGGGACTCCTGTGTGCGCTGCCTGGTCTTCTGTGGGCTCACCTCCTTTGTCCCTGTGCTGTGGGACTCCCATGTGCGCTGCCTGGTCTTCTGTGGGCTCACCTCCTTTGTCCCTGTGCTGTGGGACTTCTGTGTGCGCTGCCTGGTCTTCTGTGGGCTCTCTGAGTTGCTGAGAGCCCACTCTGATTCCTCCTCCTGGGTAGAGTTCTCCAGGTCCCAGGCAGAGCCATTTCCCACTAACCACAAGCTTTTTGTGTGCCAAGGCTTGTTGGCAGACTCCAGCAATGCAAACCAACTGCAGTCCTCCATCCGGCGTGGGACATCATCTACACCAACCAGGAACCAGACTCCGTCTTCTTGGGTGCAGTACTGACTGTTCTTCACTGGTGGTTCTTCTTTTGCACCTACATCCGGATTAGCAGGGGCTCCTGTTTTTCCTGGACTCTTCTGTGCTTCTTGGACTTGGTCCCCTTCTTCCACCGGTCTTCAGGTCCAGGAATCCACCGTTTTGTGTCTTGCAGTCTGTTCTGGTTCTTGCATAATCTTCTTTCTCGTCTTACTGTGTGTTCTGGGAAAGTTACTGTGTTTTACTCCTGCTTTCTTGGGCACTGGGATGAGTTCTAGTACTTACCTTTGGTGTTTTCTAGTACTCCCAGCAAAGCTCTACAAACTACACTTGCCTAGGTGGGAAACCGACATTCGCATTCCACTTTCTTAGTATATGGTTTGTGTTTACCCCTAGGCCCATTTCCAGCTACTGTGATTTTTACTAATTGCACTGTTTTCTAACTGTTTCCGGCATATTTCTGCAGACTAGTGTATATAATTTGTGTATTAGTTATCTCCTAAGGACGTGTTTTTGTCACCAAAATAAAGTACCTTTATTTTTGTAACACTGAGGCCCTCATTATGTCATTGGCGGCAAATGCCACCTACGACCACGGCGACGGCCACCAACATACCGTCACCGTGGTTACCAGCCGCCCACCCGCATTTTGACCCTCAACGGAATTCCACCAGAAGGCTGGCGGAATACCGTTTACGGTCATGGCGGCGGCGGACGGCGGTAAGGTGGCGCTGCTGTCAGCAGTAGCGGCACACCAGCAAAACACCACCTACCGTATCATGAGCCTGGTGGTTTTTTGCTGGCGGGCGCTGCTGCTGACAGCAGCGCTGTTCCCCATCTCCTGCCGAAGGACCCCCTGCAAGCAGGTTAATTCGGGCTCTCCGACAGCAGAGGAGGTTGGGGGTGGTGTGTTTGTGTGTGTGTGGGGTGTGTCTGTTTCTGTATGTGTGGATGCGGGTGTGAGTCGCATTGAGTGCGTGAATGACTGGATGTGAGTACGTGTATGTTGTGAATGCGTGTGCGACAATGTATGTTGGTGTGTGTTACGGTGTGTGGGTGTGTATGAGTGCATGCGTGGGTGGATGTGGGTGTGTGTGTGTATGATTGTGTATGTGTGCGCGTGTGGGTGTGTAAATGTGGGGGGGGGGGGCAGAAGAGGGATGGTGGGGGAGGACTCTGGGGAGGGAGGTGGGTAAGACCCCTATCAGTGCTAGGGAAGGAACTCCCTGGCACTGATAGTGCCTACCGCCATGGTTTTCGTGGTGGTACGCTTGCCATGAAAACTATGGCGGTAGGCGAGGTCATAATCCCGAGGGTGGGATTGTGACGGCCGCTGCGCTGGAGACCAAAGTCTCCAGCCCAGCGGCCGGAGTGGTATATTGGCGGTTTGTGGTGGTTTGGCTTGAGCCAAACCGCCAATGTCATATTTTGGAAAAGATACCGCCAGCCTGTTGGCAGCACCTTTACCCCAATTTCCGCCAACCGCCAGGTTCGTAATGAGGGCCTGAGTGTTTTCTTTCATGTGTTAGTACTGTGTGACTACAGTGGTGTTGCATGATCTTTGGATGTCTCCTAGATAAGCTTTGGCTGCTCAGCTACAGCTACCTCTAGAGAGCCTGCCTTCTAGACACGGCCTACATTTCACTAAAAATCGAAAATTAAAACCATCGAGAAGACAAAAGCCCAGGGGACGCCACTGCCAACAGGCCATGGCTCGATCCATAAAACCGGCGACCCGTCGAAGGTGCCGAAAAAGGGCACGCCCATAGCGAAGACACCCGACTCCGGTCGAGGGACCGCCATGGAGCAACCTCGGAGCCGAGATAGCGGCTCCGAGAGGCAAAAACAAGATGCCGGCACCGAAAAACATCGGCACCGAGACACACTGCCGAAAGCCACAAAAATTCTGTCGGTGCCGAAGCCGAAAAAAGATTCTCTCTCGGCGCCGAAAAGTTCCACACCTTCATCCTACACAGAGGAACAAGGAATAAGTGGCCAGATGCACAGATTTGGACAAGAGCTCCAAAGTGTAGAATCAGACTACACACAAAAGAGACTGTACATCCAGCAAGACACAGGGAAGATATCAACCCTTCCCCCAATAATGAGGAAAAGAAGGATCGGACTTCTCAAGGATGACGCACAACCACAAGCCAAAGTGGTTAAAAAAGTCACGCCTCCGCCCTCTCCACCACAACAGGCATCGCCGGCACAAACACCGCCACAAATGCACTCACCAGCGCAAACTACCATAAGTCAAGATAATCAGGATCAAGACGCTTGGGACCTATATGACACCCCAGTGCCGGACAATGATCCCGATTCATACCCCACAAAGCCGTCACCGCCAGAGGACAGTACCTCATACTCGCAACTGGTGGCTAGGGCTGCAGAATTCCACAATGTCCAACTGCATTCCGATCCTATAGAGGATGATTTTTTATTTAACACCCTCTCGGCTACACATAGCCAATATCAATGTCTCCCAATGCTACCAGGGATGTTACGGCACGCAAAACAAATTTTTGAAGAGCCCGTAAAATCAAGAGCCATCACCCCAAGGGTGGATAAGAAATACAAACCACCACCCACAGACCCAGTGTTTATTACTTCGCAGTTACCACCTGACTCCGTAGTAGTAGGGGCAGCTTGCAAGAGAGCAAATTCCCATACATCTGGCGACGCCCCACCTCCGGACAAAGAAAGCAGAAAATTTGATGCGGCAGGAAAAAGAGTAGCATCACAGGCAGCCAACCAGTGGCGCATCGCAAATTCTCAAGCGCTGCTGGCCAGATATGACCGCGCACACTGGGATGAGATGCAACTTCTCGTAGACCATCTTCCCCAGGAATACCAAAAAAGGGCGCAGCAAATAGTTGAAGAGGGACAAACGATCTCAAACAATCAAATCCGCTCTTCACTGGACGCAGCCGATACTGCAGCGAGAACAGTCAACACTGCTGTCACCATAAGGAGACACGCTTGGCTCCGCACTTCAGGCTTCAAACCTGAAATCCAGCAGGCTGTCCTTAATATGCCCTTCAACGAGAAACAACTTTTTGGCCCTGAAGTGGACACAGCCATTGAAAAACTTAAAAAGGACACAGACACGGCCAAAGCCATGGGCGCACTCTACTCCCCGCAGAGCAGAGGCTCTTTTAGAAAAACTCCATTTAGAGGGGGGTTTCGTGGCCAACCCACAGACACCACCAGCCAACAAACAAGAACCATACCATATCAGGGTTCATTCCATAGGGGAGGTTTCAGGGGATATAGAGGGGGTCAATTCCCAAGGAGTAGGGGAAGATTCCAGACTCCAAAAACACCTCCACCTAAACAGTGACTTTCAAGTCACACAACCCCTTCACTCAACACCAGTGGGGGGAAGACTAAGCCAATTCTAACAATCTTGGCAGCAGATTACAACAGACAATTGGGTATTAGCAATAATCCAACATGGCTATTGCATAGAATTCCACAAATTCCCACCAAACATCCCTCCAAAAACACGCAAAATGTCACCACAACATTTAGAACTTTTAGGACTAGAAGTTCAAGCACTACTGCAAAAGGATGCAATAGAGTTAGTACCAGTACAACAAAAAAACACAGGAGTTTACTCCCTGTACTTTCTAATTCCAAAAAAAGACAAAACATTAAGACCAATATTAGATCTCAGGACACTAAATACCTACATCATATCGGACCACTTTCACATGGTCACACTACAAGACATCATTCCACTGCTCAAACAGCAAGATTACATGACCACATTAGACCTAAAAGATGCGTACTTTCATATACCGATACACCCTTCTCACAGAAAGTACCTAAGGTTCTTATTCAAAGGAATACATTACCAATTCAAAGTGTTGCCATTCGGAATAACAACTGCACCAAGAGTGTTCACAAAATGTCTAGCAGTAGTAGCAGCACATATCAGGAGACAACAGATACATGTGTTTCCTTACCTGGACGATTGGCTAATCAAGACCAACACAGTAAAAAAGTGCACAAACGACACCACATATGTCATACAAACCCTTCACAAACTGGGTTTCTCCATCAACTATACAAAATCACACCTCGAACCGTGTCAGACACAACAATATCTAGGAGCAACCATCAACACATCAAAGGGAATTGCCACTCCAAGTCCACAAAGAGTGCAAGCATTCCACAAGGTAATAAGTGCTATGTTTCCAAACCAAAAGATACAAGCAAAATTTGTGCTAAAACTTCTAGGCATGATGTCATCATGCATAGCCATTGTCCCAAACGCAAGACTACACATGCGACCCTTACAACAGTGCCTAGCATCACAATGGTCACAGGCACAGGGTCAACTTCAAGATCTGGTGTTGGTAGACCGCCAAACATACCTCTCGCTTCTATGGTGGAACAGCAACAATTTAAACAAAGGGTGGACATTTCAGGACCCAGTGCCTCAATACGTTATAACAACAGATGCTTCCATGACAGGGTGGGGAGCACACCTCAATCACCACAGCATTCAAGGACAATGGGATGTACACCAAACAAAATTTCATATCAATTACCTAGAACTGTTAGCAGTATTTCTAGCGTTAAAAGCCTTTCAACCCATAATAACACACAAATACATTCTTGTCAAAACAGACAACATGACAACAATGTATTATTTAAACAAACAAGGAGGAACACACTCAACACAATTGTGCCTCCTAACACAAAAAATATGGCAGTGGGCGATTCACAACAACATTCCCCTAATAGCACAATTTATTCCAGGGATCCAAAACCAACTAGCAGACAACCTTTCGCGAGACCACCAACAAGTCCACGAATGGGAAATTCACCCCCAAGTTCTGAACAAGTACTTTCAAATTTGGGGAACACCCCAGATAGATTTGTTCGCAACAAAAGAAAACGCAAAATGCCAAAACTTCGCATCCAGGTACCCACACCGCGAATCACAAGGCAATGCTCTATGGATGAGTTGGTCAGGGATATTTGCATACGCTTTTCCCCCTCTCCCTCTCCTTCCATATCTAGTAAACAAGTTGAGTCAAAACCAACTCAAACTCATACTGATAGCACCCACATGGGCAAGACAACCTTGGTATACAACTCTACTAGACCTTTCACTAGTACCGCATGTCAAACTACCCAACAGACCAGATCTGTTAACACAACACAAACAACAGATCAGGCATCCAAACCCAGCATCATTGAATCTGGCAATTTGGCTCCTGAAATCCTAGAATTCGGACACTTAGACCTCACACAAGAATGCATGGAGGTCATAAAACAAGCTAGAAAAGCTTCCACTAGACACTGCTATGCATCTAAATGGAAAAGATTTGTTTGCTACTGCCATACCAATCAAATCCAACCATTGCATGCCTCTACAAAGGACATAGTGGGATACTTACTACATTTGCAAAAAGCGAATCTCGCTTTTTCATCTATAAAAATACACCTTGCAGCAATATTTGCTTACCTACAAACTACTCATTCATCGTCTCTATTTAGAATACCAGTTATTAAAGCATTCATGGAAGGGCTAAAAAGAATTATACCACCAAGAACACCACCAGTTCCTTCATGGAACCTTAACATCGTCTTAACAAGACTCATGGGTCCACCTTTCGAACCCATGCATTCCTGTGAAATGCAATATCTAACCTGGAAAGTCGCATTTCTCATTGCAATCACATCCCTCAGAAGAGTAAGTGAAATACAGGCATTTACCATACAAGAACCATTTATTCAAATACACAAAAATAAAATAGTTCTAAGAACAAATCCAAAATTTCTACCAAAAGTAATCTCACCATTCCATTTAAATCAAACAGTAGAATTGCCAGTGTTCTTCCCACAACCAGATTCCGTGGCTGAAAGGGCACTACATACATTAGACATCAAAAGAGCACTAATGTACTACATTGACAGAACAAAGCTAATCAGGAAAACAAAACAACTGTTCATAGCTTTTCAAAAACCACACATAGGAAATCCAATCTCTAAACAAGGCATTGCTAGATGGATAGTCAGATGTATTCAAACATGCTATCTTAAAGCCAAAAGAGAATTGCCTATTACACCAAAGGCACACTCAACCAGAAAGAAAGGTGCTACAATGGCCTTTCTAGGAAACATTCCTATGAGCGAAATATGTAAGGCTGCAACCTGGTCTACGCCTCATACATTTACTAAACACTACTGTGTAGACGTACTAAATGCACAACAAGCTACAGTGGGCCAAGCTGTACTAAGAACATTATTCCAAACTACTTCAACTCCTACAGGCTAAACCACCGCTTTTAGGGGAGGTAACTGCTTTATAGTCTATGCGAAACATGTGTATCTGCAGCAACAAATGCCATTGAACTGAAAATGTCACTTACCCAGTGTACATCTGTTCGTGGCATTAGTCGCTGCAGATTCACATGTGCCCTCCCGCCTCCCCGGGAAGCCTGTAGCCGTTTAGAAGTAGATCTTAAATCTTAAACATTTGTACATTTGTAAATAATTATTATAAACTTTTTATGTACATACGTATTCACTCCATTGCATGGGCACTATTTATAGCAAACAACTCCATCCTCACCCTCTGCGGGGAAAACAATCTAAGATGGAGTCGACGCCCATGCGCAATGGAGCCGAAGAGGGAGGAGTCCTTCGGGCCCGTGACCAAAAAAGACTTCTTCGAAGAAAAACAACTTGTAATACTCCGAGCCCAACACCAGGCAGCGGACTGTGCGAAACATGTGAATCTGCAGCGACTAATGCCACGAACAGATGTACACTGGGTAAGTGACATTTTCATTTTGGGGCATGAGCACGTGTCCTCCAATCATGTTGCCTCTTCTGCACCCAGCCCTGCCAAATCTACATCTCCAGACATGAAGTTTGGGCATCAGAGGTTGACTGCATTTGATCTTCCTCCCAAAGTAGTGGATGTCCTCCTTGCTGCAAAACATCCTTACACAAATTCTGTTCATGCTGGATGCTGGGGAGAAGTTTGTGACCTGGTGTGACACCCATAATACAGACCCGTTGCAGGCAAACTGTAGGATGTTATAGTTGTTTTTGTCTTAGCACCTCAAGGACTTAGTGTGCACTGTCTAAGGTCATCTGTCAGCCTTTATGGCCTTTTTTTCCTTTGCTGTACCAGCTGTTCTTATTTAAATCATCTGCTTATGATAAGATTTCTTAAATGCTTACATCGTATGTTTCCTCCTAAACATTTTGTGATGTCACAGTGGGATCTTATTCTGATTTTGTGAGACTGATTGAGAGGCTGCTGGGTCTGATGGCCTCATGAATCCTGCTAGTGATGCATGCCGAATGGCACATGCAGGTCCTGCAGTGCAACCTCAAGTCCCAGTCCCAGTGGGCACAGCATCTGTGGAATCTCTCCAACTGGGTCCAGATTTCAAAGGAGACGTCACACATTCTGTAGTGGGGGCTGTTAAACCACAATTAAACCAGCATCAGACCCCTCTCCGAACTGACAATGGTGACCAGCGCTTCACTTCTGGGCTGGGGTGGCCACTTCAGAGACGTGAAGATCAGAGGATCTCTGGTCTCTGGCAGAGTCCCAGCTGCACATCACTCTATTGGAGGTGAGGGCGATTTACTTACCATTGAAGGCCTTTCTCTTATCCATCAAAGGAAGGTTAGTTTAGGTGTTCTCAGGCAGCACTACCACCATGTGATATTGCTACAAACAGGGTGGAGGGGGGTTCGTGGGCACTGCGCCTGGAGAACCCTGCACCTCTGGACCTGACCGGAGCGATAGGACATCTTTCTGCTGCTGATCATGAATGGTGTCTACACTCAGAGCTTGTAGAAGGTCTCTTCCAAAAATGGGGAGAATCTTGGCTAGATCTATTTGACACTGCCAAGAAGACCTAATGTCAGCACTTCTGCACATTGTGGTTCCCATCGTGGGTCTAGCTCAGAGATGCATTCTGTTTACACTGGAACATGAGGCTCCAGTATGCCTTTCAACTAATACCGCTACTACCCGAAGTTCTCAAGTGGATCAGAGCGGAGTGATCTTAGTGGCTCTGGACTGGGCAAATAGAGTTTGATTCCGGACTCCTGAGAACCTGTCCTTCAATCAGGCTGTCTCTTCAGTCCCAGCAGCAGGGCAAGGTCCTGCTTCCAAGCCTGGGAACACTCCACCTTCATGCTTGTAAATTGAACAGTGACGATTAAAAACCTGTGATTTTCCTCTCAAGATTTGTTATGTCAACTTGCCAGCTACACGTTCCTCAACAAAGTCTGTATATGCCTGGTGTTGGTACTTATTTGTGGCTTGGTGCCCTCCCGTCATGATAACCCACTTTTGACCCCTTTGTCAGAGGTGTTATTATTTGTGCAGTTTTTAGCCCAGCAAGACCTTGCCTTGGGCACCGTTAAATATTTTTTTTCAGCTATATCTGCTTCTTGCAGTTGCCAAATCAGCTCTCACTGTTTGTCACCTATAGTGACATGTTTTGTTAAGGGCATGTAACATGTATTCCCCCTGTCCCTTTCATAATGCTCCAATGGGACCTGAATTTTGTCCTAACCTTTATCATGGGCTCCCTTTTTTGAGCCCCTACATAGCTGTTTGCTCTGAGTCTTGACACAGCCTTCTTAGTGGCCATTACATCAGGCAGGAGGGTCAGTGAGCTTCAAGCTCTTTCAGTTAACCCTCCAGATACCAAACTCTACCCTGTAAAAAATGGTTCTTCAGACTTTTGCCTCCTTCCTTCTGAAACTGGCAACCCGGTTCCACTTAACCAAAGCATCAGGTTGCCAATCTTTTTTGTTCCACCTAACCCTTCGAAGAAGAGAGGGTCCACCATTTTGATCCAATAAGGGATCTCCTTCCTACACTGATGACACTAATGACCACAGGGTGGACAATTAACTCTGTATTGGATTCACATGAGCGTAAAAAATGCACTGCAGTGCAGAAGAGAACCATCTCTTGATGAATTGTACTTTGCATTAAAATATTGTAAGGAAATGCCTCCTTGGCATGGTTACCCCCTGACATTTTGCCTTTGCTGATGCCAAGTTACGATTTGAAAGTGTGCTGAGGCCTGCTAACCAGGCTCCAGCACCAGTGTTCTTACCCTAAAACTGTACCTTTGTCTCCACAATTGGCACACCCTGGCACCCAGGTAAGTCCCTTGTAACTGGTAACCCTGGTACCAAGGGCCCTGATGCCAGGGAAGGTCTCTAAGGGATGCAGCATGTCTTATGCCACCCTGGGGACCCCTCACTCAGCACAGACACACTGCTTGCCAGCTTGTGTGTGCTGGTGGGGAGAAAATGACCCCACCAGCACTCCCCTCAGAGTGCCATGCCAACCTCACACTACCCATGGCATAGATAAGTCACCCCTCTAGCAGGTCTTACAGCCCTAAGGCAGGGTGCACTATACCATAGGTGAGGGCATAGGTGCATGAGCACTATGCCCCTACAGTGTCTCTAAGCAAAACCTTAGACATTGTAAGTGCAGGGTAGCCATAAGAGTATATGGTCTGGGAGTCTGTCATACACGAACTCCACAGCACCATAATGGCTACACTGAAAACTGGGAAGTTTGGTATCAATCTTCTCAGCACAATAAATGCACACTGATGCCAGTGTGCATTTTATTGTGAAATACACCCCAGAGGGCATCTTAGAGATGCCCCCTGAAAACATACCTGACTTCCAGTGTGGGCTGACTAGTTTGCCAGCCTGGCACACACCAGACATGTTGCTGGCCACATGGGGAGAGTGCCTTTGTCACTCTGTGGCTAGTAACAAAGCCTGTACTGGGTGGAGGTGCTTCTCACCCTCCCCCTGCAGGAGCTGTAACACCTGGCGGTGAGCCTCAAAGGCTCACTCCGTTTGTTACAGCGCCACAGGGCATTCCAGCTAGTGAAGATGCCCGCCCCCTCCGGCCACAGCCCCAATTTTGGCGGCAAGGCCGTAGGATATAATGAGAAAAACAAGGAGTCGTCACTGGCCAGTCAGGACAGCCCCTAACGTGTCCTGAGGTGACTCTGACTTTTAGAAATCCTCCATCCTGCAGATGTAGGATTCCCCCAATAGGATTAGGGATGTGCCCCCCTCTCCTCAGGGAGGAGGCACAAAGAGGGTGTAGCCACCCTCCGGGGTAGTAGCCATTGGCTACTAACCCCCCAGACCTAAACACACCCCTAAATTGAGTATTTAGGGCCCCCCAGAACCTAGGAAAACGGATTCCTACAACCGGAAGACGAAGAAGGACTGCTGACCTGAAGCCCTCCAGAGAAGACGGAGACACCCAACTGCTTTGGCCCCAGCCCTACCGGCCTGTCTCCCCACTTCAAGAAAAACTGCAACAGCGACGCGTCCCCCAGGGTCCAGCGACCTCTGAAGCCTCAGAGGACTACCCTGCATCTAAAAGAACCAAGAACTCCTGAGGACAGCGGCCCTGTTCCACAAAGACTGACACTTGCAACAAAGAAACAACTTTTAAAGGACTGCACGTTTCCCACCGGAAGCGTGAGACTTTCCACTCTGCACCCAACGCCCCTGGCTCGACCTGAGGAGAAACAACACTACAGGGGGAACTCCCCAGTGACTGCGAGCGCATGAGTAGCCAGAGTTTAGCCCCCACAGCGACGCCTGCAGAGGAAATCCAGAGGCTTCCCCTGACCGCGACTGCCTGCTTTAAAGAACCCGACGCCTGGTAAAGACACTGCACCCGCAGCCCCCAGGACCTGAAGGATCCGACCTCCAGTGCAGAAGCGACCCCCAGGTGGCCCTCTCCCTTGCCCAGGTGGTGGCTACCCCGAGGAGCCCACCCCTTGCCTGACTGCATCGTTGAAGAGACCCCTGGGTCTCCCCTTGAAACCAATTGCAAACCCGACGCCTGTTTGCACTCTGCACCCGGCCGCCCCTGTGCCGCTGAGGGTGTACTTTTTGTGCTGACTTGTGTCATGTCCGTCCCCCCCCCCCCCCCCCCGCCCCCCGTGCCCTATAAAAAACCCCTGGTCTTCCCTCCGAAGTCGCGGGTACTTGCCTGCTGGCAGACTGGAACCGGGGCACCCCCTTCTCCATTGAAGCCTAAGCATTTTGGGCACCACTTTGACCTCTGCACCTGACCTGCCCTGAGCTGCTGGTGTGGTAACTTTGGGGTTGCCCTGAACCCCCAACGGTGGGCTACCTTGGACCCAACTTTGAACCCTGTACGTGATTTACTTACCTGCAAAACTAACCAATACTTACCTCCCCAAGGAACTGTTGAAAATTGCACTGTCTAGTTTTAAAATAGCTTATTGCCATTTTTGCTAAAACTGTACATGATATTGTGTTGATTCAAAGTTCCTGAGATACCTGAGTGAAATACCTTTCATTTGAAGTATTACTTGTAAATCTTGAACCTGTGGTTCTTAAAATAAACTAAGAAAATATATTTTTCTATATAAAAACATATTGGCCTGGAATTCTTTTGAGTGTGTGTTCCTCATTTATTGCCTGTGTGTGTACAACAAATGCTTAACACTACCCTCTGATAAGCCTACTGCTTGACCACACTACCACAAAATAGAGCATTAGAATTATCTCTTTTTGCCACTATCTTACCTCTAAGGGGAACCCTTGGACTCTGGGCATGCTATTTCTTACTTTGAAATAGTACATACAGAGCCAACTTCCTACAAATGTGCACTAAGCACTAGTGAAGAAGCAGCTTCTTGAGGGTTTGCGGGTCTATTCCACCAGGGCCAAAGCCGCTACTACTGCTTCAGCTTGCAAAGTACGTATCCTGTATATCTTCCAAGCTGCTACATTGGCATCCCTCCACACATTCATAAAGTGCTACTGCTTGGACAGTCAGGTCAGTCGAGACTGGCACTTTTCACATTCGGTCCTCAGAGATTTTCCAATTTGCTTGGATATGTATTCTAAAGTGGGGAATCTGCATTTAGAAGTCTCTATTAGAAGATTTTGCTTTCTTTTGGTAAAACGTTTTTCTGGCAAAGGCTATTTAACCGCAGATTCCTCAGTGAGCCTCCCACACTGCTACCTTGTCTCTTCTCCCTAGCATCCTGTTAGATTCTGCACACTGGTAAACCAATCAGTTTTATGTGGCTCCACATTTGTGATGCAAAAATAATCACAAAAGAGAGAGATGTCAGTGTGCGGAAGCTCCTTCAGTCCAGTGGACCTACACCACCGATTTTTCCAGACAACGTGCCTGAGAAGTATAGCAGTCTTTCTGCTGAAAGTTGTGGCTTCTTTTCATGTCGAACAGTCCATCAATTGTCTGACCTTCTTTGCTACAACTCACCCCCTCGAAAGAGGAGTAAAGACTCCATTTGGACTCAAGAAGAGCGCAGAGCTTTTATATCAATCGTTCCATAGACCACTGGGTAGCTCTGGGACAAATAAAGGCAAGGCTAGGCAGAGCAGAACTGTATCCAGGTGAATAGTCCTCTGAATTAAGATCTGCTCATTTTACCAAAGCTAAGGCTGTTACCACTGCATTGGCACGTGTGGTGCCTGTCCTGACGATCTGTTAGGCTGCTATGTTGACATCATGTTTCAGGAGCTGTGCATGGTTGTTTTGGTAAAGTGCTTCCCATTGACCCCCTTTTCGTGTTACATCTTGAAGAGTCCCAATCTGTAAAACTATTGCTACAGGTAATTAATTAGTTTCCTTTTGCATGATACATGCAGATGAGGTGTATATTAAACAAGCTTAAATCTCACTTTTGCCTTAAAAAGTCTTCTTTGTCACACTATACTATTTGCCAAAATTTCACTCAACACAGTTTATTGCCTACATCCTTTCAGAGTTGAGGAATGTTTGATAATTGGCCCTGAAGAGAGCATTTAATGTTCAATTGTTTATCAGATAACTTACACAGCAACTAACTTTTTTGTGTGAGTTTCTTGTGCTTGGAATGTTAAGCCATGTTAACACACATTCTGGTACAAGTTAATGAACAGGCAGCCTTCTGGTGGTAGCCACCCTTTTGCTATAAGAAGGGTTGCCACAGCGTCTCTTGCACAAGGCCTTTCCATTTGGGATATTACCAAGTTTATTTGTGTGTTTGTGCTAATGTTTGTCAGATAATAATTGATGAGTCAGATTATATTACCGAGCGGACTCTGAGCCTAAACCTTCTCTTACACTTGCAGGTAGACAGGTTTGCTGTTGTGCGCTCTTTTCCAAACCCTCCTTCTGGTGGTGCTGCCAGGGGATACATCTTAAAAGAGTAATCTTTGGAGAGAAGTGTAAATTTAAACATGTTATTGGTGTAGAACTTTTCTCCTGTATACTCTTCCCATCCATAAATGAAGCACTGTCATTCTTTCCTTCCTTTCTGTTGATGATCTTATTATTCGGTCACATTTGTTCTTAAGGTGCTCTGTTTAGTTCTGTCAGCAGCATCATCATCATGTATGACCCTGCTCAAATGCAACTAAGCATCCATCCAAAGGTATTGCAAATGTTTCTTGATCTTGATAAATGCCTCAATATACTTCTTGACTGCTAGTTTGCGGGAATACAGCATGTCCAGCAGAAAAACATGGTTATAAAGTACATCTATGCTGTTTATGAAGTCCTTGAATTATCCCTACCGGGCTGAGACTTGGGAATCCAGTCGGATGACTCCAGTTTTTCAAGTGAAATAGAATGTGTAGGAGAAATACAGTATCCATTAGAAAACAGTCACTCATAATGTACCTCAGCTTATCATTAACTAGACAATAAATGTCTCTGCTTACATCTTTGCATTTTTTAACTTTTAGGTTTACTTTTGGACATCAAGCCCATCACTGCCTGCCAGCGAGGAAGGATTCCAACCAATGCCTTCAATCACTATAAGACCCCCTGATGACCAGCATCTTCCCACAGCAAATACCTGCATTTCCCGTCTTTATGTCCCACTATATTCTTCTAAACAGATTCTGAAACAGAAATTGTTACTTGCAGTCAAGACCAAGAATTTTGGTTTTGTGTAGTGTATAAAAATGTGTATTGCTGTGTAATATTACTTGCTAAAGTTTTGTAGATTTTTCCATTTGTCTATAAAAGTTTGAGAGTTAATGCTGTCATGCCTCTTGAGGTACTTTAATTAATAACTGCAGACATTCCTTGTACCAAGTCTGCACTCAATGGCCCAAGAAGTCATAGCACTTTTAACTGTGTGACAATTGGGCTAGTCATTAACTTTGTGGCTCACGCCCAGCCAAAGATGACAGCAGAAAATATACTTTACACTGTGATTTATCGTTTTGCTGAGAGGGAACTGTAAAATCTGTTATGAAAATTCACTGCTGCCTTTGTGGAAAGTTTCATCAAAGGTTCTTGTACAGAGGGAATAAGGAATATAAAAATAAAAAAATATGTTCAGTCTTTTGCTTTTGTTTTAATGATATTTAATTTGTAGTTGTCTGCAATTGTGTACATGATCATACATACTAAACTTGTGAAAGCAGAATTCACTTGAAATTTAGAGCTTGCTTTTGAAATAATTTGCCATTCACTTACGCAGTCACTTTTGCTGGGCTGCATAGAGTTCTTGCACTATTGGGTTATCACATAACCACTAAGGGCACTTAATCAGTGGGTTCTTCCTAAGTAAAGGGCATTCCCACTGTACAGGGCCCTTGGAAATTTGCATGTGATTAAAATCCTCACTGTTTTATTTAAATGTATAGAAATATATAATATAACTTCTGCACAACATTTAGTTCACAATCAAAAATGTGCTTTCTTTACAGTGTGTGTATGTAAAGTATGATGGACTCTATATATATGAGCTCCACTGTATAATACTGAAAGATAACTCTATTTTAGCTCTGAGGTAATTGCCCAGGGGGTTGCTCCGCTAGTCATACAATATCAAACATGGGTTCATTTGACATGTCAGCTCTATATCTTCAGCTTGAGCACTTTCTGGTAACTTTACGATATTCTTTTTAGATCATGATTACTGGAGTTTAAATTCAGAAACATTTGTTTGAGCAGCTCAATGACTTTTGTATGAAGCCTTTCCCAAGTATACAGCTGTATTCTTATGATTACATTTTTTTAATAAAGAGACTGGAGAAAATGTGAACCAGATTAAAGATACATTAGTTTTTATGTATGTAGTTATGTATTTTCTTTTTTATTTTATTTTTTTTTATTTATTTTTTTTAAGTATTGAGAATCAGTGTCTGTAATTTATATTAAAATGTGTGGTTTGGGGACACTATTGAATCAAGGCAAACATCAAGTCATTCTGCACAATAGAAATATATTATTTTAATATATTATAGTATTCTCTGATCAGACCCTTGTGAGGGGCTTACATTCTAGCCCAACCTGCACCCTTAAACTGCAGTTATAATTCTGTTGTACGAGGAAGCTTAAGACTTTCAAATCAGTTTCCAAGATTTACTATGTCTCTGTCCCCTAATAATTAGTGGGCACGCATTATACATTTTTAGAACAAGTTCCCAAACAGTAGTCTGAACATAGGTTTTATGCAGTTAAAATAATTTGTCTGTGTAATTTCAAATTGTCCCGTTTACTTCTGCTTTCTACATTCTATTAATTTGGCATCCTGAAAACCCCAGCCCCACCCTGACCCCAGAATGACTGTCCCTATGTAGTTTCAGTCAAAGAGGTCTAGGAAAAATAAGTTTTACAAATCTCCAGGATTAGACCCTCATGAAATGTACATCCTTTGAATGTTCCTGGTCATTATGCACATAAACATATTCAGTTAATAGAATAGGCTGTATTCTTAAGAGTTAATCTGATAGAGACTTCTAGTTGCAGATTCGTTACCTTAGAATTTCCCCCAGGCGTCAGACTAGATCCGGAGATTCTTCAAGCAGTAACCTTGCACGCTGTCAGGTGGCATTGGTCAACTCCATGTCCGCCGTTATTGGCATCATGGTTGCCGTGATGTTGCAGTCGTTTTAAAGGCACCATTCCGGCGCGCTAACGTCAGTTCTTGTCTTTCCGATCCATGCGCAGGTCCGGACAAGGGCTACCCTTAGTCACTTTTTGACTAACTATGGCCTTTTTGTTGTCATTGTTTGCTGTTTGGTGTGTCGAGAGATGGTACGGAAGACTGGAAACCGTGCGAATGATGTCCGTGACGGATCCACACCTCGTGTGCTTGTGGTGTGTGAGCGCGACCACGACCCGGAGTCATGCTTCGAGTGCCGGGCCATGAAGCTGAAGGCTTTGAGAGAGTGGTCCCTAAAGCTCATGGCGGCCCGGCGCTCGACTCCACATTGCTCCGGGTCTCGTTCAAGAGGAAGGTCAAGAGACTGCTCGCATTCATCACTACTTCTCGTCATCCCATTCCAAATCTTCAGGACACCCGGGTCATGAAAAGAAGTTGAAGGCCAAACGTTCTTCGACTTAACAAATCAAATGCTGATGGTGCACCACACTAAATAATATTAAGAAGTCCAATTCTTTCATATAAGTCCATTTAAGTCTTCTCTTTATTCTTGTTTTCTTTAAAAATAGCACACACTCATAGCAGAAACAGCCAACGTGTTCTTCAGGACTTCTTCAGGGCTGTAATGCAGTAGATCTAGTTCCCTTATAGTGTCTACAGACATATATGTTCGATGGCATATGGAGCTGAAGATACACATTATGTGCATAAGCTCGCCATCTAGTGTTGGGTTCGGAATAGTACAACTTGTTTTTGTTCGAAGAAGGTTTTCGAGTCACGGGATCGAGTGACTCCTGTCGGTAAGACTGCGCATGGGCATTGAGTCCTTTGTTAGATTGGTTTTCTCCCCCATCTGGTTCGGACGTGTCTTACTCTTGCTATGAGTTCTCGGCTCCAAACAGTCTATAACAGGATTCTTTCCGGCTTTCTGTCATCTGTATTGTTTCCAAGCACCTATTCTTTAATATTCAAAACTCAGTTCCTTTTTCTACACACTGAATCGAATTTTTCAGACCTTTCTGGACAGAAATGCCCGGCCAGGCCCTCATTGGGCCTACCTCTTCCACATAGTGTTGAGCTATCGAACAGTGCAGCCCTGATGGAACATACTCAATTTCGGTTCTGCCCTTGATGCCATTCGAAATTTCCACACACCACCCAACACCAGGTGTGTAATGTGGGTCTTTCACCGGATCAGACCTGCGAAGCGTGCTGTTCTTTTTTGATCGAAGCAAATGCTTAGAGACCGAAGGGCCCGTTGGTTTGAAAATGGCGTCTCGACAGACCGAAGATACACTGGACATCTTTAAAGAAGAGCATGCGCAAGAAGATGTAGAACAAGAGGGGGTCTTCTCCATCCAACATTCGGGCTCTGATGTGCAGTCTGACATCGAGTCAACCTTTACAGCCAGCACAAACTGTAAGTAAAAAGCCCCCATTCCCTTTTGGATAAAACAAAAGAGGTCACGGTCTGCTACTGCATCCCAGCCATGGTCGGAGCCCAAAACGTTATTTGGATACCCGCGCATACCAGCTTGGCACCGCAAAAAGCCAAAGACAAATCTTCGGCATCAACCTTCAGTAGCTCCACTTCGGCACCGACAAAGCAAAAACTGTACGCTGCTCCGGTACCGACCGCTTCAACACCAAAAAAAGACACACCAAACAGCTACAATTTTGGACCCAATAATTTTCCATCTGAAAAAAGTTTTGGAACTGAAAAAACTACAAAAGAGTCAGTGACTCTGGACAGTCTCTAACATCCCCTACACCGCAGTTGGAACTAATTTTGGAAGTTATGGACGCTAGACAGCGCCAACTTCAAATTCAGGAACGAACAGGGCGGATTATAGTATTACCTCTGCCACCTCTAAAGAGAAAATTTACTTTTGAAGAAAGTCTTGATTCCTCTGCACCTCCGAAGAAGACTGCTAAAGAAAATACTTCTTCTCATACTTCTACTTCTACATCTTCACCTTTACCTCCCTCTCCACACATACTCCACCAATATCTCCTACTCATTTAGGGTTTACACCACCTAGTTCACCACCTGGTATAGGGGATACATTAGACGAGCAAGACCCATGGGATGAGTACGATCCAGATCCCATTACACCAAATGATCCGGATCTTTACCCAGCTCGATTCTCACCTCCTGAGGATACTACCTCATATCAACAAGTGATAGCAAAAGCAGCAGCATATCACAATGTAAATATGTACAGTGACCACATAGAACGTGTTAGTTTTTATTTGACAACCTTGGTGCAACACATAAAGCCAATTTCTTCCCGTGTTACCAGGAATGAGACATGCAGATGAAATATTTAAAGATCCTGTTAGAGGAATGATTATCAGTCATAGAGTTGATAAAAAGTATAATGCTGCACCCACTGATCCTCTATTCATAAAGACACAAATTTCTCCAGACTAAATCGTGGCATCTGCTGCAAGGAAAAGAGCTACTAGCCAATCAACAGGAGAGACACCTCCTCCTGACACAGAAAGTAAAAAGTTAGATGCCACAGGGAAGAGAGTAGCAGCTCAAGCAGCTAATCATTGGCGAATTGCCAATGCTTAAGCTCTACTTTCTAGATATGACAGAGCTCACTGGGATGCTATGGAGGAACTTTTACAATACCTACCAGAAGAACATCGTAAAAGAGAGGTTGAGATTGTAAATGAGGGACAAACAATATTTAACAACTCCATTAGGTGTGCCCTTGATGCTGCTGACATGGCAGCACACAGTATTAATACAAGTGTCATCATAAGACGTCATGCATGGCTTAGATGTTAAGTCTTCAACCAAGAAGTACTACAGGCAGTTCTAAATATGCCCTTCGATAAGGAGCATTTAGGTGGTCCACAAGTGGATACCACACTTGAAAAGTTAAATAAACAAGGACAAATAAACTGCCAGAGCCATGGGAGCTTTGCAAGCCAGCAGACCTAGAAATAATTTTCATCGTGCAGGGTTTAGTAGAGGATTCAGGTCATCATTTCAGGAACCAACCACAAGTCAAACTAAACCCACCTCACAATACACCAGAGGATATTTCAGAGGGTCATATAGTGGCAACAATAACAAAGGAAGAGGAAAACCATCTTCTAGAGGTTCCTCATCAGTCTCTAAACAATGACTCAACAAATGCAACACTAAACCACATCACTCCTGTAGGGGGAAGGTTACAACCTGTTTACCCCCAATGGACTCAAATCACCATAGATCAATGGGTAATCTAATTATCCAAAATGGTTATTGTCTGGAGCTCATTTCTGCTCCACCAAATATACCCCCCGTACATACAAACACTCACAAGATCATCTAAACCTTCTCAAAGAAGTAAATTCCCCGATTCTAAAAGGGGCTATAGAACCAGTACCATTACAATACAGAGAGACAGGAGTTTACTCCCTGTATTTTCTAATTCCCGAAAAAGGTGGGTCTCAGACCAATATTAGATCTCAGACGTTTGAAACACTACATTCTGTCAGAACATTTTCACATGGTCACTCTTCAGGATGTTATTCCTCCATTACAAATAGGAGACTTCATGACAGCCCTAGATCTAAAGGATGCTTACTTTCATATTCCCATTCATCCTGCACACCGAAAATACCTAAGATTTGTTGTAGCAGGAAAACAATACCAATTCAAAGTGTTACCCTTCACAACTGCTTCTAGAGTATTCAAAAAATACATAGCCATGGTGACAGCACATCTCAGAAGAAAACAAATTCATATTTTCCCTTATCTGGACTATTGGCTCATCATAGCCAATTCAGTCCATCAGTGTCCAAAAAATACTTTAACTACAATATGCCTCCTACATTCTCTAGGATTCACCATAAACTACTTCAAATCCCACCTTCAACCTCTGCAAACACAACCATACCTAGTAGCTATCTTAAAAACACAATAAGCAATAGAATTTCCAAACCAAAATGGGATCCAAGCTTATCGGAATATAATTGCAACATTAAAACAGAACCAAACCATACACAGTAAGAACTGTGATGAAACTGTTAAGAATGCTGGCATCTTGTATTGTCATAGTGCCTCATGCCAGACTTAATATGCGTCCTCTTCAACAGTGTCTCTGTCGTCGGTGGTTTCAGGCACAGGGTCAAATGGAAGATCAAGTGTTGTTGGACTGCCAGGCTTATCTCGGTCTGCATTGGTGGAATACAACAAACCTTTTAAAAGGGTGGCCCATTATAGACCCTGTGCCTCAGATTACTTTCACAACAGATGCCTCAAACAATGGTTAGAGAGCTCATCTCCTCAACCTAACAGTTCAGGGAATATGGGACGACACTCACCGGTCTAACTGCAAGCAATATTCTTGGCAATGAAAGCATTCCTACCACAGTTGCAGCACAAAACAGTGTTGATACGTACAGACAATATGACTGCCATGTACTATCTTCAAAAAGAGGGAGGGGACACTATCTCAACAACTGTCCCAGCTAGCACAATCACTATGGAAATGGACGATGCGTCACCATATTCACATAGTGGCACAATATCTCCCTGGCACAGACAACCAGTTAGCAGACCTGGTAAGCAGGACACATCAACAAACATGAGTGGGAACTCCACCCACAAGTCCTTCAACAGTACTTCACAAAAAGGGGAACACCTCAAATAGATCTGTTCGCAACAAACCAAAAAATGTCAAAACTTCGCCTCCAGTTACCTACACCCTCAGTCCAAAGGCAATGCTCTATGGATGAGTTGGTTAGGGATATTTGCTTAAGCTTTTCCCACTTTTACCATTCCTAGTACGGAAGATAAAACAATCTTCCCTCAACATGATCTTAGTGGCTCCTACTTGGGCATGTCAACCATGGTACACAACGCTTCTGGAACTCTTAGTTTTTCCTCATCAAAAACTTCCAAGCCTACACATCTATGCGTTTACATTTAGCCGCTATAGCTACGTATTTGCAAAATAGACAACATATTTCCCTGTTTAGAATTCCAGCTAGCAAAGCATTTATGGAAGGACTAAAAAGAATAATTCCACCAAGGATTCCTCCAGCTACATCTTGGAACTTAAAATCGTACTCACAAGACTCATGGCTCCACCATTTGAGCCACTACACTCCTGCCCATTACAATACCTTTCATGGAAAGTAGTATTCTTAATTGATAGCATATCTCTCAGGCATGTTACTGAACTCCAGGCACTAATTTTAGAAGAACCCTTCTTTCAGGTTCATAAAGAACAGATTGTATTAAGAACAAATCCAAAATTTCTTCCAGAAGTCATTTCGCAATTTCATATTAATCAAACAATAGAATTGCCAGTTTTCTTCTCAAAAGCAGAATAAGTAGCAGAAAGAGCTCTACATACTCTAGATGTCAAAAGAGCTCTTATGTACTACATAGGACAAGACATTTTAGAAAAAACAAAACAACTTTTTGTGGCTTTCTCATTACCACACAAAGGAGACCCAGTATCTAAAACAACTATAACAAGATGGATAGTCAAATGCATTCAAACTTGCTATACTAAAGCTAAAAGACAATTACCTTTACCACCTAGAGCACATTTGTAGGAAACTTGCACTTTTTGAAGCTACCCCCACTTTTTGCCTGATAGTGATGCTGACTTGACTGAGTGTGTGCTGGGATCCTTCTAACCAGGCCCCAGCACCAGTGTTCTTTCCCTAAAACTGTACCTTTGCTTCCACAGTTGGCACAGCCCTGGCACACAGTTAAGTCCCTTGTAAAAGGTACCCATGGTACCAAGGGTCCTGTGGCCAAGGAAGGTCTCCGAGGGCTGCAGCATATATTATGGCACCCTAGGGGACCCCCTCACTCAGCACATTCACACTGCCTGGCAGCTTGTGTGTGCTGGTGGGGAGAAAAAGGCAAAGTCGACATGACACCCCTCTCAGGGTTCCATGCTCACAAACCACTGCCTGTGGCATAAGTAAGTCACCCCCTCTAGCAGGCCTTACAGCCCTAAGGCAGGGTGCACTATACCATAGGTTAGGGGATAGACACTGTAGGGGCATATTGCTCCTGCAGCTAAGTCCATTCTTAGACATTGTAAGTGCAGTGTGAGCATATTAAGTATATGGTCTAGGAGTTTGACATTTTGAACTCCACTTCTCCATAATGGCTTCACTAAATACTGGGAGGTTTGGTATCAAACTTCTTAGCACAATAAGTCCCCACTGATGCCAGTGTAGGATTTATTAAAAAATTCACCAAGAGGGCATCTTAGAGATGCCCCCTGTATTTTACACAATCCTCTAGTGTAGGACTGACTGATCTGTGCCAGTCTGCCACTAGCAGGCAAGATTCGACCCCATGGGGTTGAAAGCCTTTGTGCCCTCCGGCCAGAATCAAAGCCTGCTCTGGGTGGAGGTGCTTCACACTTCCCCTCTCTCCCCCCCCCCCGCCTTTGCAGGAACTGTAACACCTGGCGTTGAGCCTCTAAGGCTTAGGCCTCATGTTTACAGTGCCCCAAGGCACTCCAGCTAGTGGAGATGCCTGCCCCCCGGACAAAGCCCCACTTTTGGCAGCAAGTCCAGTGAGAAACTTAGGAAAAACAAGGAGAGACCACTTCAGCTGGGACCACCCCTAAGGTGTCCAGAGCTGAAGTGGCCCCCTCCTTGCAGAATCCTCCATCTTAGTTTGGGAGACAGGGATCAATGGGGATATGGATGTTCCCCCTCCCCAAAGGGAGTGGCCACAAGGAGGGTGTAGCCACCCTCAGGGACCGTAGCTATTGGCTACTGCCCTCTGACCCCTGTAACACTGTTAAATCTTGTATTTAAGGGCTTCCCTGAACCCAACTCACCAGATTCCTGGCGACCTGACAAGAAGGAATGCTTAGCTGAAACCCCCAGCAGAGAAGGAGGAAGATGACAACTGCTTTGGCACCATCCAAACCGGCCTGTCTCCTGCTTCAAAGAACCTGCAAATGACCAGCGGCACATCCAGCTGGACTAGCGACCTCTGCCCAACTGCCATGCACCCAAAAGGACCAAGAACTCCAAAGGACAGCGGCTCTGTCAAAGAAAAACATACAACCAAGGACTCCCACCTCACTCTGGATGCTTGAGTCCTGACCCTTGTGCACCCGATTCCCACGGCCTGTGTCCAGGTGGTCCACCCAACAAGAGAGGGTCCCTAGGCGATTGCAAGCAAGTGCCCACTCTAAGGAAATGCCTCTTGGCATGGTTACCCCCTAACTTTTTGCCTTTGCTGATGCTAATTTATGATTTGAAAGTGTGCTGGGACCCTGATAACCAGGCCCCAGCACCAGTGTTCTTTCCCTAAACTGTACCTTTGTCTCCACAATTGGCACATCCCTGGCACTCAGGTAAGTCCCTTGTAACTTGTACCCCTGGTACCAGGGGCCCTGTGGCCAGGGAAGGTCTCTAAGGTCTGCAGCATGTATAATGCCGCCCTGGGGACCCCTCACTCAGCACATACACATTGCCTCACAGCTTGTGTGTGCTGGTGGGAAGAAAATGACTAAGTCGACATGGCACTCCCCTCGGTGCCATGCCCTCAACCCACTGCCTTTGGCATAGGTAAGTCACCCCTCTAGCAGGCCTTACAGCCCTAAGGTAGGGTGCACTATACCACAGGTGAGGACATAGTTGCATGAGCACTATGCCCCTACAGTGTCTAAGCCAAACCTTAGACATTGTTAGTGCAGGAGTATATGGTCTGGGAGTCTGTCAATTACGAACTCCACAGCTCCAAAATGGCTACATTGAAATCTGGGAAGTTTAGTATCAAACTTCTCAGCACAATAAATGCACACTGATGCCAGTGTGGGATTTATTGAAAAATGCACACAGAGGGCATCTTAGAGATGCCCCTTGTATACCAGTCCAATTCCTAGTTGTTAGGCTGACCAGTTCCTGCCAGCCTGCCACAACCAGACGAGTTTCTGTCCACATGGGGTGAGGGCCTTTCTCACTCTGTGGCCAGGAACAAAGCCTGCGCTGGGTGGAGGTGCTTCTCACCTCCCCCTGCAGGAACTATAACACCTGGCGGTGAGCCTCAAAGGCTCATGCCTGTTGTTACAGCACCCCAGGGCATCTCAGCTAGTGGAGATGCCCACCCCTCTGGACACAGCCCCCACTTTTGGCGGCAAGGCTGGAGGAGATAATGAGGAAAACAAGGAGGAGTCACCCACCGGTCAGGACAGCCCCTAAGGTGTCCTGAGCTAAGGTGACCCCTGCCTTTAGAAATCCTCCATCTTTAGTTTGGAAGATTCCCCCAATAGGATTAGGGATGTGCCCCCCTCCCCACAGGGAGGAGGCAAAGAGAGGGTGTAGCCACCCTCCAGGGCAGTATCTATTGGCTACTGCCCCCCAGACCTAAACACACCCCTAAATTAAGTATTTAGGGGCGACCTGAACCCAGGAAATAAGATTCTTGCAACCTACAACAAGAAGGACTGCTGACCTGAAAGCCCAGAAGAGACCACGGAGACCACAACTGACTTGGCCCCAGCCCTACCGGCATGTCTCCATACTCAAAGAACCTGCACAGCGAGGCATCCAGCGGGACCAACCACCTCTAGGGACTCAAAGGACTGACCTGCACCTAAAGGACCAAGAACCTCCAGAGGACAGTGGCTCTGTCCAGAAACAGCAACAAAACAGCATCTTTAAAGAGACTCTCACTTCCCACCAGAAGCGTGAGTCTTCACACACTGCACTCGACGCCCCCGGCTCGAATTCAGGACAACAAACACCGCAGAGAGGACTCCCAGGCAAATCCAACGACATTGACACCCTAAGTCAACCTCCCTGCACTCCCACACCGATGCCTGCCGAGAGGATCCAGAGGCTCCCCCTGACTGCGGCTGCCTGGTAACAAAGGAACCCGACGCCTGGACCAAGCACTGCACCTGCGGCCCCAGGACCGAGAGAAACCACTTACCAGTGCAGGAGTGACCAGCAAGTGGTCCTCATCCTTGCCTAGTCGGTGGCTGGCCTGACAAGCCCCCTGTGCCCTGCCTGCATCGCCAGAGTGACCCCCTGGTCCCTCCATTGCTTTTAATACAAAACCCGACACCTGCTTTATACACTGCACCCTGCTGCCCCTGTGCCGCTGATGGTGTGTTTTGTGTGCTTGTGTGTGTGTTCCCCAGTGATCTACAAAACCTCCCTGGTCTGCTCCCCGAGGAAGCAGGTACTTACCTGCTAGCAGACTGGCACCCCTGTTCTCCATTTGCGCCTATGTGTTTTGGGCCCTTCTTTTACTTCTGCACCTGACCGGCCCTGTATTGCTAGTGCAGTGGCTTTGGGGTTGCCTTGAGCCCCCAACGGTGGGCTGCCTACGCCCAGGAGACTGACTGTGTAAGTGCTTTACTTACCTGAGCAACTAACGTTTACTTACCTCTCCCAGGAACTGATGATTTTTGCAGTGTCCACTTTTAAAATAGCTGTTTGCCATTTTAACCAAAACTATGTGTACTACCGTTTTAAATCAAAGTTCTATACTTAACTGTGTGAAGTTCCTTGCATTTTATGTACTTACCTCAAATTTGAATCTTGTGGTTCTAAAGTAAATTAAGAAAATATTTTTCTATATAAAAACCTATTGGCCTGGAGTAAGTCTGAGTGTGTGTTCCTCATTTATTGCCTGTGTGTGTACAACAAAAGCTTAACACTACCCTCTGATAAGCCTACTGCTCAACCACACTACCACAAAATAGAGCATTACAATTATCTGATTTTGCCACTATCAACCTCTAAGGGGAACCCTTGGACTCTGTGCACACTATCTCTCACTTTGAGATAGTATATACATAGCCAACTTCCTAAATCAAATCAAATCATTAACATTTATAAAGCGCGCTACTCACCCGTGCGGGTCTCAAGGCGCTAGGGGAAAGAGGGGGTTACTGCTGCTCGAAAAGCCAGGTTTTTAGGAGTCTCCGGAAAGCGGAGTGGTCCTGGGTGGTCCTGAGGCTGGTGGGGAGGGAGTTCCAGGTCTTGGCCGCCAGGAAGGAGAAAGATCTCCCACCCGCCGTGGAGCGGTGGATGCGAGGGACGGCAGCGAGTGCGAGGCCAGAGGAACGGAGGAGGCGGGTGTGGACGTAGAAGCTGAGGCGTCGGTTGAGGTATTCCGGTCCCTTGTTGTGGAGGGCTTTGTGTGCGTGGGTGAGAAGTCGAAAGGTGATCCTTTTGCTGAATGGGAGCCAATGCAGGTGTCTCAGGTGTGCGGAGATGTGGCTGTTGCGGGGTACGTCGAGGATGAGGCGGGCCGAGGCGTTTTGAATGCGTTGCAGGTGATTTTGGAGTTTGGCTGTGGTCCCAGCGTAGAGGGTGTTGCCGTAGTCCAGGCGGCTCGTGACAAGGGCGTGGGTCACGGTTTTTCAAGTGTCGGCGGGGATCCAGCGGAAGATCTTGCGGAGCATGCAGAGGGTGAGGAAGCAGGCGGAGGACACAGCGTTGACTTGCTTGGTCATGGTGAGAAGAGGGTCCAAGATGAAGCCGAGGTTGCGGGCGTGGTCTGTGGGGGTCGGTGCAGTGCCGAGGGCCGTGGGCCACCAGGAGTCGTCCCAAGCGGATGGGGTGTTGCCGAGGATGAGGACTTCCGTTTTTTCAGAGTTCAGCTTTAGGCGGCTGAGCCTCATCCAATCTGCGACATCCTTCATACCCTCTTGTAGGTTGGTCTTGGTGCTGGCGGGGTCCTTGGTGAGGGAGAGTATAAGTTGGGTGTCGTCGGCATAGGAGGTGATGATGATGTCGTGCTTGCGTACGATGTTGGCGAGGGGGCTCATGTAGACATTGAAGAGTGTCGGGCTGAGTGATGAGCCTTGAGGTACGCCGCAGAGGATCTCGGTGGGTTCTGAGCGAAACGGAGGGAGGTAAACTCTTTGGGAACGGTTTGAGAGGAAGGAGGCGATCCAGTCCAGGGCCTGGCCTTGGATCCCAGTGGAGCGGAGGCGGGTGATTAGGGTGCGGTGACAGACGGTGTCGAAGGCAGCCGAGAGGTCGAGGAGAATGAGGGCGACTGTTTAACTGTTGTCCATCAGGGTTCTGAGGTCGTCAGTGACTGAGATGAGGGCGGTTTCCGTGCTGTGGTTGGTTCGTAATCCGGTTTGTGAAGGGTCGAGCAGGTTGTTGTTTTCCAGGAAGGTGGTCATCTGTTTGTTGACGGTCTTCTCTATTACCTTGGCTGGGAAAGGCAGGAGAGAGATAGGGCGGAAGTTTTTCAGGTCGCTCGGGTCAGCCGTAGGTTTCTTTAGTAGGGCGTTGACTTTGGCGTGTTTCCAGCATGCGGGGAAGGTAGCAGAAGAAAAAGAAGAGTTGATGACGGCCTGGAGGTGCGGGGCGATGATGTCGTCGGCTTTGTTAAAGATGAAGTGAGGGCAGGGGTCCCAAGGGGCGCCGGAGTGGATAGAGTTCATGGTGGATTTGGTTTCTTCAGTGTTGATGTGGGTCCAGTTGTTGAGGGTGATGGCCGGGGGTGCGGGTTCGGTGGTGTTTGGTTGGGTCTGGTGTCCGAAGCTGTCATGGAGGTCGCTGATCTTGCGATGGAAGAAGGTGGCGAGGGATTTGCACAAATCCTGTGATGGCGTTGGGGTTGGAGAACTCCTTGACGATGCTGAAGAGTTCTCTGCTGTTGTGGCTGTTTTTGTCCAGTCTGTCGGTGAAAAAGTTCTTTTTAGCAGCGCGGATCAGGTGGTGGTGTTCGCGGGTAGCGTTCTTGAGGGCGGTCTTTTTGTCAGCAGTGTGGTCCTTGCGCCAGGCCTTCTCGAGGGCGCGACAAGATTCTTTGAGGGTGTCAGAGAACCAGAGAGGTTTTTTGGTGTTGGTCTGTCGATGCGTGCGTTTGAGGGGAGCACGGTTGTCTGCGCAGTTGGAGATTTAGTTTGTGAGGCTGAGGGCTGCGTCGTTGGGGTCGGTGGTGAGGGCGGGTTGGTTGGCGGCGAGTTGAGTGCGAAGGTGGCGGGTCTCGCGTCGGAATGTGAAGTGGACACAGCTGTGGTCGGTCCAGTGTAGAGCGGAGCTGTGGCTGAAGAAGATGTGTCTGCTGGCGGAGAAGATAGGGTCGAGCGTGTGTCCGGCGATGTGGGTGGCGGTGTTCACCAGTTGTTTGAGGCCGAGGTTCGCGAAGTTGTCTAGCAGGGTGGTGGTGTTGGGGTCGTTGTTTTGTTCCAGATGGAAGTTGAGGTCGCCTAGGAGGATGTAGTCCGGTGAGGCGAGGGCGTGCGGGGATATGAAGTCTGCGATGGCGTCACTGAAAGGGGCGCGCGGTCCGGGAGGACGGTAGACGAGGGATCCTCCGAGGGTGGTCCTCAGGTCGGTGCGAATCTGAAAATGCAGGTGTTCAGTGGCGAGAGGGGTGTCTTCGGTGGAGGTGGTGACGCTGATGGAGTCTTTGAAGACGATGGCGATACCTCCTCCTACCTGGTTGGTGCGGTCTTTTCTGGAGATCTTGTAGACTTCGGGGATGGCGGTGGCGATGTCTGGAGCAGAGGAGGCATTCATCCAGGTCTCCGTGATGAAGGCGACGTCCAGTGCTGTGGAGTCCAGGAGGTCCCAGAGTTCAACGGCGTGCTTGTGGACGGAACGAGCGTTGACCAGGATGCACTTGAGGTGGTTGATGGCGCGTGGGCTTGTGGTCGTGGTAGTTGCGTGGTGGAAGATGCGTTTGCAGGAGTTGCAGGCGAAGGGTCCATGGGTGAGCTTGGAAGCAGGTGTTGGAACGCCCTGGGTTGAGGGCGTGGAGGGTGGTGGGATCGTAGCGGATCAGCGGGGCTTGGGAGAGCTGGGGACCAGGGGTCGTGGCGCTGGGCGCAGATGGGCTTGCCTCTGGCGCGCCAGCGGCGCGGTCGCGCAGCGGCCGTCATATGAGGTAGGAGGGGGGGGAGGGGTCAGCTGGGGGCGAATGGGAGCTGGGGGGCGGGGGCGTGCAGGAGGTCGCGGCGGGAAAGCGCGAGGGAGGGGGGGACAGGTAGAGTGAGAAGAGCTGGTGGAGGGGGGTCTAAGGGTGGAGGGGGGTGAGTGTTAGGAGGTTTAGGAGATTAGGGAGAGAGATAGGAGTAGGGTTGTGAAGATAGGGGAGGGGGGGTTGTAGAGGTGAGTGAGGGTGAGAGGTAGAGTGAGAGGATAGGAAGATAGGTAATAGAGGGGGTGGCGGGAAGGGGGGGGAGAGATAGAGAAATAGATAGAGAAAATAGATAGATAGAGAAATCGATAGATAGGGAAATAGATAGATAGATAGGTAGATAGGAGGAGGTGGAGAGTGAGGGAGTTAGATAGTGAGATAGAGAGATAGGTAGATAGGAGGAGTGAGGGAGGTAGATAGCGAACGGGTTAGATAGGGGTGATAGAGAGGGGGAGGCGAGTGAGTGAGGGAGGGGGATGAGGCAGGAGCAGGAGGGCAGGCGCAGGGAGAAGAAGACGGAGGAGGCAGAAGAGCCGAAGGCAGAAGATAGAAGACAGAAGACCGGAAGAACAGGAGAACAGAGGACCGGAAGAACAGAAGAGCAGGAGACCAGAAGAACAGAACAGGAGACCAGAAGATCACAGAAGAGCAGAAGATCACAGATGAAGATACGGAAGACGAGGAACAGAAGGCAGAAGACAGGCAGAAGACCTCAGAAGAAGATGAGGAAGAAGAGAGGCGACAGGAGAGGCAGAGAATCGCACAGAAGAGGAGAGAAGACGGGGAGAAGAAGAGTACAGAAGAAGATTACAGACGAGCGAGGAGGAAGAACAGAGAAGAAGAAAAGAAGCAAAAGCAGGAGCAGGAGAGAGGGTGAGTAGCGCGGGGCAGGGCGAGGGGCTGGGAGGTGGGGGGTACTTACTGTGAGGTGGGTCTCAGGAACTCAGGAACCTGGAGGAGCTGCAGCGGCAGGGGGAGCGACCTACCCTTGGGTCAAGGGTCGCTACCACTGTTGCGCAGCGGCCGCCATATGAGGTAGGAGGGGGGGAGGGGTCAGCTGGGGGCGAATGGGGGCGGGGGCGTTCAGGAGGTCACGGCGGGAAAGCGCGAGGGAGGGGGGGGGACAGGTAGAGTGAGAAGAGCTGGGGGAGGGGGGCTTAAGGGTGGAGGGGGGGTGAGTGTTAGGAGGTTTAGGAGATTAGGGAGAGAGATAGGAGTAGGGTTGTGAAGATAGGGGAGGGGGGTTGTAGAGGTGTGTGAGGGTGAGAGGTAGAGTGAGAGGATAGGAAGATAGGTAATAGAGGGGGTGGCGGGAAGGGGGGAAAGAGAGAGAAATAGATAGAGAAAATAGAGAAATCGATAGATAGGGAAATAGATAGAGAGATAGGTAGATAGGTGGAGTGAGGGAGGTAGATAGCGAACGGGTTAGATAGGGGTGATAGAGAGGGGGAGGCGAGTGAGGGAGGGGGATGAGGCAGGAGCAGGAGGGCAGGCGCGGGGAGAAGAAGACGGAGGAGGCAGAAGAGCCGAAGGCAGAAGACCAGAAGAACAGGAGAACAGAGGACCGGAAGAACAGAAGAACAGAAGAGCAGGAGACCAGAAGAACAGGAGACCAGAAGATCACAGATGAAGATACGGAAGACGAGGAACAGAAGGCAGAAGACAGGCAGAAGACCTCAGAAGATGAGGAAGAAGAGAGGCGACAGGAGAGGCAGAGAAGCACACAGAAGAAGAGAGAAGACTGGGAGAAGAAGAGTACAGAAGAAGATTACAGACGAGGAGTGAGGAGGAAGAACAGAGAAGTAGAAAAGAAGCAGGAGAGAGGGTGAGTAGCGCGGGGCAGGGCGAGGGGCTGGGAGGTGGGGGGTACTTACTGTGAGGTGGGTCTCAGGAACTCAGGAACCTGGAGGAGCTGCAGCGGCATGGGGAGCGACCTACCCTTGGATCAAGGGTCGCTAAGATCCTACACTGATCTTTATTGAATATGGTTGAGCAGGTGTTGCCGCAGGTCCTGGAGGAGGCCTGGTCCATCATCTCCCAAGTCGTTGTGGATGGGAGGGATGCTGCGCAGTTCACAATCCATTGTGTGCTGGACACGACCAACTCACAGGGTAGATCGGTTGGACCATGATGGTTGAGGACGTCTGGCTTTTCAGGAGATGTCCAACAGTCTCCTGGACATGCTCTTCGATGGTACCCATCTCTTTGGAGACAAAGCGGACTCAGCACTTGAGTGTTTTAGGAAGTCACAGGTTATGGCTTGGTCCCTTGGCCTCACTGCAGCCCCTCGCTCAGTCTGCATTTTGCCCCTTTCATGGCCACAGAAGCGGCTCCCTCTCGTGTCCTTTCCCTACCAGCCACCGAGCCGCACATGCTACTGCTTGACAATGGACGAGGAATCCCCAAGGGCTCGTGGGTCAGGGAGCCAAAGTTCTGCCCAATCCGCCACGCCCCCGCTGCAGCCTCCAAACTCTCCTAGTCAGTCGCCCCATCCCAGACCAATAGGAGGCAGGATCCGCCATCACTTGTCCCACTGGGAATCCATCACGACAGACAGGTGGGTTTTGCAAATAGTCCTATGGGGCTACTCCCTCCCCGTTGAGACTACACCTCCGGCCATGCCACCGTCTTACGACCATTTCTCAGAAGATCATTTGGCACTTCTCTGCGAGGAAGTCGTGGTTCTCTTTGCCATGGGAACCATAGAGAGAGTCCCTGCGCCAGAAGTAGGTCGTGGTTGTTATGCCCGCTACTTTTTTGCCCAAGAGGGACAAGGAGCTTCGCCCTGTTCTAAACTTCTGGGCTCTCAATCTCTTCTTTAAGAAACAGAAGTTCAAAATGCTCACGCTGGCTCACGTCCTGTTATCCCTTGTACCATGGAGACTGGATGGTAGCGTTGGACTTGCAAGACGTTTACTTTCATATACCTGTCCTGCCTGCATACAGACGCTACTTGCAATTTGTAGTAGACCATGAGCACTTTCAATTTACCGTGCTCCCCTTTGGCTTTACCACTCCTTGGTTTTTCACAAAAGTGATGGCAGTGGTTACGCTCATCTGCACAGGGTAAGGATTTCAGTCTTCCCCTGTTTCGATGACTGGCTGTTGAAGGCGAGCATGCCCCAGACAGTCATCTCCCACCTTCATACTACAGCAAACTTTCTGCACTCACTAGGGTTCACTATGTACATGCCGAAGTCACACCTGACAACTCAGGCGCTCCCCTTCATTGGAGCTGTTCTGGACACATTCTGGTTTCAGGTTTATCCTCTCGAAAAGCAAGTCCAGTATATTCAGGCTATGATTGTGATGTTTCAGCCTCTATCCTGCATTTAGATGATTATACTCTGAGGCTGCTATACCTCATGGCATTGTGCATCCTGCTGGTGAGACATGCCAGGTGGCATATGCAGACTCTGCAGTGGGACCTGAAGTTCCAGTGGGCGCACCATCAGGGAAACCTCTCCGACGTGGTCCAGATCTTGGAGGGAACTGCGCAAGATCTGCAGTGGTGGCTTTTGAATAATGATTGGGTCAATGGCAGATCCCTCTCCTTTCCACCAACCGGATCTTACAGTAGTGACAGATGCGTCACTTCGGGTATGAGGCGGCCACATGGGAGAGGCAGAGATCAGAGGCCTCTGGTCTCACTTCACATCAACCTTTTGGAGCTCTGGGCGGTCAGACTTGCATTGAAAGCATTCCTTCCCTCTCTAAAAGGGATGATGGTGCAGGTGTTCACGGACAACACCACTGCCAGATGGTACTGTAACAGGCAGGGCGGCGTAGGGTCATGGACCCTTTGTCAAGAGGCTCAAGCCTCTGGACGTGGCTTGAACACCAGAGCATAACTTTGGTGCTTTAACATCTGGTGGGCTCTCTTAACGCCCGATGAGACAAACTCAGCCGTCAATGCATAGTAGACCACCAATTGTGTCTCCATCCGGTGAACGGACAATGTCAACTGTTTTGCGTGTTGGAGTTTCTAAGGCGGCATTCGCTTGGCTACACTTTTCGTCTCGAGCAGAGCTCAGGCCTCCTTTACGACTTCCTGCCAGTACCACTTCTGCTCAGAGGTCTGAAGAAAATCGAGAGCACTGTGCCCAAGTAACTTTTGTGGCTCTGGAATGGGCACGAAGAATCTGGTATGCACAGCTTTTAAGCATGGCTGCAGATCCTCTGATCAGACTTCCCCTTTTGGAGGACCTTCTGTCGCAGCAGCAGGGGACGGTTCTCCATCTGAACCTGTCCGATCTCTGCCTTCTTGTGTGGAGATTGAGCGGCAGCTCCCTCACGCGTCAGTCCTTCAACAGCTTTCGACTTTCCACCTTAAGTCTGTAATGTTATCTTGGCAGCCAGGCATTCCTCTACCAAATCGGTATACGCCTGTCGGCACACAGTTTTGACATGGTTTACCATCAAGTCTATTGATCCCCTTTCTGCACCTCTGTCTGAAGCGCTACTGTTCGTCCTCTCTTTTGCCCTGCAAGATTCTGCTTCGGGCACCCTTAAAGGCTATTTATCTGCCATCTCAGCCTTTCTCAGATTGCCAGACTAACCTTCCTTATTCAAGTCTCCCATTTTTGGGAGGTACCTTAAAGGACTTGCCCATTTGTTCCCTCCGACCCCGTTCATTATTCCCCAGTGGGATTTACACCTGATCTTTACCTACCTTATGTGTGCCCCTTTTGAGCCACTTCGCAATTGTCCGCTGCAGCTCCTCACATCAACAACTGCTTTCCTGGACCATAACCTCTGCTCGAAGATTGAATAAGCTCTTCCTTCGAAGCCACCAATTTTATCTGTCCATCCTGACAAAGTGGTGCTTCATACCAGGGCCTCCTTCCTTCCCAAAGTTATGACTTCTCATGTAGGCCATCACCTTGCCTACTTTTTACGCACCTCCACATCCCTCTCATGAAGAGGAAAGACTCCACCGTCTTGATTCAAAAAGAGCGTTTCCGTTCTACCTCAGTCGTACTAAAGATTTCCAGGTAGACGATCAACTCTTTATAGGATATGTGGATGTGAAGAAAGGGTGGATGGTGCAGAAGTGCACCATCTTAAGTTGGGTGGTGCTCTGCATCAAAATGTGCTACGCTCTGGCAAAGAAGCAACACCCTAAAGGCTTCCGTGCTTACTGAACCAGAGCAACTGCTGCCACCACAGCGTTAGCACGCAGAGTTCCTGTCCTGGATCTCTGCCACGTGTCAACATGAGCATCTCTGCACACATTCACTAAACATTACTGCCTGGACAGTCGGGTCTGCAGAGATGGCTACTTTGATTGTTCTGTCCTGCAGGACTTTTTAGTATGATTTTTGGTTCTCGCCCACTGCCGAGGATGATATTGCTTGCATGTCTATTCTAAGGTAAGGAATCTGCAACTAGAAGTCTCTATAAGTTACTTACCTTCAGTAACAATTTATCTGGTAGACACATATTCTAGTTGTAGATTCCTTAAACCCGCCCACCCTCCTCTCTCTGCGAGCTGATTTCTAGATACAGGGACTTCACTTTCAGGGCCCTAGTTCTTGCGCACCATTCTCAGTGTTCATCATGGCTCTGTGCTACTGGTGTGTAAAGTCGTGAAACGAAACTGACATCAGGGGGCTTGGGTGGTGCCTATATACGACCTCATGATCATCACGGCCACGACAGACGCGGAGTCTCTTGCACCACCTGACAGCGCGCAAGAGTACTGCTTAGAAAAAAGTATCTGGATCCAGTCTGAATTCTTAGGCAAGCAATCTGCAACTAGAATGTCTCTACCAGATAATCGTTACTAAAGGTAAGTAACTTGTTCATTCACATGAGTCTTGTAAATGTGTTGGATGTGTAAGTTTTTAAATTATCAGTCTTTCTTCATTTTTACTTGTTGATTCAGATTGCTTCTTTACAATATTACAGAATGTAAAACATTAAGGCCCCGATTTCGAGTAGGTTGATATTCCATTTGAAGATTCCTAGTGGCCAGCGTTACCGTTTCTGCCCAGAATCCCTTTGTTCAAGTTGAAATCTGCACATCATGTTAGTTCCACCAGGTAGAAGTTACCCCCAACAAACTGGGAAATAACCGTACAGGCATAGAATCACCATCTCTACCACTTAACTAGTAAATGGAAGCACAATATTTTCTGAGTGGCTAGTGTGAAGAGAGGGAGCTTGGGAGGGCCAGAAGGGAAGAGGAAAAGTTCCCTGGCAGAGGAAATTATGCAATGCCATAGAGACCTCTCCATGAGCCTAAGCAAGATATAGCAGCCACAGTCTCAAGCAGCTTACCAGCCAGAGGTTCCAGGCAGTGAAATCTAGTCAGGTGTTTCCACTCCAGGAAAAACTAGGTGGAAAAAATAGTGGACCACTTAGATCAAGTAGAGCTGAATTTCACATTGGAGTTGTGCCCCACTTTGAATATAAACAATACCTTGGTCTGGCAGTTCATCTTGATGGGAGTAGTTACCATGCAATGTCAATAAACTTTGGCAATACACCTATTGACTTCATCTATTTGTGTTGCAATTGACCTTGCATAAACAATCCAGGATTACATGAGTAAAGTAAGCTACTAATGGAATGAAGGTTGCGTAAAATACATAATTTACAGATAAAGAAGTTTTCTTATCAGAGAGTCTTACAAATTCCATTATAAATTAACAAAATGTCTTAATTATTTTTTTTTTAATATTGTACTATTACAACCTCAATCAACCAACCTATCTCTCCATTTGTAGAGCACGAGTTGTCATCGATGAGGGTATCCAGGAGCTGGCAGGGTCCAGTGGTTCAGCTGAAGAACCAGGTCTTCAGCAACTTTTGGAACTTGCGAAGAGATGGGTAGTTCATTCCATGTCTTCACTGCTAGGTGGAGGAGCATCCTCCACTCCCGATTTATCAGATGCGGACGGTGTGGGTTAGCGAGGGGGAACCAGAGCAGAGCTGTCTGGTGAAAATTCAGGCAGTTGTTAATGAAGGCGGGTCCGCAGTTGAGTATGGCCTGGTATGCATGGGTCAGTAGATCAAGAAATGGGGGTGAATTATGAGTGATACGGCGCTCCTGCCTCTATATATAAAATAACATTATTATCATGATGCACGGTGCCAAATACTGAGGTTACACCCTCCAAATTCCCCTAAAGAAGTAACCCAATGTTACCTGTAGTCTAATATACGGTATTAGCACACATGCAAAAGGTATAACGATCAGTAAATTATCATACTTGTTAAGCATAAAAATATACACACTCTCAAATGAAAAAATAAAGTTTAGTATAACAAGAATTACAACTGTAATTCTTGTTATACTAAACTTTATTTTTTCATTTGAGAGTGTGTATATTTTTATGCTTAACAAGTATGATAATTTACTGATCGTTATACCTTTTGCATGTGTGCTAATACCGTATATTAGCATGGGTCAGTAGTTTGAACTGGCATCTCGTCTATACTGGGGGTCAGTTGAGTGCTCAAAGGTGTGGAGGGTGATGTAGGTTCACTGTGGGAGGTCAAGGATGAATCTGGCTGCACGTTCATTTTGTAGCCTTGGAAGAAAGTGGACTGCGTCATGCATAGATAGCTTTGCAATAGTCTAATCAGCTGGAGATGAGGGCCTGAGTGATTGTGAGTCTTAAATTCTAGGGTAAATATTTGACGATCTTGCAAAGCATACAAAGAATGAAGAAGCAGGAGGAGGCGATGAAGTTGACCTCGGACGTCATGGTTATTTTATTGTCCAAGATTATGCCTAGATTTCTAGGGTGGTTGGTCAGGATTGGTGTTGGTCCGAGTTCCATAGGCCACCAGTAGGCGTCCCTTGGGGAGCTTTTGTTGCTGAAGACCAATATCTCTGTCTTGTCCAGGTTGAGCTTCAGGCAGTTCTCCCTCATTTGATTAGCAATGTTGGTCATGCAGTTGTGGAAGTGTGTAGGAAGTTGGCTCTGTATATACTATTTCAAAGTAAGAAATAGTGTGCACAGAGTCCAAGGGTACCCCTTAGAGGTAAGATAGTGGCAAAAAGAGATAATTCTAATGCTCTATTTTGTGGTAATGTGGTCGAGCAGTAGGCTTATCAGAGGGTAGTGTTAAGCATTTGTTGTATATACACAGACAATAAATAAGGAACACGCACTCAGACAATACCAGGCCAATAGGTTTTTATATAGAATAATATATTTTATTTGTTTATTTTAAGAACCACAGGTTCAAGATTTACAAGAAATACTTCTAATGAAAGGTATTTCACTCAGGTATCTTAGGAACTTGGAATTATCACAATAGCATGTACAGTTTTGGCAAAAATGGCAATAAACTATTTTAAAAGTGGACACTGCAAAAATCAACAGTTCCTGGGCGAGGTAAGTAAATGTTAAGTTTAGAGGTGAGTAAAACACTTACAGGGTTCAAAGTTGGGCCCAAGGTAGCCCACCGTTGGGGGTTCAAGGCAACCCCAAAGTTACCACACCAGCAGCTCAGGGCCGGACAGCTGCAGAGGTCAAAGTGGTGCCCAAAACACATAGGCTTCAATGGAAATAGGGGTGCCCCGGTTCCAGTCTGCCAGCAGGTAAGTACCTGCGACTTCGAAGGGCAGACCAGGGGGGTTTTGTAGGGCACCGGGGGGGGGAGGGACACAAGCAGGCACAGAAAGTACACCCTCAGTGGCAAAGGGGCGGCCGGGTGCAGAGTGCAAACAGGCGTCTGGTTTTCAATAGGTTTCAATGGGGAGACCCGGGGGTCTCTTCAGCGATGCAGGCAGGCACAGGGGGGGGCTCCTTGGGGTAGCCACCACCTGGACTAGGAAGAGGGTCGCCTGGGGGTCGCTCCTGCACTAGAGTTTGGTTCCTTCAGGTCCTGGGGGCTGCGGGGTACAGTGTCTTTTCCAGGCATCTGGTTCCTTGAAGCAGGAAGTCGCGGTCAGGGGGAGCCTCTGGATTCCCTCTGCAGGCGTTGCTGTGGGGGCTCAAGGGGGTCAACTCTGGCTACTAATGGGCTTGCAGTCGCCGGGGAGTCCTCCCTGTGGTGTTAGTTTTCCGCAGGTCGAGCCGGTGGCGTCGGGTGCAGAGTGGAAAGTCTCAAGCTTCCGGCGAGAAACGTGTGGTCTTTAAAAGTTGCTTCTTTGTTGCAAAGTTGCAGTTTTGTTGAACAGGGCCGCTGTCCTCAGGAGCTTTTTGGTCCTTTTAGATGCAGGGTAGTCCTCTGAAGCTTCAGAGGTCGCTGGATCCTATGGGACGCGTCGCTGTTGCAGTTTTTCTTGAAGTGGGAAGTGAGGCAGGTAGGGCTGGGGCCAAAGCAGTTGGTGTCTCCGTCTTCTCTGCATGGCTTCAGGTCAGCAGTCCTTCTTCGTCTTCAGGAATCTATCTTCCTCGGTTCTGGGAGTCCCTGAATACTCAATTTAGGGGTGTGTTGAGGTCTGGGAGTGTAGTAGCACATGGCTACTAGCCCCGAGGGTGGCTACACCCTCTTTGTGCCTCCTCCCTGTGGGGAGGGGGGCACATCCCTAATCCTATTGGGGGAATCCTCCATCTGCAACATGGAGGATTTCTAAAAGTCAGAGTCACCTCAGCTCAGGACACCTTAGGGGCTGTTCTGACTGGGGAGTGACTCCTCCTTGTTTTTCTCATTATCTCCTCCAGCTTTGCGGCCAAAAGTGAGGGCAGTGGCCGGAGGGGCGGGCATCTCCACTTGCTGGGATGCCCTGTGGCACTGTAACAAAGGGGGTGAGCCTTTGAGGCTCACCGCCAGGTGTTACAGTTCCTGCAGGGGGAGGTGAGAAGCACCTCCACCCAGTACAGGCTTTGTGACCTTCCCTGGCCGCAGGGCCCTTGGTACCAGGGGTTCCATTTACAAGGGACTTATCTGTGTGCCAGGGCTGTGCCAGTTGTGGGAAAAAAGTTACAATTTAGGGAAGGAACACTGGTGCTGGGGCCTGGTTAGCAGGGTCCCAGCACACTTTCAATAATAACTGGCATCAACAAAAGGCAAAATGTTAGGGGGTAACCATGCCAAGGAAGGCATTTCCTTACACCGTGGAAGGACGAGATCGTGGTACCGTCAGACCCAGAGGGTCTAGCCAGAGGTCAGCCACCACATAGCCCCCCTCCACAGCGCCGAGGACCTCCTAGTGTTGTTCTGCAAGACCATGTCCGTCCTGTTGGAGGGAGGATTCAATTTTATCTCCCTCATTGGCAATCCACCACATTGGACAAATGGGTCTTGCAGATCATACGGAAGTGCTGTTCCCTCCCCTTCCAGTCTTTCCCTCCTTCTATCCCTCCGATAAGAGAACGGCTGATGGAGGATCATTTGGTTTTGCTCAACTGGGAAGTTACGGTTCTCTTGGCCAAGGGAGCTATAGAAAGGGTCCCGATGTCAGAAGTAGGCAGTGGTTGTTATTCTCGCTACTTTCTGATTCCCAAAAAGAACAAGGGCCTTCACCCTATCCGGGATTTAAGGGACATCAATCTCTTCCTCAAAAAGGAGAAATTCAAGATGCTCTCTCTTGTCTGCCCTAGACCTAGGAGACTGGATGGTAGCGTTGGACTTGCAGGATGCGTATTTTCACATCCCCATCCTGCCTGCCTACAAGCGTTACTTTCTGGTCAAGGTGGGCCACAAGCATTTTCAGTTTACCGTTCTCCCTTCGGTCTCACCAGTGCCCCTCGGGTGTTCACAAAGGTGATGGCAGTGGTGGCAGCTCATCTGCGCAGGGTAGGGATTTCAGTCTTCCCCTACCTAGACGATTGTCTGTTAAAGGCTCTGTCGCCCCAGGCTCTCGTCACCCACCTCCAGACGATGGCAAACCTCCTCAATTCGCTGGGGTTCACTATAAATGTGTTGAAGTCACACCTGACTCCCTCTCAGAAGCTCACTTTTATTGGAGCTGTTCTGGACACAGTGCAGTATCGGGCCTATCCTCCCAAGCAGCAAGTCCAGGATTTTCATGTTATGATACCGATGTTTCGGCCTCTATCCTGGATTTCGGTGAGACAGACTCTGAGGCTGTTGGGACTCGTGGCTTCCTGCATCCTATTGGTCAAGCATGCCAGATGGCATATGAGGGCTCATCAGTGGGACCTGAAGTTCCAATGGGCACAGCATCGGGGAAATCTTACTGACATGGTTCAGATCTTGGAGAGAACTGCAAAGTATCTGCAGTGGTGGTTAGTGAACTGCAATTGGGTCAAAGGCAGACACCTCTCCCTTCCCCAACCAGATCTCACAATAGTGACAGATGCGTCACTTCTGGGATAGTGCGGCCATCTGGGAGAGGTGACGATCAGGGGTCTCAGGTCTCCGGCGGAATCAGGGCTTCATATCAACTTGTTGGAGCTTCGGGCGATCCGACTAGCATTAAAGGCATTTCTTCCTGTTGTGAAAGAGAAGGTAGTGCAGGTGTTCACGGACAACACTACCGTGATGTGGTACTGCAACAAGCAGAGCGGTATGGGGTCGTGGACTCTTTGTCAACAGGCTCTATGTCTCTGGACATGGCTGTAATATCAGGGCATAACCCTAGTGGTTCAACACCTGTCAGGTTCTCTGAACGCCAGGGTGGACGAACTCAGCCAGCGATGCTTAGCAGATCACGAATGGACTCTTTCAGCAGTGGGGTGAGCCTTGGTTAATTCTGTTCGCCTCTGCAGAGAACGCACAGTATTAGCAGTATTGTGCATTGGAGTGTCCAAGGCGGCTATCACTAGGCGACGCTTCTCGTCACAATTGGAGTTTAGGCCTTCTGTATGCCTTTCCGCCCATACCACTTCTACCCAGAGTTCTCTAGAAAATCAAGAACCCAAGCCTTCCTGCTCTGCAAATATATACATTGTTTTTCATATTTTTTCCCTTTCTCAAGGACATGTCTTTTTGCTCAAACAATCAAAAGAAAAGTAAATAATTGTTGGTTCTTCCATAACTGCGCTTCTGGCGTGGGAAGTTGTGGAAAAGAACTGATGTACGCATGCTGGGGTGGTGCTTATATAGAAGACTGTGACTTCACAGACGGCTCAAATGACGCTCACGACGCCACGTGGAGCCGGATGATGCATGTGGATCCGAACGACGCGACCCGATGGCACGCGCAGGGTACTGCTCAGCAGAAAAATTCCGGATTCGAAGCTGACGCCAGGGAATTCTAAGGTAAGGAATCTGCAGCTAGATAGTCTCTACCAGATAATTTGTTACTGAAGGTAAGTAACTTGTTTACCAGAACTGAGCTGAGGGAAACAGGTGCTAAGATACCATGGTGATACTAACCCCTGTATCCCTCAATCAATCAATCAAAAAAATGTATAAAGCGCCCTACTCACCCTTGAGGGTTTCAAGGCGCATGGGGGAGGGGGGTCAAGGGGGAGGGGGGTCACTGTTCGAACAACCATGTTTTGAGGTTCTTTCTGAAAAGCAAGAGGTCTTTGGTTTTGCGGAGGTTGGTGGGGAGGGAGTTCCAGGTTTTGGGGGCAAGGTAGGAGAAGGACCTGCCTCCTGTTGTGGTGCGTTGAATGCGGGGGACTGTGGCTAGGGCGCAGTTGACTGATCGGAGGTTGCGGGTGGGAGTGTGGAAGTTCACTCTTTCGTTGAGGTAGGCCGGGCCGGTGTTGTGAAGGGATTTGTGTGCGTGGATGAGGATCTTGAATGTGATTCTCTTGTTTATGGGGAGCCAGTGAAGGGTTTTGAGGTGTGGTGAGATTCGTTCGTGGCGGGGGAGGCGAAGAACGAGACATGCGGCTGTGTTCTGGATTCTCTGGAGTTTGCGTTTGAGTTTGTGTGTGGTGCCGGCATAGAGGGCGTCAAGGCTTCTGTTTTCTCCCCATTAATCACAGGGTGCTGCCTGTTTTTTTTCATGCTACGTAGCCAGGGTGCACAGGATAAATCTACCCCACCCTCTGTGACTAATGTTGCCTATGTGGGGACATGGTCAGGGCCACACCTCTGACCCCATCTGGATATTGGCAACTGCATTTACTACAGGTTGACTAGAGCCATTCTGTTTGTTGTTTACAGTCTCCAGTTTGGTGCCCTTTGGTTCTGCAATCTTGGCACCAAGCCTTACTGGGGGTCAAAGTGTTTCCCTTTGTACCAACCCCTGGACTGAGAGTAGTCTTTGGGCCCATCCTCCTGTGCAGAGTTTTGGGGACCTTGGGAGACTATTGTTTTTACCCTGGTTCCCATTGTTCTCTTGGTGGGGGGCTTTATGGCCTCTTTCTTTTGGTCTCCCCCACCAGTGGTAGTTTTAGTCACCCCTGTCCTGACCCAGTGGTCTGCCTTCCTCCCCAACTCTTGAAGGGAAAGTGGACCCAGGTCTACCAGATGTTGATGTAGCCTATCATTGGAAGATGTACTCAACAGATGCTCTTTCATAAATAAATTTTTGGTTCTGGGATTTTCGAGCCTCCCTGAACTTTATCCTGTACTCTTCAGTTGTAAATCTAAAGCCCTCAATCAGGGTACCCTTCATGAGGTCATAGGATTTAGAATCCGCCTCATTCAGTGTGGGGAACCTGTCCCTGCTTTTTCCTGAGAATAACTCCCACATTTGTGCCCCAGTGTTTCTTCTCAATTTTCCACCCAATGCAGACTCTTTCAAAGGCAGAATACCATTATCTGTTATGGGTACGGTAACCAGGGGTGACTTACCCCTAACATATGCAGTGTAGGGTGGACAGGGCACACAGGGAGTGCGCCATGTCAAATTTGTCCAGTACACTCAGCCTTCACTGGCAGTGCTGGGTGGAAAGCCCTAGTGCTGCTGCCCTCAGGGGCCTACCCCTAATATCCCATTCCCTGGCTACAGGTGTACCCACTTACTAGGGACTTACAGTGAAATTTAAGTGTATCCAATTGTGCCAAGCATCACAAGAGATTCAGGAGAGGTGACGATCAGGGGTCTCAGGTCGACTTCTAGGACAGATCAACATCAGGCAAACAGTGGGGGGCTAACCATGCAAAAAGAGGCCTCCTCTTACACGGTGCATGCACCCTTTCACCACAGATATAAGGCTGCCTTATATTCTGGTCACTGCACTTAGAGACTGTAAGTCACCCCTCTAATAGGCCCTTCAGCCCAAGGGCAGGGTGCATGTCCCTAAGTGTGCATGAACAGGGTGCCCCTACAGACTACAGGCTCCATTTTCTGGACTCTGTAAGTGACTGGAATCCATCTTATTGTATGCAGTGGACACTGGCCAGCACGAGTGGTCCAACTAGATAATGGCTTCTCTGAACCTATGCATGTTTGGTATCAAACATGTTGGATTCATGCAGCTACACGGATTCTAGTGCTAGCTGCATGTTACCATGTGCTCTGGGGGTTGCTTAGAAGATCCTCCAGTTCTGCCTGTGCAGCCTTACAAGGTCTAGCTGCCAGCCCATGCTGCCTACCCAAGAGACTGGTCTGCCCCTCTGCTGGCGAGCCTGGCTCAGGCCGGAGAGAGAGAGAGAGAGAGAGAGAGAGAGAAAGAGACAGACAAAGGATTTCCTGCAAGGGAGAGGTGTGACCACCTCCCCTTGTGTATTAGGTGTATTAGGCTGGGGTGGGGTGGCCTCTGAGCACCACCAGACTGCTTTGAAGGGCACATTTGATGCCTTCCTTGCAAGTCCAATTTGCACCAATTTAGTAACCTGCCAATTCCCGCTATGGTATTAAACTGCATAAAGGACAGAACAGGGACCAACCCCCTGTCCAGCTCCTCCCCAAGAGAGTTGCACAGAGCTCTGCCAGGTGGCTGGTTGATTCTGCCATCTTGGAAACAAGATCGGCAGAGGTCCCTGGGAGCATCTGACTTGCTAGGCCAGGTAGATGATGCTCCTGTCACCCTCTGATAGGTGGGTCACCACAAAGAGTGACCAACCCCTTTTTAGGGTTACTTAAGGATTTCCCCCAGGGTGGGTCCTCAGATTTGTCGATTAAGACTCTACAAGGAACTCTCTGCAAGACATCTTCTGCTCCTGTCCTTGGGAACCGCTGCTGGTCTGCTTTGAAACCAAAACACATCTGCTTCCTGTGGGAAGGCTCCCATTTCAACATTGTTTCTCCAGATCCTGCAAGAATTCGGCAACATCCAGGGCTGTACATCCTCCAAGGTCGCAAGGACTCTGTTTGCACCTGGAAGCACAAAGGAATCTCCCTTGGAGTGAAGGAGTAACTCCCCTGCATCCGCATGCACCTCTAGCCACCGGCTGGTTGGGTCTGCTTTTCCACAGACATCGAAAGGCTCTACTTCACTGGTGGTGGGTCTATGGCTTCCTCTGGGTCCATCTTGCCTTCTGACCAACTTGGGAGACTGTGGTCCCTGCTACTGCCACTGGACTGAAACCCCTGTGCACTGCAACTGTTGCTCTTGCCAAGACTTGTTGGCTCTTTTTCCCCACAAATCTTCAGGCACGAAGAAACCCCAACCTCCAGGCTTCTGCAGCTCAAAGATAAACCCCTGTCCTGCAACCCCTGCGACATGAGACTTCTGTTTTGTTGTGCTGCTGAGGCCTCCTTGTGACTCTCTGTGTCCATCGCCTGTGGGTTTTTCGAGGGAGTTCAAGCGACTTCTGCTGGCCTTCCCGCGTGCTGAGGGCCAGCCCTGACTCCCCCCTTTCCCGAGTAGAGTCTCCTGGACCTTACTGGTCTCCAAAACTCCACAAATACATAATCAGCACCTGCTTGCATTTGCCTGTGGTTGTTGGTGACCTGGTTGATCACTGGCCCTCCTGCAATCTGGTGACCTTTGAGGGACAGCTAGGCTCTTCTGCAGCTCCTGGACCCTGCAGCTGGACTTCTTTCCTCCACAACTTGCAGGAACTTCACAAATAGAAGAGTGGGGATTGCCACCTGCCCCACATATGCACCTCCATAGGTGCCTGACTCTGTCCCCTTTCTTTCTAGGTCCTCCACATCCAGAATCTGTCCCTGGGTTCCATCGGCCTGGTCCATAGGTCGCAACAAAAGCTGGACAGTCCAAGGCTTCCACTGACTTCAGAGAGAGTCCCTTCTCCCCTCTGCATCTGGGTCCCCTGTTGTAGGTACTCCTGTCTTCTGGGTATCCTTGGGTGGGGGCACTCTCCAAAATTCCTCTGGGAAGGGTCGTGAAACACATGAACTCTAACTGCTACTTCCCTGTTTTAGCCTATGGGACGACTGGGTGGGTAACCACTCTGCACCTTGTCACTGGGACACTTATTGGCCTTCCCTCTGGTGATTTCATCTACCCCTAGCCCTTGGCTAACTACCACACTTACCTTGGTTGGGTTCACTATTTCCCATTCCACTTACTTAGTATATGGTTTGTCACTCCCATAGGGCCCTGTGTATTTTATGCTATTTATGCTAGTTATTTTGTCTATATATTTGTGTGTAGATATCTTCAAAGGGGGATAGACTAATGCTAGTCTAGCAGTTAGTGCTGTAATAAATAATCCTTTATTTTTGCAACACTTGTATGGTTCTTCCTTGTGAGTAAGTTACTGTCCGACTACTGTGGTGCTTTACATTCCTCCTGTATAAACTTAAGCTGCTCGCCTGAGCTACCCCTAGAGAGCTCTTGCTATCTGGACACCTATTCACTATCACAAAGGGGTGCCTCGTGCCATACCGTAGGTGTACACCATAAACTGAGCCAGCCTCCCAAGGGGGCCGCTCTCAGGAAATTGGGGAGGAGTGGAGATGACCCAGGCGCAGGTTCCAAAGAACGAGGTGTAGAATGCCGATGCTCCTTTGTTGTGCCAGCCGACAGACGAGAAGTGAAAGACCACTTCGACTTGTTGCTCTTCTTCTTTTGCCTCGACTTACCCAATCATCCCAAGGACTTGAAGTCGGACGATGATAACTTCGGATTCCGCAACCAGTCCTGGTTACATTCCCCTCGACCAGGATCTTGACCTGAGCAGAGTTGAGAGCCGGACTGCCATCACTTAGGGACCGCTCCCTCAAAGTATGGCCTGACACTCCAGAACTGCACAGTTGTTTTTTTCCAATTGGCAAACCTTTAACTACCACTGTAAATCCCTGGTAAATGGTACCTCTGATACCTAGTTCATGGGGTACTAAAGGAAGGCCCCTAAAGGCTGCAGCATGAATTGTTCCACTCTCAGGGACCCTATCACTAAGTGCACACAGTGCTGCCCTTGAAGGCTGAGTGTCTTGGTTCAGAGCTAAAATGAAAACACAACATGGCACACACCCTGTGTGCCCTGTCCCCTTCACACTTCATACAATATATGTAAGTCACCCTTCTAGCAGGCCTTTCCACCCTTAAGGCAGGGTGCATTACATTACATGTGAAGGCATACCTGCAGGAGCAGATCTACCCCTGCTGTAGGAGGCTGGCTCAGTATATGGTGAATACCTGTAGGTGGAGCACCCTGTATTGAGTCCAGACAATCCTTGGTGATAGTACAGGTGGCTCTAGACAACCAGAGGTCTCTAAGGGTAGCTATGGAGAGCAGCTAAGGATTATCCAGTAGGGTGTAAGCAGTTGCAAATACCACACAGGTCAGTCAGTGATGTATACACAGGAAAGAACCACACTAATGTTAGAAAAATGTTATATTTATTGTAACTTACACTCTAGAACTAACTTTGGTATATCTCCTAACCAGAGATATGGACATACAAAAATATACTTAGCAACATGTAAGTAAAGGTATAAAATAACATGGGCCTCTATAGGGGGTGGGGGAGGGCAAACCATACACTAAACAAATGGAATGCAAAAATCACTCCCAACCCACACTACCACCCAAGGACCCTTAGGACTTGGGGAAGTACTAAAACCCCAAAGGTAAGTTGAGAGTATTCCCCAGACGCCCATACGCAGAGTTGTAATCCCAGGTCAGTGCCCATAGGATAAGATGGGAAAGTCACGTTTTTGGACCCTTCCTATAGGACCCCGAGGAAACCCGTTGGGAAAAGGGTGGTTGGATTGTGTCCCTCACCCATGGATACCAATTACAGTAGAGTACCTACACCACTGAGCCCAGGTGCATAGGGGTGAAGTTGTGTCAGAACCTCCAACTGAAGTCAATCAGGACCTTGGCTGTCCAGCTGCTGTCATGACCTGTGGACCAGGTCGGTGGAAACCAGGCATCGATTCCTGAAGTCCAGACTACCCGGAGGTGCAGGAGGGCAAGGCCCACCCTTCTTGGAGTGGCTTTCCTGTTGGATGGTGGACAAAGAAGTGCAGCTGCAGAGTCTAGATGCTGCAGGAAGATTCCCAGGAGTCATCCATGAGCTGTGTCACACTGGTCGTCGAATTGCAGAGGGTTCAGTGCTCAGCAGGACTGTAGGAAGCTGGCCTGGTGTGTGGTGAGCACCTATGATGTTATCACCTTATACCAGATCCAGGTATCCTCAATAAGTGAAGTGGAGGCAGTGTCTAGGAAGCCCGGGCTATCTAGAGGTAACTGTAGAAAAGCATTCAGGACTCATCTGGGAGACATGTAAAGCTTATGTAACTACCACTATAGCTACACAGCACATGAAAAAATCATAGTGTTACAAAAATAATGCTACTTTATTAGGGTAACACAAATACTAGAATACTGAAATATGCAGTCCCCCAACTGAAGGTAAGTAAACACACTATTATATACACATCTGATAGAGACTTCTAATTGCAGATTTCTTACCTTTTGAATTTCCAATGGTGTCAGACTTCGAGCAGTACCTCTGCACGTCGTTAGATGGCGTTGGTCCCCTCCTCGGGCGTCGGTGAAATCGTGCTTGCTGTGATGACGTCGCAGTCGTATATAGGCGCTACCCCGGTGCACTGACGTCAGTTCTTTTATTCCTGCGCCAGCCTACGCGCACATCTGGAGAAGAGCTACCTCAATCACTTTTTGACTACTACAACATTTTTGTCAACGATTTTTGACAAGGTCATGGCTACAAGACCGGTTTTAAGCCCTGCGACTCCTGTCACCGAATGATGTTGGTGACGGATCCGCACCTTGTGTGTCTTTGGTGCCTGGAGCGCGATCACGACCTGAAGTCATGCTCCGAGTGTCGGGCCATGAACCCAAAAGCTTTGAGGGAGCGGTCCCTAAAGCTAATGCCAGCCTGACACTCGACTCCACAGCGCTCACAGCCTCATTCGACAGGAAGGTCACGAGACCGGATGCGAAGTCTCCACCACTCTTCGTCCTCAAAGTCATCGGGACATTCGGGTCATAAGAAAAAGAAGTCGAAGAAGAACAAACGTTCTTTGACTTCACCCTGTTGCTCGGATGATGCGACATGGGAAGAGCATCGACGCTCTAGGCCTCTGTCCTCTGAGTCCTCATTTGGGTCCGCCCCCAACTTCCTGGGAGCTGGATCCACCCCTCCCCAGCTAAAAGAGTTTTATGAGGCAATGCGCCTCATTTTTGGGACATCCAGACCCACCCTTGGGCACATGTGAGTCGGTGAAGGCCCCCTCGGGTTTGAAGTTGTCGGCTTAGGCCATGACTCCGGAGGGCTCCTCCGGATCCAATCTCAGATCCGCCCAATGCCAGTCGTGCCACAGTGACCTTCCCAGTGTCGGGTCAGACGTCAGCTGGGCCCACAATCGACGTTGACCCTATTCTCATACCCGATGACCTGGAGCCAAAAAGACGTCGCTTGATGCCGATTCCGTTCTCTATGGGCTCTCCTGGTCCCAGGGTTGATCCAGACCCTTATATGTATGGGTATGGATACGGTTAGAGTTTTAGAACACCAGCTTGACCCCCAAATGGACTGGGTGCAGGATTTAGATAATGCCAGTGGTCTGGATACCTGCCCTGACACTGGTATGCTCTCTCCCACTACCTTGGCTATGGAGGAGGGCACCACGTACTCCATGGTGGTGAGAAGGTTGGACTTTGAGCTACCTTCTGTGGAGGGTAGGTCTAATATCCTAACCGACGTGCTTCAGCAAGGGTCTTCCACATCAGAACCCCTTCTCCCTTTTAATGAGGCACAGACGGATGTCTTTTTTGGGTACTTGGTCCAGAGCCAGCACAGGGGCTCCTATGAACAGGACGATTGCCCGCCGCAATCGGCCTGTGCCAACACACCTGAAATTCCTCACCCAAAACCCCACGCCTGAGAGCCTTGTGATCCAGGCTTCCTCTTTTTCTTCCTCTGGTGCCCCCCCACTCCTCAGCCTCCAAACCTTCCTAGTCCGTTGGAACACCTGGAACCACTTGGCGGCAGGATTCGCCATCATCTGCCCCACTGGAAATTCATTACCACGGACAGGTGGGTACTCCAGATTGTTCGGAAAGGCTACTCCCACCCTTTCAAATCTTCTCCGCCAGCCTTACCAGCGCTCCTTGGGTGTTCACGAAGAGGATGGCAGTGGTTGCAGCTCATCTGCACAGGTTAGTGTCCCAGTCTTCCCCTACCTCAACAACTGGCTGTTAAAGGCAGATACGCCCCAGAAAGTCATCTCCCACCTCCAGACTATGGCAAACCTCTTGGATTCGCTGGGGTTCACTTTAAACACACTGAAGTCACACCTGACTCCTTCTCAGATTCTCCCTTTCATAGGAGCTGTTCTGGATACAGTGCAGTTTCGGGCTTATCCTCCCAAAAAGCAAGGTCAGGATATTTGGGCTATGATACCAATGTTTCAACCTCTGTCCTGGATTTCGGTGAGAATGACTCTGAGGCTGCTTTGCCTCATGGGCTCCTGCATCCTGCTGGTTCAAAAGGCCAGATGGCATATGCAGGATCTGCAGTGGGACCTGCAGTTCCAGTGGGCGCAGCATCAGGGGAGATGCTCCGAAAAAGTCCAGATCTCAGAAGGAACTGCGACAGTGGTGGCTAACGAATTGAGATTGGGTCAAGGGCAGATCTCTCTCTTTTCCCCAACCAGACCTCACAGTAGTGACAGATGCGTCACTCCTGGGATGGGGCGGCCACATGGGAGAGGCAGAGATCAGAGACCTCTGGTCTCCGACGGAGTCCGGGCTTCATATCAATCTATTGGTGCTCCGAGCGATTCGAATAGCATTGCAAGCATTTCTTCCCTCTCTGAAAGGGAAAGCAGTGCAAGTGTTCATGGACAACATCACCCTCATGTGGTACTGCAACAAACAAGGCGGAGTGGGGTCGTGGACTCTTTGTCAAGAGACTCTTTGTCTCTGGACTTGGCTGGAACATTAGGACATTTCCTTGGTGGTTCAACATCTGGCGGGCTCTTTGAACGCCAGAACAGACAAACTCAGCAGACGATGCATAGTCTATCACGAATGGCGTCTCCATCCAGATGTAATGCAAGGTCTCTTTCAGCAGTAGAGAGTGCCTTGGTTAGATCTCTTCGCCTCCGCAGAGAATGCGCAAGGTCAGCTGTTTTACGCGTTGAAGTTTCCAAGGCGACACTCGCTCAGCGACACCTTTTGTCTCAAGTGGAGTTCAGGTCTCCTGAATGCCTCTCTGCCCATACCACTTCTGCCCAGACTATTGAAGAAGGTAAGGCAAGACCAGGCCCAAGTTATGCTGGTGGCTCCAGACTGGGTATAGTGTCTGGTATCCCAAGCTCTTGAGCATGGCCATAGCTCCTCCGATCAAACTGCCCATTCAGGAGGATCTTCTGTCGCAGCAGCAGGGGACGGTCATCCACCCGAACCTGTCCACTCTCCGCCTCCTTGTATGGAGATGGAGTGGCGACAGTTGATGGCTTTCGACCTTCCACCCGAAGTCTGTAACATCATCTTGGCAGCCAGACGTACCTCCACCAAAACGTTATACACCTGTCGTTGGAAAACATTTGTAGCATGGTGTATCAACAAATATGTCTATCCTCTCTCCGCATCTCTTTCTGAAGTTCTGCTCTTTGTTCTCTCTCTTGCCCAACAGGGCTCTGCCTTGGGCACCCTCAAAGGCTATCTTTCTGCTATCTCTGCCTTCCTGACACTACCTGACCAACCTTCTTTATTCAAATCTCCCATTGTCGGGAGGTTTCTCAAAGGCCTCACACATCTCTTCCCACCTATCCCATTTATCATGCCACAATGGGATTTTAATTTAGTCCTCACATATCTGATGTGCGCTCCATTCGACCCGCTTCATAACTGCCCTTTATGGCTCCTAATCATCAAGACTGCCTTCTTGGTTGCCATTACCTCTGCTCGCAGGGTAAGTGAGCTCCAAGCTCTGTCATCTAAACCACCTTTTCTGGCAGTACATCCTGACAAAGTGGTACTCTGTAATGGGGCCTCTTTTCTCCCTAAAGTAGTATCACCCTTCTATGTAGGTCAATCCATCACCTTGCCTTCTTTTTACTCACCCCCACATCCCTCACCTGAGGAGGAGAGACTCCACCTCCTGGACCCAAAAAGAGAATTGGCATTCTACCTTGATCGTACTAAAGACTTCCGGGTGGACGATCAACTCTTTGTAGGATATGTGGGGGTGAAGAAATGGAAGGCGGTGCAAAAGAGAACCATCTCATGAGGGGGTTCTCCTATGCATCAAAATGTGCTATGCTTTGGCAAAGAAGCAACCTCTGAGGGCTTGCGAGCTCACTCAACCAGAGCAACTGCAGCTACCACAGCATTAGCACAATGCGTTCCAGTCCTGGATATCTGTCAGGCAGCCATGTGGGCATCTCTGCCCACGTTCACCAAGCACTACTGCATGGACAGTCAGGTCCGTAGGGACGGCTACTTTGGTCGTTCGGTCCTACAGGACTTCCTGGTGTGATCTTGGTTAGCAGCCCACCTTTGGAGATGGTATTGCTCGGGTATCTATTCAAAAGGTAAGGAACCTGCAACTAGAAGTCTCTATCAGATGTACAAGTTACTTACCTTCGGTAACAATATATCTGGTAGGAACATATTCTAATTGTAGATTCCTTACCGCCCCTCCCATCCTCCTCACTCTGCGAACTGATTTCTAGGGGTGCACCACTATCGGTGTTCTTCATTGCTCTGCACTTCTGGGGTGGAAAGTCATGAAAAGAAACTGACGTCAGTGCGCACGGGTGGTGCCTATATAAGCCTGCGATGTCATTACGGCGAGCATGACGCCACCTAACGCACGCAGAGGTACTCCGGATCCAGTCTGACGCCTGGGGAAATTCAAAAGGTAAGTGTAGGAAGTTGGCTCTGCATATACTATCTCAAAATGAGAGATAGTGTGCACAGAGTCCAAGGGTTCCCCTTAGAGGTTGATAGTTGCAAAATTAGATAATACTAATGCTCTATTTTGTGGTAGTGTGGTCGAGCAGTAGGCTTATCAGAGGGTAGTGTTAAGCATTTGTTGTACACACACAGGCAATAAATGAGGAACACACACTCAAAGACTTAACTCCCGGCCAATAGGGTTTTATATAGAAAAATATATGTTCTTAATTTATTTTCAGAACCGCCAAGATTCAAATGTGATGTAAGTACATAAAATGCAAGGTACTTCACACAGGTAAGTATAGAACTTTGATTTACAACAGTAGTACACACAGTTTTGGTTAAAATGGCAATAAGCTATTTAGTGGACACATTGCAAAAATCAACAGTTTCTGGGGAGGTAATTTTGGTTAGGTGTTTCAGGTAAGTAAAGCACTTACACAGTCAGTCTCCTGGCTGGGCGTTCAAGGCTGTCGCGTGGGCTCTCATTATCCTAAATGAGACTACTGGATTTCTAGGTAGCAGGGTTGTTCCTGCTGTGGGGGACTAAGTCTTACCCACTTGGAAGGACCACTGTCACCCCAAATCCGGTTTTGCTCCGGCTAACTAGCAGTGCCTCATTTCTCCCAAGGGGAAGAGATGATTGGGCAGCCTAGCGCATGACATCTCTGGAACTTCTCAGGGAAGTCGTGGTCACTCAGATCCAAACCAGCTCTCTCATTTACAGTATGATCTCATATACAAATGACAAAGGCAGTTTGAGTTTTATAGATTGTTTTAATAAAACAACTGCATTTTAGATATTAAGGCGTGAGCCGCAATAACCAGAACCATACAACACAGTAGGATTGAAATAGTCACGAGGAGAGTGAAACATAAGAATAACGCTATCATGGTGTTAATAAATTCTACTCTCTCTCAGTTAGTTCTATTTCGAGCACAGCATGTTAAGATACTAACTTGCCTTTTAGATTCCCTGGGAAGCCATCAACCCTCATACCTGAGCAAAGGCCTGTGATCTGGTTCAGCATCTGCAACGAGGCAGTCAGCGTCTAGTTGTGGTTCCCTGGTCGGAATCTCCCTCGTGCGTGTATTAGGACAAGGAAGTGTTTTTATAACTGACATGTCAGTGTGATCACAAAATGTCCCTACGCAAGAATGCCAAAGACTAAACTCCTACCACGTCTATCGGCAATGTACCAGACTGTATCCTTGACTGAAGCACAGAGTGAACATGAATGTGTTATTGAAAACTCCAGTGCTGAAGTAGGCTAAACAGTGTGATATAAAAAATAAAACAAGACCGTAGAACTGGCTATTTGAAAAATAACAGTATGAGGCTGAATAAAAAGCATTTAGAGCAAAGTGCACAGAGGCTCTATGCTGCGAGCAAAGGAATAAAATACATCCAGGGCAAAGTGCACAAAGGCCAAACGCCTGAAGCTAACGCGCAAAGGATACATAAAACTGACCACACTACAAGGCAACCCCAAAGCCACAGCACCAGAAACACAGGGCCGGTCAGGTGCAGAGGTCAAACGAGGACCCAAAACACATAAGCGCCTATGGAGAACAAGGGTGCTCCGGTTACAGTCTGCTAGCAGGTAAGTACATGCACCCTCGAGGAGCAGACCAGGGGGGTTTTGTAGAGCACTGGGGAGGACAAACACAAGTACACAAACCATACCCTCAGCGGCGGCCGGGTGCAGTGTGCAAAGTAGGCATTGAGTTTGCTATTGAAAGCAATGGAGGGACCCGGGGGTCACTCTGGCGATGCAGGCAGGGCACAGGGGGGCTTCTCGGGCCAGCCACCGATTGGGCTAGAATGAGGGCTGCCTGCTGGTCACTCCTGCACTGGTAGGTGGTTCCTCCCGGTCCTGGGGGCTGCGGGTGTAGTGCTTGGTCCAGGCGTTAGCTTCCTTTGTTACCAGGCAGTCGCGGTCAGGGTGAGCCTCTGGATCCTCTCTGCAGGTGTCGCTGTTGGTGTGCAGAGGGGTCGACTCAGGGTGTCCACATTGTTGGAATCGCCTGGGAGTCCTCTCTACAGTGTTGGTTGTCCTGTCCTGGACCAGGGGGGGTTTGTAGAGCACTGGGGAGGACACACACAAGTACACAAACCATACCCTCAGCGGTGGCCGGGTGCAGTGTGCAAAGTAGGCATTGGGTTTGCTATTGAAAGCAATGGAGGGACCCGGGGGTCACTCTGGCGATGCAGGCAGGGCACAGGGGGGCTTCTCGGGCCAGCCACCGATTGGGCTAGAATGAGGGCTGCCTGCTGGTCACTCCTGCACTGGTAGGTGGTTCCTCCCGGTCCTGGGGGCTGCGGGTGTAGTGCTTGGTCCAGGCGTTAGCTTCCTTTGTTACCAGGCAGTCGTGGTCAGGGTGAGCCTCTGGATCCTCTCTGCAGGTGTCGCTGTTGGTGTGCAGAGGGGTCGACTCAGGGTGTCCACATTGTTGGAATCGCCTGGGAGTCCTCTCTACAGTGTTGGTTGTCCTGTCCTGGACCAGGGGGGGTTTGTAGAGCACTGGGGAGGACACACACAAGTACACAAACCATACCCTCAGCGGCGGCCGGGTGCAGTGTGCAAAGTAGGCATTGGGTTTGCTATTGAAAGCAATGGAGGGACCAGGGGGTCACTCTGGCGATGCAGGCAGGGCACAGGGGGGCTTCTCGGGCCAGCCACCGATTGGGCTAGAATGAGGGCTGCCTGCTGGTCACTCCTGCACTGGTAGGTGGTTCCTCCCGGTCCTGGGGGCTGCGGGTGCAGTGCTTGGTCCAGGCGTTAGCTTCCTTTGTTACCAGGCAGTCGCGGTCAGGGTGAGCCTCTGGATCCTCTCTGCAGGTGTCGCTGTTGGTGTGCAGAGGGGTCGACTCAGGGTGTCCACATTGTTGGAATTGCCTGGGAGTCCTCTCTACAGTGTTGGTTGTCCTGGACTCGAGCCGGGGGTGTTGGGTGCAGAGTGTGAAGACTCACGCTTCTGGTGGGAAGTGAGAGTCTCTTTAAAGTTGTTTCTTTGTTGTACGTTTGTTGCTGTTTCTGAACAGTACTGCTGTTCTCAGGAGGTTCTTGGTCCTTTGGGTGCAGGGCAGTCCTCTGAGTCCTCAGAGGTCGCTGATTCTGCTGGATGCATCGCTGTGCAGGTTCTTTGAGTCTAGCGACAGGCCGGTAGGGCTGGGGCCAAGTCAGTTGAGGTCTCCGTCGTCTCTGCGGGTCTTTCAGGTCAGCAGTCCTTCTTCTTGTTGTAGGTTGCAGGAATCTGATTCCCTGGTTTCAGGGTCGCCCCTAAATACTGAATTTAGGGGGGTGTTTAGGTCTAGGGGGCAGTAGCCAATGGCTACTGTCCTTGAGGGTGGCTACACCCTCCTTGTGCCTCCTCCCTGAGGGGACAGGGGGGCACATCCCTATTCCTATTGGGGAGAATCCTCCAAAACCAAGATGGAGGATTTCTTAAGGCAGGGGTCACCTCAACTCCGGACACCTTAGGGGCTGCCCTAACTGGTGGGTGACTCCTCCATGTTTTTCTCATTATCTCCTCCTGACTTGCTGCCAAAAGTTGGGGCTGTGTCCGGAGGGGCGGGCATCTCCACTAGCTGGGATGCCCTGGGGCGCTGTATGAAGAGGCATGATCTATTGAGGCTCACCGCCAGGTGTTACAGTTCCTGAAGGCGGCGGTGAGAAGCACCTTCACCCAGTGCAGGCTTTGTTCCTGGCCACAGAGTGACAAAGGCACTCACCCCATGTGGCTAGAAACTCGTCTGGTTGTGGCAGACTGGCAGGAACTGGTCAGCCTAAGACTAGGAATTGGACTGGTATACAGGGGGCATCTCTAAGATGCCCTCTGTGTGCATTTTTCAATAAATCCCACACTGGCATCAGTGTGCATTTATGGTGCTGAGAAGGTTGATACCAAACTTCCCAGATTTGAGTGTAGCCATTATGGAACTGTCGAGTTTGTAATTGACAGACTCCCAGACAATATACTCTTTACGGCTACCTTGCACTTACAATGTCTAAGGTTTGGCTTAGACACTGTATGGACATAGTGCTCATGCAACAATGCACTCACTTGTGGTATAGTGCACCCTGTCTTAGGGCTGTAAGGCCTGCTAGAGGGGTGACTTACCTATGCCACAGGCAGTGGGTTCAGGGCATGGTACCCTGAGGGGAGTGCCATGTCCACTTAGTCATTTTCTCCCCATGAGCACACACAAGCTGTGAGGCAGTGTGCATGTGCTGAGTGAGGGGTCCCCTGGGTGGCATAATACATGCTGTAGTCCTTAGAGACCTTCCCTGGCCACAGGGCCCTTGGTACCAGGGGTACCGATTACAAGGGATCTATCTGTGTGTCAGGGCCGTGCCAATTGTGGGAACAAAGGTACATTTTAGGGAAAGAACACTGGTGCTGGGGCTTGGTTAGCAGGGTCCCAGCACACTTTCAATCATAACTGGCATCAACAAAAGGGGAAAATGTTAGGGGGTAACCATGCCAAGGGAGGCATTTCCCTACACCAGGGCTCCTGCTATCCATGTTCCCTGTGCCAGAGCTCTTTCCATAAATCTGTTGTGATGCTTTGGCGCAATTGGATACACCTTTAGCTACCACTATAAGACCCTTGTAAGTGGGCATCTGTGTGTCCAGGGCATGGGGTACTATGGGTAGTCCCCGATGGCAGCAGCACTGATTGTGCCACCTTCTAGGGCCATACATTCAGATGCACCCAGCACTGCCATTGCAGGCTGAGTGTTCTGGTGCAAACCAAAAACTCAAACTTGACATGGCACACTGTCTGTGTGTCTGTCCACCATACACTGCATTTACTATGGGCAAGACACCCCTCTGGCAGGCCTTATAGACATAAGGCAGGGGGCTCCACATAATATGTGAGGTCAAAGATTCATGAGCAATATGCCCCGCTATGTCCTTGCCAAACCTTGGATGTAGTGAGTGAACAGAGCAGCCATTTTTATACATATGCTGGACACTCTGAACCCTGCGTTGTTTGGTATCAAACAACTCTGAATGATAAATTCAAACTGGTGCCAGTCTTGACTTTATTCCTAAATGTACCCAGGGGCCACCTTAGAGGTGCCCTCTGCAAAGGCTAACTATCCTGGCATGGTTGCTGACTGGTCTTATCCAGCTGCCACCTCCAGACAGCCAATATACAAACCTTGCATGGAGAGAAAATAGGCAATGCGGTTTAGGGAAGTGACCCTTCCCACAGGAAGTGGTCTCTATAGTGAGTGTAGCCACCCAAGGGTAAGTCTCTCATTGGATACTACCAGGTTCCCCCTAAAATACCCATTAAATTCAGTATTTAGTGTGCTCCCCTAGACCAAGAAATCAGATTCATCAGGAAGAAAAGACATCACCAAACAACCCAACAGGACGAGAACAGAGGACCTGCTGCACCACAAGAGGCTCCAAGACCCCTGCACCAGAGTCCTGACAATTGCCGCTGTGGAGGAGCTGACCACTGGACGACCTTAAAAGACACAGATGTCGCAAATAGCCCGAGATCTCCCTCCTGAGTGGAGGCACCACTCAAGAAGCAAAAGAAACTAGCAAACCGTTGAGGGTCACTTCACGGACCGGACAATATCTCTGCGCCCAGTAGTCACAGCCAGACCCGACAACACACCAATGACAGCCCGGATCAGACTTACAAGTGTGCTAAATTTGGTGGCATTGTGCCCTCCCATCGCCAAGTTGTGCCAATTCCCTGAGTACTGGTCAATGCACGATTGGCAACCGCAAAATCAGCTCACCCAGAGCTGCAACTGGACTAGGAGGAGTCCCCAGTAGAGGGAATTCAGGAACACCCGTCCCTCCCACCGGAGCACCTTTGTCGTCCTGCAAGGCCCCCGGAAGAAGACTTACCTCTAGCTCCAAAGGGTTCCATTGCCCACAGCACCCAAGACCTCCAACTCGCCCTGCATCCGGCCGCCCTCAGCCCTGCATTGCGGAACCTGCTGCGTTGCCCGGGCCCCTAACCCCTTGCGACCTCGACAGCCGAAGGGGATTCAAAGGCACCATCTTTAAATCTGCAAACTAGCTCCTTTTCCAGGTGGCCCCCCCAAGTGGCCCTGTGCCAAGACACTTTCCAGCACTGCTTCTGCCGGAACAAGGAGCCACCTGAGACTCTCCAGCTGGCACAGAATGTCCACCAACCTCATCGACCATTCTGCAAAAGAAGAGACGGGTAACTCACCTATGTGATTTTATATGCATTTTTCTAGGTGGCTTACCATTGATTCCTACGGTGCGTAATTACGCACAGAAAGACTAACTTTATTAAAACTTTGAAAAATTATAACTCAAAAAGTACTTAACGTATCCGAACCATTTTTGTCTTTAAATTATATAAAAGTCTGAAGTATATTTATAAAGTCTGATCTTGAGTTATTCATTGAGTGTGTGTGGTGCATTGTTGGATTTGTGGGTACGACAAATGCGTCTCCTAGATTAGCCTGACCGCTCGACCAGCTTCCTTAAAAATTGGAGCATTAGGTGGTCTAATTTTTACCTCTGGAAACCAACGTGTGGTTGCCTGGACCCCCCCTGCACAGTATGTCTAATCTTGCACACTACATAGAGGGCCAGCCTCCTACAAGCAGCTACAGCGAGGACTCTGCTCTGCAACATTGTTTCTGCAGCTCCTTCCAGCAACTGCAACATTTCCCCAGCTGTGCATCCTCTGAGGGCCTCAAGTCTTCAGTTTGCACAAGAAGAAGAAGGAATCTCCCTTGGAGTGAAGGAGTCACTTCCCTTCAACCGCAGACACCAACTGCAACGATGACTGGCTGCGTAGATCTCCTCTCATCCTGAGCTGCATGGATCCTACATTACGAGTGGTGGTCTGAAGTGTTCCCCTTGGTCCTCTCTGCCAGCTGTTCCAACTTTGGTGAATGTAGGCCCTTGCCCTCCCATGCAGGACAGAACCCCTGTGCACAGCGTCTCTTGCAGCTACCAAGGCTTTTTGGGATCTCCTACAAGGGATCTTCATGCTCTGTGTAGCCCCAGTCCTCTTCCCTGCAATGAACAGTCCTCTGCGTGCTTCTCCTGCGACGTGGGACCTCTCTTCAGGTGTGCTTTGTGAGGCTCTTTGCAACTCATGGGCTACTTGCCTGTGGATCTTCTGTTGGGGCTGCTTCTTCTTCTTTGGACTCTCTACACTGCTGAGCATCGCCTGGGACTCCCCCTGTGGGTTGAGTCCCCACTGGACCTTGCTGGTCCCCGGCAGCTCCACTTTTCACCTACTGTGACATTTACCTTTGCCAAGGCTTTTTGGTGATCTTTCCACACACAGACCGACTGCAGTCCTTCATTTGGCGTGGGACGTCAACTGCATCACCCAGGATTGACCAACTCCTGCATCCACAGACAGGATGCCACGACTCTACACTTCAACGTGAACTGGACTCGGTCTCCTTCTTTTCCAGGTCTTCCTCTTCCAGGATCCACCTTTTGTTTCTTACAGTCTTGTCTGGGTCTTGCAATATCCTTTTCTGAAATCCTTTGGGTTGGTTTTGGGGGAACCAGTAACTTACCTCTTCTCTCCTGGTTGCTGGGGGGCACTCTGGTACTTACCTTTGGAGGTTCCTAGTTCCTCCAGCTCCCTGCTACCAATTCCACTTCCTTGAGTGGGAACCCAACCTTTGCATTCCGCTTTCTTAGTATATGTTTTGGTCTCCCCCAGGCCTTCAGTACTGCCTATTACTTTTCACTGTTTTCTATTGCTTTTTATGCCTGTTCCTGATTGCTACTTTACATATATAGGGGGTCATTCTGACCTCGGTGGTAAAAGGCGCTTACTGCCGGTCAGAAGACCGCCATAACATCGCCGCGGTAAACCGCCACGGTCATTCTGAGCCGCAACTGGCAAACCGCCAAAAACCCGACATCCACAAAAGTCCGCCACACCAAAGGTCAGCGAAAAACTGGTGATGACCAAACCTCCACCGTCACGCCAACAGAAAAACGCCCATGCCATTACGACCCACGAATCCACGCGGCGGTCTTTCAACCGCGGTATTCCATTGGCGGTACACACCGCCGCGCTCAAAATACACACACCCTTACAAAACACAACCACATTGAACAATTTGAAACACACACACCTGATACACATACAAACAACACTCCCACACACCCAATACAATATAAAACACACACCCACATCACCCACAAACCCCTACGAAAAAAAAAATCGACAGAAAGCCAGAGATAGACAGCACTGCTTAGACAACACCATCACACAGAGGCAAACCACACCATCACCCACACAATATCCACGCACAAAACACCACACATCACCACACTCATCAACACATACACCACCCCACACCTCATCCACATCACCCTATGGCACCCCAAAGACACCCCCGGTTCTCAGACGCCGAACTACGGGTCATGGTGGAGGAAATAGTTCGGGTAGAGCCCCAGCTCTTCGGGACACAGGTGCAGCACACCAGCATTGCCAGGAAGATGGAGTTATGGCAAAGGATAGTCGACAGGGTCAACGCTGTGGGACAGCATCCACGAAATCGGGATGACATCAGGAAGCACTGGAACAACCTACGGGGGAAGGTGCGTTCCATGGTATCAAGGCACAACATCGCGGTGCAGAAGACTGGCGGCGGACTCCCACCTACTCCCCCAGAATTTACAGCATGGGAGGAGGAAGTCTTGCACATCCTGCATCATGAGGGCCTCGCAGAAGTAGGCGGAGGAATGGACTCTGGTAAGTCAAATCTTAACTACTTCTTCCCACCCCCACCTGCATCCCAAATCATACCCCCACCCCCACCACACCTACTCCCTGCAAATGTCTCACCATCACAACCCACCCATCCCAACACCAAGACCTGCATGCGTCCACAAAGCATGGACACCCATCACCAAAGCATGCCCACTGCACATATACATCTCCCCCACAAGCCACCCTCACAAACGCACACACACAGGAATGCCAGCCATGGGGTACACGGGCACCCACCCATTGACCGATATGGCACACACTGAAGCAATAACCATACCTCTATACCCCTGCAGGACCCGAATGCCACCACACCGCCCAGGAGGGTCCAGAAATGTCCATCCCACCCCCAGAAGAGGCCACCAGTGATGACAGCAGCTCTGTCTCCCTGGACCCAGATGACCAGCCCGGACCATCGGGGACCTCTGGACAGTCGGTTCCCCTCACACAGCCACAGGCCACAGCAGACCCAACCCCCTCTGGGAACACCAGCACAGCTCCCACCCAGCAGGCCCATGCCTCTGTCTCCAGGACACGTCAATCAGCGGTGTGTCCACCACTACAGGGCACCCAGGTTAACCCACCACCCCAACAACAACAGGGACCTGGGGGCAGTGGTAGTGGGCACACGGTCCAGGGGACAGAGGCCCAGGGGAACTGGGAGGGCTGCTGTGCGACGGGGGGGACAGGCCAAGGGAACCCACTCTCCACGAGGCCCTCTCCTCCATCATGGGAGCATACCACCACTCCCAGGAGACGATGGCGACGGTACTGGCCAGGTTCCAGGAGATCCAGGTCATGCAGGAGCAACAGTACATGGGGTTCAGGGAAGAACTTAGAACCATCAGTTCCGCAATGGGCACCATCGTAGGGGCACTCAACCAGATTGTCACCACATTGCGGGACCATGTGGCACCACAAAGGGCCCCTGTCACTAGCATGGACCAAGAACAGGCAACCACCTCCGCCGGCGCTAGTGGACAGGAGGCCCCCCACACAACAACAGGCCACCAGAACCCCACCTCCTGCAGAAGAAGAACTACCCCGCAAGCGGGGCCTGAGATCTCGTAAGAAGACAGAGTAGGATGTCAAGACCCCCGCCAGCAAAGGATACCCCCTGATGTCATCCCACTGTCCCACATTGTCACCCTGTCCAACCTTTAACTGCCCCTGCTCCACCTTCCACAGGCATATGGACAATGCACCTGTGAGACTGAAAAGCTGGACTCTGCCATGGACATTCCTCCACCATCACCCATCACCGATTTCCCACCATGTCCCTAAATTCAGCATTTTAATAAAAACACTTATTGCACAAAAACAATCTGGAGTCTGCCTGTATTGTGAACAAATGTATTAAACATAATGCTGCCAAAATGTCCAGTTACACAGTGATGAAAACATACCACTGTCATACAGCTGTAGTCCATGGGGAAACAAAGCTGAGGTCACGCAGTGGGGGCCACATCTCTGAAATTGGAAGGGAAAGTCACAACTCATTTAACATACACTGGGGGAATAGGTCAGACAGTAGGGAGGCAGGAGACTGTAAGTAACTGTAAAATGCCGGTGTTGATTCTTACCAGTGTGTCATTGAAAATACTGTAGTATCACTGTGTCCCTGTTGTCTGTGTCGTCCCCGTCGTCTTCCTCCTCTTCACTCTCCACAGGTTCCACCGCTGCCACAACACCACCATCTGGACCATCCTCCTGCAGGAAAGGCACCTGGCGTCGCAAAGCCAGGTTGTGAAGCATACAGCAGGCCACGATGCTATGACACACCTTCTTTGGTGAGTACATTAGGGATCCACCTGTCAAATGCAGGCACCTAAACCTGGCCTTCAGGAGGCCGAAGGTCCGCTCAATCACCCTCCTAGTACGCCCTTGGGCCTCATTGTACCGTTCCTCTGCCCTGGTCCTGGGATTCCTCACTGGGGTCAGTAGCCACGACAGGTTGGGGTAACCAGAGTCACCTATTAGCCACACACGGTGTCTCTGTAGCTGTCCCATCACATAAGGGATGCTGCTATTTCGCATGATATACGCGTCATGCACTGACCCAGGGAACTTGGCATTTACATGGGAGATGTACTGGTCAGCCAAACAGACCACCTGGACATTCATCGAATGATAACTTTTTCTGTTCCTGTACTGTTCACTTCCTCTGGGGGGTACCAAAGCCACATGGGTCCCATCAATGGCACCAATGATGTTGGGAATATGTCCAAGGGTATACCCTTCACTGTAGCCAAATCCTCCACCTCAGGGAAAACAATGTAGCTCCGCATGTATTTCATCAGGGCAGGCAACACTCTGGATAAAACCTTAGAAAACATAGGCTGAGACATCCCAGATGAAATGGCCACTGTTGTTTGGAATGATCCACTAGCCAAAAAATGGAGTACTGACAGAACCTGCACTAGTGGGGGAATCCCTGTGGGTTGGTGGATGGGTGACATCAGGTCTGGCTCCAGCTGGGCACACAGTTCCTGTATAGTGGCACGGTCAAGTCTGTAGGTGAGTATGACATGTCGTTCTTCCATTGTCGACAGGTCCACCAGCGGTCTGTACACGGGAACAGCCCTCCATCTCCTCACAAGTCCCTGTGGACGGTGCCTAGGAAGGACAACATGGAGCACAGAGTCAATCAACCCACAAGTACGTTCACACAGCTTGCACTGTACACGATTCTCTATGCATTGAATGGCATGTATGAGTGGCAATGCAAGGCCTAGGCCTGTGTGACGCAGTAGAAATTAAGCCATGTGGGCCTTTGAAATGGCGGCTGCTTGACCTGTGAAGTGTGACAATGTGATGTGAGCTCATTGCGCTGGCGTGGCACACCGTGGCGGTAGGCGGTCGAAGACCGCGGTGCAAAGCCGCATTGGTTAACATTGAACCCTATGGGTTTCAGGAGCCAATGAGGATGTGCGCCGGCGGTCGCGGTACGCACCGCCGTGGGCGTAACCGCCATTTTCTATCTGCTTAATCACTCGAGACCTGTTCATCCACAGGAGAGGACCTATACTGCAAGTGCTGCTGTGACCTCGGTCTGGAAGTGACAATGGCTGCTGCGACTGGGGAACGGGCCCCTGCCTTCACTTCAGAAGAGTTGGAGACACTCCTGGATGGGGTCCTCCCCCAGTATGCGCTACTCTACGGTCCTCCAGACCAACAGGTGAGTACACTGGGACCATGCTTAGTGGGCAATGCCTGGTTTGAGTGGGGTGAATGAACGATGGTGGGGAGGGGAGCGAATGAGAAATGCATCGCACGACAGATGAGAGCATGTGCCACATGGCAAGGTTGGGGAGGGGGGGCCACTCACATCGACCATGCAGAAAAGTGATGATGTTTCTTTTCCCACCCTGTACATGTCACATAGGTCAGCGTCCATCAGAAGATCGACATTTGGCATGCCATCGCCAAGGACGTCCGGGCCCTGAGGGTCCACAACAGACGGGGCACCCAATGCCGCAAGAGGTGGGAGGACATCCGCCGCGGGAGCGGAAAGACCGCCGAGGCTCTGCTGGGGATGGCCTCCCAACCTAGGAGGGGTGCCACACAGCAATTGACCCCCCTGATGTCCCGGATCCTGGCGGTGGCCTACCCCGATTTGGATGGGCGCGTGAGGACATCACAGCAGACACAAGGGGGTGAGTACAAGCACATTCTGCTATCTTTGCGCGCAGTGGAGGTTCCTGGGTGGGGGAGGAGGGCTGTGGGTATCCTTAGGCCAGGGCGATTTCTGTAGGCTAGGCCCCTCCGCGAGGCATGGCCCTGTGCCCCCGCCCCCCACCTCTGTAGGGTGCCTAGTACAGCTATTCATGGCCCTGTGTCATTTATGTGTGCAGTTGTCGTCCATAGGCTTGTAGGCCATGTCCCAGTGATTGAGTAGTGTACCCCAAGTGCGCAGCGTAGTGCAGTGGGCTTCTGTGTCTGTCCTCTCCGCCAACGGTGTCGCCAATGCATGCACTCAACATGTCTTTATTTCTTCTCCCCCCCCTTTTTTTTTGGTCTTCCTGTTCATGTGTGCATTAGCATCATCAGGCGGAGGAGAAGTGGCATCGGCGCACGAGGGAGCTGCATCTCACATGGCCCCGGAGGGCCATGCAACCGACTCCGAGTTCACCAGTGAGACGGAGGGCGAGGGGAGCTCCACAACGGGGACCCGTGGAGACGTCCGCGACACCGACATGTCCTCAGAAGGGAGCTCCCTTGTGGTGGCGGCAACATCCATGCCCACCACTACAACAGGTACAGCCGCCACCCAGCGCACCAGCTCCGCCCTCCCAGCAGCCCCTCAGCGTTCGCCCCGTGCCCGCTCAGCCAGGAAGCCGGCCATCTCCTTCGCCCCAGGCACCTCAGGCCCTGCCCCAGTTACCCCTGCTGCCCTCAGTGCGGAGATCATTGACCTCCTCCAGACGCTCATTGTTGGGCAGTCTACCCTTTTGAATGCCATCCAGGGGGTAGAAAGGGAGGTGCATCGGAGCAATGCATACCTGGAGGGCATTCATTCGGGTCAGGCCGCCCATCAGCGATCGTTCAATGCTCTGGCCTCAGCACTGATGGCAGCCATTGTCCCTGTCTCCAGCCTCCCTCCTCCAACTCCCTCCACCCAGTCCCACTCCCCTGTTCCTCTGCCTATCCCAGCCACACCTACAGACCAGCCTGCACACACCTCAACACCCAAGGTCAGCTCATCCAGACATAAGCACCACAGATCACACAAGCATTCACAGAAGCAACATCCACATGCAGACATGCCAACAGCCACTGCCTCCTCTGTGTCCCCCTCCTCCTCGTCTCCCTCCTCCCTCCCTGTGACGTCTCCACTCACACCTGCATGCACACCACCATCAGCCAGTACGTCCATCACCAGCACACCCTCCAGTACACTCCACACACGTGCAGTCACCACCCCCACTGCCATTTACACGTCCCCTGTCTCCCCTTCTTCCAAACCACACAAACGCAGGCAGCCACCCACTCAACAGCCATCCACCTCACAACAGCCTCCGTCACAAGCACCTGCACCCAAAGACAGCACACTTGACTCTCCTACAACCACATCCTCTTCCTCCACTCCCATACCCACTACAACTACCCGTCCCTGTCTTTCTAAATTGATTTTCCTTTCCAACCTTGACCTCTTTCCAACAACTGACCCACCCCCTCCATCTCATAAGACTCCAATCAGCACCTCAGCCACCACAAGCCCTGCATCTACTAGGACCATAGTTCAGGGCTATTGGAGTCCACCAGCTCCTAGGGCAGGAACATCGGCCAGCAGCAAGGGGACAGCCAGCCCACCCCCTGGGAAGAGAACCAAAAAAGTGAAGGGCCGGCGCAACAGGCCTGAGACGGCTGCCCCCAAGGACACTAGCCTTGCCCCGTCACCTGGCACATCCACAAAGGGAGGCAAGGGCCCCAGAGATTCTGCGAAGGAGGGCAAGGGCAGCAGGGCGGACAAGTCCGGCAGCAGGCGAGCTGCCCAGGAGGGCCCCACCAGCCCCATTTCGGGTGTGACGGAGGACACCCACTGGCCCAGGACTCCAGCACAGGAGGGCCCCGCAAGCGAAAGGTCGGATGGCGACTGAGCGGGAAATATTGGCCAGATCTGGTTCCCTAGGAACACAAGACAAGCACCGCTGAACAGGGCCCCGCCAAGACAAGCACCGCTGAACAGGGCCTGCCGTGAGAAGCACCGCTGAACAGGACCCGCCGTGAGAAGCACCGCTGAACAGGGCCCGCCGTGAGAAGCACCGCTGAACAGGGCCCGCCGTGAGAAGCACCGCTGAACAGGGCCCGCCGTGAGAAGAACCGCTGAACAGGGCCCCACCTAGACAAGCACCGCTGAACAGGGCCCGCCGTGAGAAGCACCGCTGAACCGGGCCCGCTGTGAGAAGCACCGCTGAACAGGGCCCCGCCAAGACAAGCACCGCTGAACAGGGCCCGCCGTGAGAAGCACCGCTGAACAGGGCCCCGCCGTGACAAACACCGCTGAACAGGGCCCCGCCGTGACAAACACCGCTGAACAGGGCCCCGCCAAGACAAGCACCGCTGAACAGGGCCCGCCGTGAGAAGCACCGCTGAACAGGGCCCGCCGTGAGAAGCACCGCTGAACAGGGCCCTGCCAAGACAAGCACCGCTGAACAGGGCCCTGCCAAGACAAGCACCGCTGAACAGGGCCCCGCCAAGACAAGCACCGCTGAACAGGGCACCGCCAAGACAAGCACCGCTGAACAGGGCCCGCCGTGAGAAGCAGCGCTGAACAGGGCCCGCCAAGACAAGCACCGCTGAACAGGGCCCCGCCGTGAGAAGCCCCGCTGAACAGGGCCCCGCCAAGACAAGCCCCGCTGAACAGGGCCCGCCGTGACAAGCACCGCTGAACAGGGCCCCGCCAAGACAAGCACCGCTGAACAGGGCCCCGCCAAGACCAGCACCGCTCCGCTGGGCCCTTCATCTCAAGCACCGCTCCGCTGGGCCCTTCCTGTCAAGCACCGCTCCGCTGGGCACCGCCGTCTCTGAACCGCTCCGCTGGGCCCTTCATCTCAAGCACCGTTGGCCCATTGGCAGGGCCGGATCTATGTCGGGCAGGGCTTCACGAAGCACTCTGGCCACCATGCCTCCTCCATAACCAGTGGACTCTGTAATCCACCTGATGGACTGTGGCTTTGCACTTCCCAAGATGTAACAGTGGTCAACCCACCCACTGTTTAGACTTGAGAGACTGTGGCTTTGCACTCCCCAGGATGCAGCAGTGGGCAATCCACCCACTGTAGATACTTGAGAGACTGTGGCTTTGCACTCCCCAGGATACAGCAGTGGGCAATCCACCCACTGTAGAGACTTGAGAGACTGTGGCTTTGCACTCCCCAGGATGCAGCAGTGGGCAATCCACCCACTGTAGAGACTTGAGAGACTGTGGCTTTGCACTCCCCAGGATGGTACAGTGGGCATGGAGGCCCCTCGTGGATCTGGCGTCGTGGACTCATGTGGCTGAGGTGCCCCCTCTTCCCTTCCCCCTGAGGTGCCTGTAGTTTTATTATCTGATGCCCCAGCAGTGTTCTCTCCAATGGAATCGGGTCTCGTGTGTGGGCTTTGCCCATGTGTTTATGCACATTGGCCCACGAACAATGGAAGGTTGCCAAAATGTGCCGGACTTTTGGCCTATGTATATATTGTTCATGATGTTATTTATTTTATTTATATATTTCATATTTCACATTACTTCAAATGTGCTATAATATACTTCAATTTTAATGATCATTTTATTTTGTCTTTGAATTATTCCGTGGGGTTTGGGGGGTGTCACTCTGACTTGTTGCTCTGCATTGGTGTGTAGGTATTTGGGAGGGGGGTGGGGGGGTGGGTGTATCGCATGTGTGTGTGCCCGTAACCTTTCCTCCTCCCCCCTCCCCTGTGTCGTAGGTGCAGTACTCACCGTTGTCGCCTGCGCCGGCGTTCGTGCTCCTGGTAGAGGAGCAGGTAGAGAATAGCTGGTAGGATGTTTAATTCGGGTTCCATGCTGTCCAGATTCCTCATGGAGTGTATAGGGGTGAGCGTTTTCCCGTTCGTGGTCTGTCTCCGCCGTGTTTTTATCGGCGGGGCTCCCGCCCCGGAAAAGGTGGCGGATTGGTGAGTTGTGATAGGGTGGGCGGTACATTGTCTGCCGCCTGCCTGTTGGCGGTGACCGCCGCGCTGTTTGTTTGTCCCACCGTGGCGGTCGGAGTGTTAAAGTGGCGGGCTGTGTTGGCGGTTCCCGCCAGGGTCAGAATTCCATTTTTTTTACCGCCTGCCTGTTGGCGGGTTGGCCGCCGCTTTATCACCGACCGCCAGGGTTGGAATGACCACCATAGTGTGTTACTTACCTCCTATTGAACTATTGCCTATGTAGTATTTTTGTGATTGTGTTACTGTAATAAAGAGTCTTTATTTTCGTAACACAGTGTTTTCTTTCATGTGTGTGTAAGTGACTACAGTGGTATTGCATGAGCTTTACATGTCTCCTAGATAAGCCTTGGAATGCTCATCCACAGCTATCTCTAGAGAGCCTTTCTTCTAGACACTGCCTACACTACACTAATAAGGGATACCTGGACCTGTTATAAGGTGTAAGTACCTCAGGTACCCACCACACACCAGGCCACCTTCCTACAGGCTTGTACATATGTATCCTCCTATGCCTTTTGTCATGCCTCATTGGGGCTTGAATCTGGTCCTCACTTTTCTCATGTGTACTCCCTTTGAGCCACTGCACAACTGTCCCATCGAGCTGCTCACCACTAAGACAGCCTTTTTAGTGGCAGTAACATATGCCAGGAGGGTGAGTGAGATGCAGCCTCTTTCATCCAAGCCACTGTATCTCACCATGTTTCCAGACAAGGTGGTGCTTGGAACTCGTGCCTCTTTACTCCCCAAGGTGGTGATCCCATTTCACCTGGGTCAGAACATCATCCTGCCCACCTTCTTTGCTCCACTGCATCCCTCTAAAGAAGAGGAGCAACTCTCCCTGCTGGACCCAAAAAGAGCATTGTTGTTCTACCCTGAGCCCACAAAAGAGTTCTGGGTGGATGACCAACTCTTTGTGCGGTATGTGGGAGCAAAGAAGGGTCGGGCAGTGCAGAAACAAACCATTTTGTTCTGGGTCGTTCTATGTATTAAGATTTGCTACGCACTGGCCATGAAGCAACCTCCTGAGGGCTCATTCTACCAGGGGCAAGGATGCTACCACTGCGCTAGCACAAGGTGTTCAAGTCCAGGCTATCTGTCAGGCAGCAACGTAGGCATCATTGCACGCATTTGCAAGACATTACTGCCTAGACAATCAGGTCCGTAGAGATGGATACTTTGCCTGTTCGGTCCTGCAGGACTTTTTAGTGTAAGGAAGATCTGTCCTCAGCCCACTGCTAGGAGGTTATGGCTTGGGTATCTATTCTAATGTAAGTTACTTACCTTTGGTAACGCATTATCTGGGGGAGACACTATCTAGCTGCAAAATCCTGACATCCACCCATGCTTCCCCGCTCTGTGGACAAGTTTAATAGGGGCAGGGATTGTTCCTTTAAGGGCCTAGTTTTTGCACAGACAAATTGTTGGTTCTTTCCATAGCACTGTGCTTTTGGCGTGGAAGTTCGTGGAAAAGGACCTGACGTACGCGCGCCTGGGTGGTGCCTTTATAGACGACTGTGATGTCACAAACTACTCCAATGATGTCACGTGGATCCGAACGACACGTGCAAGGGTATTGCTCAGCAAAAGTTCTGGATTCCAAGCTGACGGGGAATTCTAAGGTAAGGAATCTGCAGCTAGAATAGAGTCTCTGCCAGATAATGCTTTATCGAAGGTAAGTCAATTTTTGTTGATTTTTGAAACTGCTAAGTATTTATGCTTGTAAATCAACTTAACTGATTACAAAGTTCTTGGGTTCAAAACATATATAAACAGAAATGTTTTTTTTATTTTTATTGGCCTCGGATTTCTTCTTGTGGTGCGTGTCTCATTTATTGCCTCTGTGAGTACAACAAATGGTTAGCACCACCCTCTGATAAGCCTAACTGCTCACCCACACTACCACAAATAAAGCATTAGTCCTATCTACTTTTTCCTCTGCAATACCAATTGGGGATCCACTGGAGACTCTTCACAGTGTACTTCATATTGGTACACTATGTAGAGAGCCAGCTTCCTATGCTCGGGCTGTGGCATGTCCCTGGGCCTCGCGACAGCCATGTCCCTTCCAGTCTGCATTTTGCTCATTTTGTGGCTACGTGAGGGGCTTCCAGCTGTGCCAATTCCCTTCCCAGTCTCTGTGTGGATGGGGGCCAGGTGGCCAGCTATCCGGTCAGTTCACTGCCCCAACTGCAATTGTAGCAGCCTCAGCCCTCCTCGTCTGCCCATCTAACACAATGGGCATCTAGTTGGCAGCAGGATTCACCATCACCTGTCCCACTGGCAGTCCATAACATCAGGCAGGTGGGTTTTGCAGATTGTCCCAAGGGGCTAATCCCTCCCCTTCGAGACATGCCCTGCCTCCATGCCACCATCTAATGACCCATTGACGGAGGATCATCTGTCCCTTCTCCATGAGGAAGTGGTGACTCTCTTGGACAAGGTTGCCAGTGAGAGGGTTCCAGTGCCAGAAATAGGCTGTGGTTGTTATTCCCACTAATTTCTGGTTCTCAAAAAGGACAAAGGTCTTCACCTCATTTTAGATCTAAGAGCCCTCAAACTCTATGTCTACTTTAAGAAGGAAAAATTCAAAATGCTTACATTGGCTCAGATCTTGTCTGCCCTGGATCCAGGAGACTGGATGGTAGCATTGGACTTGCAGGATGCTTATTTCCACCTTCCTTTCGTGCCTGCCCATAGATGCTACCTTCAGTTTACGGTAGGTCACAAGAACTTTCAGTTCACCATTCTTCCCTTTGGCTTTACCAGCACCCCTCGGGTGTTCACCACGGTGATGGCGGTGGTTGCGGCTTATCTGCAGAGATCAGGGGTTCCAGTCTTCCTGTATCTTGATGACTGGCTCTTGAAGGCACACTCACCCCAGGCTGTCTACCAACTGCAGACTACGGCAAACTTCCCACATTCGCTGGGGTTCACTATAAATGTGTCAAAGTCACACCTGACTCCCTCTCAGAAGCTCCCTTTCATTGGAGCTATTCTGGACACAGTGCAGTTTTGGGCTCATCCTCCCGAGCAGCGAGTCCAGAATATTCAGGTTATGATACCGATGTTTTGGCCTCTATCCTGGATTTTGGTGAGACAGACTCTGAGGCTGTTGGGCCTCATGGCCTTCTGCTTCTTGTTAGTCAAGTGTGCCGGATGGCATATGCGGGCTCTGAAGTGGGACCTGAAGTTTCAGTGGGCGCAGCATCAGAGGAATCTCTCTGACATGATGCAGATCTCGGAGGGAACTCCAAAAGATCTGTAGTGGTGGTTAGCAAACCGCCACTACAGATCTTTTGGCTTTCTTGTGCCAAAGGCAGATCCCTCTCACTTCCCCAACCAGATCGGACAGTGGTGACAGATCCCTCACTCCTGGGATGGGGTGGCCATCTGGGAGAGGTTGAGATCAGAGGCTCTCATCTCCAGCGGAATCCAGACTCCAAATAGACCTGCTGGGGCTCTGGGTGATCCGACTGGCATTGAAAGCCTTCCTACCCTCCCATCAAGGGAAGGCTAGTGCAGGTGTTCACAGAGAACACCACTGCCATGTGGTGTTGCAACAAACAGGGCGGGTGTGGTCATGGGCCTGTTGTCAAGAGGCTTTGCACCTCTGAACATGGCTCGAACAGCAGGGCATATACCTAGTGGTTCAACACCCGGTGGGCTCTCTGAATGCCAGAGCAGACAAACTCAACCAAAGATGCCTAGCGCATCACGAATGGCGTCTCCACCGGGAGGTGGAGCAAGGTCACTTTCAGCAGTGGAGAGAGCCTTGGTTAGATCTGTTCGCCTCCACTGAGAATGCGCAATGTCACCAGTTTTACATCTCCAGTGGAACTAAAGCATTCTTTCCGCCCATACATCTGCCCAGAGTTCTCAAGAAGATCAGGAACGACTGGGCGCAAGTCATCCTTGTGGCTCCAGACTGGGCACGGAGAGTCTGAAATCTTGAGCTACTAAGGGTGGTTATCAATTCTCTGATCAGACTGCCCCTGCGGGAGGATCTTCTGTCGCAGTAGCAGGTGAGTTTTCTTCACCCGAATCCGTCCACTCTTTGCCTTCTTGCGTGGATATTGAGCGGCAGCAGTTGACAGCTCTTGATCTTCCTCTTGAAGTCCGTAATATCATCTTGGCCGCAAGGCTTCTCTCTACCAAAACGGTGTATGCTTGCCATTGAAAGAAATTTGTGGCATGGTGCACAGAAAAGTCTCTTGATCCCCTTTCTGAGATTTTACTTTATATTCTTGCCCTTGGCCTGCAGGGCTTTGCTCTAGGCACTCTTAAGGGCTATTTGTCTGCCATTTCTGCCTTCTTGCGGTAGCTCTTCCCCATTTATTATGCCTCAGTGGGACCTTAATTTGGTTTTAACTTTTTTGATGTGTGCTCCTTTCTAGCATTTCCACAATTGTCCTCTTAGGCTTTCAGACTGAAAACAGCCTTCATTGTGGCAACTCAACAACTGCTTGTCGAGTGAGTGCGCTTCAGGCCTTGTCATCCAAGCCACTTTACCTCTCTATCCTGACAAACTGGTGCTTCACACACGGGCCTCTTTTCTGCCAAAAGTGGTCATGCCCTTGAATATAGGCCAACCTATCACCCTGCCTACTTTTCACGTACCCCCACATCCTTCTAAGTAAAAGGTGAGACTCCACCGCCTAGACCAAAAAAGAGCATTGGCATGCCATCTTGGTCGTACCTGTGAGTTCTAGGTGGGCGACCAACTATTCGTGGGGTATGCGGATGAGAAGAAAGGTCGGGTGGTGCCGAAAGAAATCATCTCTTGTTGGGTCATATTCTGCATCAAGATCTGCTACGCACTGGCCAAAAAGCAACCTCCTGTAGGCTTGTGAGCTCCTTCCACCGGAGCTAAAGCTGCAACCATGCAGAGTTTCAGTCCTGGACATCTGCCAGCTAGCAATGCGGGCCTCCCTGCACACGTTTACTAAATATTATTGTCTGGACCGTCAGATCCGTAGGAATTGGCATTTGCCTGTTCTGTCCTGCAGGTAGTTTCATTTGAAAGTGGTTCTCAGACCCTCATTTGGGGATAGTATTGCTTGGGTATCTATTCAGAGGTAAGTAATCTGCAGCTAGAAGACTCTATCAGATAAACAGGTTACTTACCTTTGGTAACGCCTTGTCTGGTAGAGACTATATCTATCTTACTGACCCACCCATCCTCCCTGCTCTATGAACATATTCCTAGGGATCTCCCTTTCAGGACTGTAGTTTTTACACACCAGTGACCAGTGTTCACCCTTAAGGTGACCAGAGCTGAAGTGACCCCCTCCCCCCCCTTTGGAAAATCGTCCATCTTGCTTTGGAGGATTTAGCCCAATTGGGATAGGGATGTGCTCCCCTCCCCAAAGGGAGGGAGCACAAGGAGGGTGTAGCCACCCTCAAGGACAGTAGCCATTGCCATTGTGACCCTAACACACCCCTAAATTCAGTATTTAGGGGCGACCCTGAACCCAGGATTTTAGATTCCCAACAACCTACAAAGAAGAACTGCTTACCTGAAAAACCCAGCAGAGAAGAAGGAAGACGACAACTGCTTTGGGCCCAGCCCTACCGGCCTGCTCCTACTTCAGAGAGCCTGCACCCCAGCGACGCATCCTGCGGGCCCAGCGACCTCTGCCGACTCAGAGGACTGCCCTGCAACTAAAAAGGATCAAGAACTCCCGTGGTCATCGGACCTGTACAACCAAGAAAGAGGAAAACATTTTTAAAGGGACTCTCACCTCACTCCAGAAGTGTGAGTCCCCACCACTCTGCACACGACGCCCCTGGCCAGTGTCCAGAGAAACCAACGACCCAGAGAGGACCCTCAGGCGATTACGATGACGTGCCCACCCTGGGCTGACCTCTGCACCCCCACAACGACGCCTGCAGAGGGAATCCCGAGGACTCCCCCTGACCGCAACTGCCCGGGACGAAGATATCCGACGCCTGGAGAAGCACTGCACCCGCAGCCCCCAGGCCCATGAGAAACCGACCACTGGTGCAGCAATGACCAGCAGGCAGCCCTCAGCAATGCCCAGTCGGTGGCTGGCCTGAGAAACCCCCTTTGCCCTGCCTGCAGCGTCTGAGTGACCCCCGGGTCCCTCCATTGAATCCGAATGAAAACCCAATGCCGTGTTTGTCCACTGCACCCTGCCACCCCTGTGCCGCTGAGGGTGTGTTTTTTGTGCCTACTTGGGTCACTCCCAATGCTCTACTAAACCCTCCTGGTCTGCCCCCTGAAGACATGGGTACATACCTGCCAGCAGACCGGAACCGGAGCACCCCTTGTCTCCATAGGAGCCCATGTTATTTTGGCTCCTCTTTGACCTCTGCACCTGACCGGACCTGTGTTGCTGGTGCTGGGTGTTTGGAGTTGATTTGAACCCCCAACGGTGGGCTACCTATGCCCCAGAGACTGAACTTGCAAGTGCTTTACTTACCGCGTAACTAAACTGTACTTACATCCCCCAGGAACTGTTGAAATTGCAGTTTCCACTTTTTAAATAGTTCATTGCCATGTTTATGAAAAACTGTGTACATTCCTGTTTTAATTCTAAGTTCTAACTATACCTATGCAAAGTACCTTACATTTAATGTACTTACCTGCAATCTGAATCTTATGGTTCGAAAAATAAATTAACAAAAGAATATTTTTGTATATAAAAACCTATTGGCCTGGAGTTAAGTCATTGAGTGTGTTTTTACTTATTGCTTGTGTGTGTCCAACAAATGCTTAACACTACCCTCTGATAAGCCTAACTGCTCAACCACACTACCACAAATAGAGCATTAGTATTATCTATTATTGCCTCTGTCAAGCCTCTTGGGGAACCCCTGGACTCTGTGCACACTATTTCTCATTTTGATATAGTACATACAGAGCCAGCTTCCTACAAATGCCAATTTTTACAAAATGTTAAAGTAATTGTCAGGGCCCTAGTTAGGTCCCTACAGCATTAGAAAAAGTTTTAAAGTCTTTGCTTTAGTTGGTTATCCAAAAAGGGAAACTCTAAATTTAAAAAAGGTCCCAACTTTAGTAAATTAAGAGAATGTTAGACTCAGAGTCCAGAAGCCAAGAGCTCAACCTGGAACCTTATGAGGCATATACCTATGACCAATTAAGGGGACTCTGCAGACTATACAAGATTCAAACTGGAAAAAGCCCAAAAACAGAGAAACCTAGGTTTCTGGTGGCCCATTATGAAAGAGTTCAGTTACTGATGATGATACACCTGAGGTGGATGAAGAACCTATGGACAATCGGTATGGATGTAGCTCCTCTTCTCAGACAGGCTCAAGAGCACCCACAGATACAGACTTGGATTGCCAGGCTGACCAAAAGACTGGCTTTAGAAAGTCAGCTTTTGGAGATAGAAAAGCAAAGAAAAGAGTTGGGCTTGGCACCTATCTCTGGTGGCAGCATACTAGTGTTGAAAGAAAAATCTTTCAACATCAAATTCCCAAAAGGAGTTGTCCCACCCTTCACTAAAGGGGGTGTTATAGTGAAATGGTTTTCTGCCTTTGAAAGAGCCTGCATTGGGTGTGAAATTTAAAATAAACACTGGGGCACGCTTATGTGGGGGTTACTCTCAGGAAAGTGCAGGGATAGGCTCCTGACACTGAATGAGTCAGATTTTAGATCCTGTGACCTCATGAAGGGTACCCTGATTGAGGGCTTTGGATTTACAACTGAAGAGTACAGGACAAAGTTCAGGGAGGCTTGAAAATCCCAGAGTCTAACCTGGGTTGACTTTGTGGGCTATTCAGTAAAAATGCTGGGTGGTTGGTTAGCTGGGAACAAGGCACAAGATTATGATGGGCTGTATAATTTATGAAAGAGTATCTGTTGAGTAATTGTTCCAGTGATAGACTACAACATCATCTGGTAGACCTGGGTCCACTTTCCCCTCAAGAATAGGGAAGGAAGGCGGACCATTGGGTCAAAACAAGGGTGACAAAAACTACCACTGGTGGGGGAGACCAAAAGAAAGAGGCCAAAAAGATCCCCCAAGGAAAGATGGGAGACAGAGTAGAAACAACAGAGTCTTCTCAAGGCCCCCAAAAATCAGCACAGGAGGCTGGGCCCAGAACTACTCACAGTTCAGGGGAGGGTGCAAAAGGAAACACTTTGACCCCAGCAAAGCTTGGTGCCAAGTCTGTAGGGCAAATGGGCACCAAACAGGAGACTCTGGCTGTAAAAACAAAAAGAATTCCTCTAGTCAGCCTGCAGTAAATGCAGTTGCCAATATCCACATGAACCCAGAGGTGTGGCCTGACCATGTCAGTCTCCCCACAGAGGCAACATTAGTCACTGAGGGTGGGGTAGATTTATCCTGTGCTGCCTGGACAAGTAACATGAACAAATACAAGCAGCACCGTGTGATTAATGGTGAAAAACAGAAGCCTTGAGGGATACAGGGGCTAGCATCACTATGGTGTCTCAGCACCTGGTCCCCTCAACTCAGTTCCTGGTAGGGAGTTCTTATCCTGTCACCAATGCTGACAATGAGACCATGTTCCACCCCATGGCTATGGTATACTTTCAATGGGGAGGAGTAACAGGGCAAAAAAGAAGTGGTTGTGCTCTCATCCATCCCTGTAGATTGCCTACTTGGTAATGATCTGGAGCATTCCCCCTGGATTGAGGTAGAGCTAAAAACCCATGTAGTAATGCTTGTGATCCCCGAGTGGGCTTGTGTCAAGACAAGGGCACAGAGAAAACTTCAGAGAGAAAAAGGAGAGCTGGATCCTGAAATAGTGGACCAGCCTCCCAAGAGAAAAGGCAAGAAGACTGGGGGGCCAGCTTCAAAACAGATCACAAGCCAGGACCCTTCTTCTCAGGTAGAGGAGTCACCCACCTTAGAGGGAACTGATGCTGAAGAGCCTGGGCCTTAACACCCAGAGCTCTTGGGCCCAGGGGGACCCTCTAGAGAAGGTCTGTGCCAGGGACAAAGAGAGTATGCCACTCTTGAAGGCCTGAGATAGCAAACTGCTCAGGAGGAGCTAGGAAACGTCACTGGTACCCACAGGGTCTATTGGGAGGAGGGACTCCTGTTCACTGAGGCCAGAGACCTCAAGCCTGGTGCAACCAGGATGGTGGTTGTGCCACAGAAGTTCAGAGACTTCCTTCTCACTTCAGCCCATGACATACCTCTAGTAGGGCATATGGGCCAGAACAAAACATGGAGTAGGTTGGTTAACCACTTCTACTGGCCAGGTATGTCCCAAAAAGTGAAGGACGTTTGTCAGTCCTGTCTCTCTTGCCAAGCCAGTGGCAAGGCAGGTGGGCACTTAAAAGTCCCTTTAATTCCACTGCCTGTGGTTGGCGTTCCCTTTGAAAGGGTAGGGGTTGACATTGTTGGCCCCCTTCACCCTCCAACAGCATCAGGACTTAGGTACATCTTAGTGGTAGTGGATCATGCCACTAGGTACCCCGACAATACTTAGGACAATTACTGCACCTGCAGTTGCCAAGGCCCTTCTGGGTATCTTTACCAGAGTGGGGTTTCCTAAGGAGGTAGTATCAGACAGGGGGTAAAACTTCAGGTCTGCATACTTGAAACATATGTGGCAGGAATGTGGAGTGACTTATAAATTCACTACCCCATAGTGTCCACAAACCAATGGGCGGGTAGAAAGGTTCAATTAGACCCTAAAAGTCATGATTGGAGGACTACCTGAAAAGCTCAGAAGGATATGGGATGTCCTACTTCCTTGCCTGCTGTTTTCCTACAGAGAAGTGCCTCAAAAGGGAGTAGGGTTTTCACCCTTTCAACTTAAGTTTGGGTACTCTGTTAGGGGACCACTAGGTCTTGTAAGGGAAGGCTGGAAGAGAAAGAGCCAAAACAGGACATTGTGGACTATGTGCTTGGCCTGCATTCCAGAATGGCTGAGTACATGAAAGCCAGCAAAAATCTTCAGGCCAGCCAAGAGCTTCAAAAGCTTTGGTATGGGCAAAAAGCTGCTATGGTGGAGTTCCAACCAGGACAGAAAGTTTGGGTGTCGGAGCCTGTTGGTCCAAGGGCCATCCAGGACAAATGGTCTGGGCCCTATCCCATTCTTGAAAGGAAAGGGCAAGTCACTTATTCTTTTGTGTTGCTAAAGATGCCCTACGTGGGAAGGGTATGCCCAGATATGGGTCCCCTGCTCACTGTGCCACTAGATTCAAGCTAGCCTGGCTGATGAAGGGTGATACCCCGAAACCGGTCCCAGGATGTTTGCTTCTGGTCCATGGAGGACCTGGCCTGGCAGTTTGGGCTAGACTGTTCCCATGAGGAACAGGGTCAATACTGATTTTCATATGGCTGGGTCCAAACAGAGGTGGCAATGTGAGCAAAAGAACAATGGATTAAACCCAGATCTGTGGCTGGGGGTGAGTGTTTGCATTGTTCAGCACTCCATCCATCATCCTTTTGTGTTGCTAAACTTACCCTAAGTGGGAAGGGTATGCCGAGACATGGCTCCCGTGCTCACTGTGCCACTGGATTCAAGCTAGCCTGGCTGATGAAGGGTGATGCCCTGAAACCGATCCCAGGATGCTTGTTTCTGGTCCAGGAAGGACCTGGCCTGGCAGTTCGGGCTGGACTGTTGCCATGAGGAACAGGGTCAAGACTGATTTGCATATGGCTGGGTCCAAACTGGGGTGGCATGGTAAGCAAAAGAACAATGGATTAAACCCGGATCTGTGACTGGGGGTGAGTGTTTGCATTGTTCAACACTCCGTCCATCATCCTTTTGTGTTGCTAAAGTTGCCCTAAGTAGAAAGGGTATGCCCAGACGTGGGTCCCATGCTCACTGTGCCCCTGGATTCAAGCTAGCATGGCTGATGAAGGGTGATACCCTGAAACCGGTCCCAGGATGTTTGTTTCTGGTCCAGGGAGGACGTGGCCTGGCAGTTCGGGCTAGACTGTTCCCATGAGGAACAGGGTCAAGACTGATTTGCATATGGCTGGGTCCAAACTGGGGTGGCATAGTGAGCAAAAGAATTATGGATTAAACCCTGATCTGTGACTGGGGGTGAGTGTTTGCATTGTTTAGCACTCCGTCCATCATCCTTTTGTGTCACTTATCTAGTTGACCTAGTCAGTTACAAAACCCCCAAGAGAATCATACATGTCAACTGCCTAAAACCCTTTAATGATAGAGCTGATGGGACCATGCTCATGTTCACAGATGAGGGACAGGACGATGAGAGTGAGCTTCTCCCTGATCTCCTCTCCAGAAATCCCCAAGATGGTTCTGTAGAGGGATTGATCTTGTCAGACACCCTCTCAGGACAACAGCAGACTGATTGCAGGAAAGTCCCAAACCAGTATGCTGGGCTTTTTTTCCTCTGACCCCTGGGAAGACAAACTGGTGTACCCATGATGTGAACACTGGTGACAGCCTGTCTGTCAAAACAAAATTTTAAGACAGTCTGACCATGTCAGAGAAAGCATAGGAGCTGAAGTTGAATTTGGGTGTCATTAAACCCTCAGAGAGCCCCTGGGCCAGCCCAGTAGTGTTAGTCCCCAAACCTTACTCCAAGGGTGACAAGAAGGAAATGAGGTTTGTGTGTACTACAGGAGCCTCAACTTAGTAGCCAAGACCAATGCAAACCCAATCCCAAGAGCTGATGAGCTCATTGACAGACTAGGGGCAGCCACGTATCTGAGTACTTTTGATTTAACATCAGAGTACTGGAAGATTGACCGGACCCCAGAAGCAAAAGAGAGGTCAGCATTTTCTACTCCTAGTGGGCATTGTGAGCTCACTGTTATGCCCTTTGGACTCAAAAATGCACCTGCCACCTTCCAAAGGTTGGTGAACCAAGTCCTTGCTGGACTGGAAACCTTTAGTGCAGCTTACTTAGATGATGTTAGCTGTCTATGGGTCCACCTGGAAGGATCACCTGACCTACCTTGGAAAGGTCCTTGAGGTCCTGCAGAAGGCAGGCCTCACTATCAAGGCCAGTAAGTGCCAGATAGGACAGAGAAAAGTAGTGCCAGGGATAACCTCTGCAACCAAAGATTCAGACCATTTTGGCTTGAGAAGCTCCTACAACCCAGACACAAGTCAGTGCATTCCTTGGCTTAACTGGATACTACAGGAGGTTTATGAGGGACAATGGCTCAATAGTTGCCCCCCTCACAGAAGTCACCTCTAAAAAGATGCCCAGAAAAATCAACTGGACAGTGAGTTGTCAAGATGCCTTTGGCACTCTGAAGAAAGCAATGTGCTCTGCTCCAGTATTACAACCACCAGACTACTCAAGGGAATTCATGGTCCAGACAGATGCTTCAGAGATGGGGATAG